>NC_138222.1:71425493-71607993 GCF_964197995.2 Scardinius erythrophthalmus | reverse complement strand
TCTACCCCTGGATTACCCCCTGGGACTCTACCCCCTGGGACTCTACCCCCTGGGACTCTACCCCCTGGGACTCTACCCCCTGGGACTCTACCCCCTGGGACTCTACCCCCTGGGACTCTACCCCCCTGGGACTCTACCCCTGGGACTCTACCCCCTGGGACTCTACCCCCTGGGACTCTACCCCCTGGGACTCTACCCCCTGGGACTCTACCCCCTGGGACTCTACCCCCTGGGACTCTACCCCCTGGGACTCTACCCCCCTGGGACTCTACCCCCTGGGACTCTACCCCCTGGGACTCTACCCCCTGGGACTCTACCCCACCCTGGGACTCTACCCCCTGGGACTCTACCCCCTGGGACTCTACCCCCTGGGACTCTACCCCCTGGGACTCTACCCCCTGGGACTCTACCCCCTGGGACTCTACCCCCTGGGACTCTACCCCCTGGGACTCTACCCCCTGGGACTCTACCCCCTGGGACTCTACCCCTGGGACTCTACCCCCTGGGACTCTACCCCCTGGGACTCTACCCCCTGGGACTCTACCCCCTGGGACTCTACCCCCTGGGACTCTACCCCCCTGAACTCTACCCCCTGGGACTCTACCCCCTGGGACTCTACCCCCTGGGACTCTACCCCCTGGGACTCTAACGCCCCTGGGACTCTACCCCCTGGGACTCTACCCCCTGGGACTCTACCCCCTGGGACTCTACCCCCTGGGACTCTACCCCCTGGGACTCTACCCCCCTGGGACTCTACCCCCTGGGACTCTACCCCCTGGGACTCTACCCCCTGGGACTCTACCCCCTGGGACTCTACCCCCTGGGACTCTACCCCTGGGACTCTACCCCCTGGGACTCTACCCCCTGGGACTCTACCCCCTGGGACTCTACCCCCTGGGACTCTACCCCCTGGGACTCTACCCCCTGGGACTCTACCCCGGGACTTCCCTGGGACTCTACCCCCTGGGACTCTACCCCCTGGGACTCTACCCCCTGGGACTCTACCCCCTGGGACTCTACCCCCTGGGACTCTACCCCCTGGGACTCTACCCCCTGGGACTCTACCCCCTGGGACTCTACCCCCTGGGACTCTACCCCCTGGGACTCTACCCCCTGGGACTCTACCCCCTGGGACTCTACCCCCTGGGACTCTACCCCTGGGACTTACCTGGGACTCTACCCCCTGGGACTCTACCCCCTGGGACTCTACCCCCTGGGACTCTACCCCCTGGGACTCTACCCCCTGGGACTCTACCCCCTGGGACTCTACCCCCTGGGACTCTACCCCCTGGGACTCTACCCCCTGGGACTCTACCCCCTGGGACTCTACCCCCTGGGACTCTACCCCCTGGGACTCTACCCCCTGGGACTCTACCCCCTGGGACTCTACCCCCTGGGACTCTACCCCCTGGGACTCTACCCCCTGGGACTCTACCCCCTGGGACTCTACCCCCTGGGACTCTACCCCCTGGGACTCTACCCCCTGGGACTCTACCCCCTGGGACTCTACCCCCTGGGACTCTACCCCCTGGGACTCTACCCCCTGGGACTCTACCCCCTGGGACTCTACCCCCTGGGACTCTACCCCCTGGGACTCTACCCCCTGGGACTCTACCCCCTGGGACTCTACCCCCTGGGACTCTACCCCCTGGGACTCTACCCCCTGGGACTCTACCCCCTGGGACTCTACCCCCTGGGACTCTACCCCCTGGGACTCTACCCCCTGGGACTCTACCCCCTGGGACTCTACCCCCTGGGACTCTACCCCCTGGGACTCTACCCCCTGGGACTCTACCCCCTGGGACTCTACCCCCTGGGACTCTACCCCCTGGGACTCTACCCCCTGGGACTCTACCCCCTGGGACTCTACCCCCTGGGACTCTACCCCCTGGGACTCTACCCCCTGGGACTCTACCCCCTGGGACTCTACCCCCTGGGACTCTACCCCCTGGGACTCTACCCCCTGGGACTCTACCCCCTGGGACTCTACCCCCTGGGACTCTACCCCCTGGGACTCTACCCCCTGGGACTCTACCCCCTGGGACTCTACCCCCTGGGACTCTACCCCCTGGGACTCTACCCCCTGGGACTCTACCCCCTGGGACTCTACCCCCTGGGACTCTACCCCCTGGGACTCTACCCCCTGGGACTCTACCCCCTGGGACTCTACCCCCTGGGACTCTACCCCCTGGGACTCTACCCCCTGGGACTCTACCCCCTGGGACTCTACCCCCTGGGACTCTACCCCCTGGGACTCTACCCCCTGGGACTCTACCCCCTGGGACTCTACCCCCTGGGACTCTACCCCCTGGGACTCTACCCCCTGGGACTCTACCCCCTGGGACTCTACCCCCTGGGACTCTACCCCCTGGGACTCTACCCCCTGGGACTCTACCCCCTGGGACTCTACCCCCTGGGACTCTACCCCCTGGGACTCTACCCCCTGGGACTCTACCCCCTGGGACTCTACCCCCTGGGACTCTACCCCCTGGGACTCTACCCCCTGGGACTCTACCCCCTGGGACTCTACCCCCTGGGACTCTACCCCCTGGGACTCTACCCCCTGGGACTCTACCCCCTGGGACTCTACCCCCTGGGACTCTACCCCCTGGGACTCTACCCCCTGGGACTCTACCCCCTGGGACTCTACCCCCTGGGACTCTACCCCCTGGGACTCTACCCCCTGGGACTCTACCCCCTGGGACTCTACCCCCTGGGACTCTACCCCCTGGGACTCTACCCCCTGGGACTCTACCCCCTGGGACTCTACCCCCTGGGACTCTACCCCCTGGGACTCTACCCCCTGGGACTCTACCCCCTGGGACTCTACCCCCTGGGACTCTACCCCCTGGGACTCTACCCCCTGGGACTCTACCCCCTGGGACTCTACCCCCTGGGACTCTACCCCCTGGGACTCTACCCCCTGGGACTCTACCCCCTGGGACTCTACCCCCTGGGACTCTACCCCCTGGGACTCTACCCCCTGGGACTCTACCCCCTGGGACTCTACCCCCTGGGACTCTACCCCCTGGGACTCTACCCCCTGGGACTCTACCCCCTGGGACTCTACCCCCTGGGACTCTACCCCCTGGGACTCTACCCCCTGGGACTCTACCCCCTGGGACTCTACCCCCTGGGACTCTACCCCCTGGGACTCTACCCCCTGGGACTCTACCCCCTGGGACTCTACCCCCTGGGACTCTACCCCCTGGGACTCTACCCCCTGGGACTCTACCCCCTGGGACTCTACCCCCTGGGACTCTACCCCCTGGGACTCTACCCCCTGGGACTCTACCCCCTGGGACTCTACCCCCTGGGACTCTACCCCCTGGGACTCTACCCCCTGGGACTCTACCCCCTGGGACTCTACCCCCTGGGACTCTACCCCCTGGGACTCTACCCCCTGGGACTCTACCCCCTGGGACTCTACCCCCTGGGACTCTACCCCCTGGGACTCTACCCCCTGGGACTCTACCCCCTGGGACTCTACCCCCTGGGACTCTACCCCCTGGGACTCTACCCCCTGGGACTCTACCCCCTGGGACTCTACCCCCTGGGACTCTACCCCCTGGGACTCTACCCCCTGGGACTCTACCCCCTGGGACTCTACCCCCTGGGACTCTACCCCCTGGGACTCTACCCCCTGGGACTCTACCCCCTGGGACTCTACCCCCTGGGACTCTACCCCCTGGGACTCTACCCCCTGGGACTCTACCCCCTGGGACTCTACCCCCTGGGACTCTACCCCCTGGGACTCTACCCCCTGGGACTCTACCCCCTGGGACTCTACCCCCTGGGACTCTACCCCCTGGGACTCTACCCCCTGGGACTCTACCCCCTGGGACTCTACCCCCTGGGACTCTACCCCCTGGGACTCTACCCCCTGGGACTCTACCCCCTGGGACTCTACCCCCTGGGACTCTACCCCCTGGGACTCTACCCCCTGGGACTCTACCCCCTGGGACTCTACCCCCTGGGACTCTACCCCCTGGGACTCTACCCCCTGGGACTCTACCCCCTGGGACTCTACCCCCTGGGACTCTACCCCCTGGGACTCTACCCCCTGGGACTCTACCCCCTGGGACTCTACCCCCTGGGACTCTACCCCCTGGGACTCTACCCCCTGGGACTCTACCCCCTGGGACTCTACCCCCTGGGACTCTACCCCCTGGGACTCTACCCCCTGGGACTCTACCCCCTGGGACTCTACCCCCTGGGACTCTACCCCCTGGGACTCTACCCCCTGGGACTCTACCCCCTGGGACTCTACCCCCTGGGACTCTACCCCCTGGGACTCTACCCCCTGGGACTCTACCCCCTGGGACTCTACCCCCTGGGACTCTACCCCCTGGGACTCTACCCCCTGGGACTCTACCCCCTGGGACTCTACCCCCTGGGACTCTACCCCCTGGGACTCTACCCCCTGGGACTCTACCCCCTGGGACTCTACCCCCTGGGACTCTACCCCCTGGGACTCTACCCCCTGGGACTCTACCCCCTGGGACTCTACCCCCTGGGACTCTACCCCCTGGGACTCTACCCCCTGGGACTCTACCCCCTGGGACTCTACCCCCTGGGACTCTACCCCCTGGGACTCTACCCCCTGGGACTCTACCCCCTGGGACTCTACCCCCTGGGACTCTACCCCCTGGGACTCTACCCCCTGGGACTCTACCCCCTGGGACTCTACCCCCTGGGACTCTACCCCCTGGGACTCTACCCCCTGGGACTCTACCCCCTGGGACTCTACCCCCTGGGACTCTACCCCCTGGGACTCTACCCCCTGGGACTCTACCCCCTGGGACTCTACCCCCTGGGACTCTACCCCCTGGGACTCTACCCCCTGGGACTCTACCCCCTGGGACTCTACCCCCTGGGACTCTACCCCCTGGGACTCTACCCCCTGGGACTCTACCCCCTGGGACTCTACCCCCTGGGACTCTACCCCCTGGGACTCTACCCCCTGGGACTCTACCCCCTGGGACTCTACCCCCTGGGACTCTACCCCCTGGGACTCTACCCCCTGGGACTCTACCCCCTGGGACTCTACCCCCTGGGACTCTACCCCCTGGGACTCTACCCCCTGGGACTCTACCCCCTGGGACTCTACCCCCTGGGACTCTACCCCCTGGGACTCTACCCCCTGGGACTCTACCCCCTGGGACTCTACCCCCTGGGACTCTACCCCCTGGGACTCTACCCCCTGGGACTCTACCCCCTGGGACTCTACCCCCTGGGACTCTACCCCCTGGGACTCTACCCCCTGGGACTCTACCCCCTGGGACTCTACCCCCTGGGACTCTACCCCCTGGGACTCTACCCCCTGGGACTCTACCCCCTGGGACTCTACCCCCTGGGACTCTACCCCCTGGGACTCTACCCCCTGGGACTCTACCCCCTGGGACTCTACCCCCTGGGACTCTACCCCCTGGGACTCTACCCCCTGGGACTCTACCCCCTGGGACTCTACCCCCTGGGACTCTACCCCCTGGGACTCTACCCCCTGGGACTCTACCCCCTGGGACTCTACCCCCTGGGACTCTACCCCCTGGGACTCTACCCCCTGGGACTCTACCCCCTGGGACTCTACCCCCTGGGACTCTACCCCCTGGGACTCTACCCCCTGGGACTCTACCCCCTGGGACTCTACCCCCTGGGACTCTACCCCCTGGGACTCTACCCCCTGGGACTCTACCCCCTGGGACTCTACCCCCTGGGACTCTACCCCCTGGGACTCTACCCCCTGGGACTCTACCCCCTGGGACTCTACCCCCTGGGACTCTACCCCCTGGGACTCTACCCCCTGGGACTCTACCCCCTGGGACTCTACCCCCTGGGACTCTACCCCCTGGGACTCTACCCCCTGGGACTCTACCCCCTGGGACTCTACCCCCTGGGACTCTACCCCCTGGGACTCTACCCCCTGGGACTCTACCCCCTGGGACTCTACCCCCTGGGACTCTACCCCCTGGGACTCTACCCCCTGGGACTCTACCCCCTGGGACTCTACCCCCTGGGACTCTACCCCCTGGGACTCTACCCCCTGGGACTCTACCCCCTGGGACTCTACCCCCTGGGACTCTACCCCCTGGGACTCTACCCCCTGGGACTCTACCCCCTGGGACTCTACCCCCTGGGACTCTACCCCCTGGGACTCTACCCCCTGGGACTCTACCCCCTGGGACTCTACCCCCTGGGACTCTACCCCCTGGGACTCTACCCCCTGGGACTCTACCCCCTGGGACTCTACCCCCTGGGACTCTACCCCCTGGGACTCTACCCCCTGGGACTCTACCCCCTGGGACTCTACCCCCTGGGACTCTACCCCCTGGGACTCTACCCCCTGGGACTCTACCCCCTGGGACTCTACCCCCTGGGACTCTACCCCCTGGGACTCTACCCCCTGGGACTCTACCCCCTGGGACTCTACCCCCTGGGACTCTACCCCCTGGGACTCTACCCCCTGGGACTCTACCCCCTGGGACTCTACCCCCTGGGACTCTACCCCCTGGGACTCTACCCCCTGGGACTCTACCCCCTGGGACTCTACCCCCTGGGACTCTACCCCCTGGGACTCTACCCCCTGGGACTCTACCCCCTGGGACTCTACCCCCTGGGACTCTACCCCCTGGGACTCTACCCCCTGGGACTCTACCCCCTGGGACTCTACCCCCTGGGACTCTACCCCCTGGGACTCTACCCCCTGGGACTCTACCCCCTGGGACTCTACCCCCTGGGACTCTACCCCCTGGGACTCTACCCCCTGGGACTCTACCCCCTGGGACTCTACCCCCTGGGACTCTACCCCCTGGGACTCTACCCCCTGGGACTCTACCCCCTGGGACTCTACCCCCTGGGACTCTACCCCCTGGGACTCTACCCCCTGGGACTCTACCCCCTGGGACTCTACCCCCTGGGACTCTACCCCCTGGGACTCTACCCCCTGGGACTCTACCCCCTGGGACTCTACCCCCTGGGACTCTACCCCCTGGGACTCTACCCCCTGGGACTCTACCCCCTGGGACTCTACCCCCTGGGACTCTACCCCCTGGGACTCTACCCCCTGGGACTCTACCCCCTGGGACTCTACCCCCTGGGACTCTACCCCCTGGGACTCTACCCCCTGGGACTCTACCCCCTGGGACTCTACCCCCTGGGACTCTACCCCCTGGGACTCTACCCCCTGGGACTCTACCCCCTGGGACTCTACCCCCTGGGACTCTACCCCCTGGGACTCTACCCCCTGGGACTCTACCCCCTGGGACTCTACCCCCTGGGACTCTACCCCCTGGGACTCTACCCCCTGGGACTCTACCCCCTGGGACTCTACCCCCTGGGACTCTACCCCCTGGGACTCTACCCCCTGGGACTCTACCCCCTGGGACTCTACCCCCTGGGACTCTACCCCCTGGGACTCTACCCCCTGGGACTCTACCCCCTGGGACTCTACCCCCTGGGACTCTACCCCCTGGGACTCTACCCCCTGGGACTCTACCCCCTGGGACTCTACCCCCTGGGACTCTACCCCCTGGGACTCTACCCCCTGGGACTCTACCCCCTGGGACTCTACCCCCTGGGACTCTACCCCCTGGGACTCTACCCCCTGGGACTCTACCCCCTGGGACTCTACCCCCTGGGACTCTACCCCCTGGGACTCTACCCCCTGGGACTCTACCCCCTGGGACTCTACCCCCTGGGACTCTACCCCCTGGGACTCTACCCCCTGGGACTCTACCCCCTGGGACTCTACCCCCTGGGACTCTACCCCCTGGGACTCTACCCCCTGGGACTCTACCCCCTGGGACTCTACCCCCTGGGACTCTACCCCCTGGGACTCTACCCCCTGGGACTCTACCCCCTGGGACTCTACCCCCTGGGACTCTACCCCCTGGGACTCTACCCCCTGGGACTCTACCCCCTGGGACTCTACCCCCTGGGACTCTACCCCCTGGGACTCTACCCCCTGGGACTCTACCCCCTGGGACTCTACCCCCTGGGACTCTACCCCCTGGGACTCTACCCCCTGGGACTCTACCCCCTGGGACTCTACCCCCTGGGACTCTACCCCCTGGGACTCTACCCCCTGGGACTCTACCCCCTGGGACTCTACCCCCTGGGACTCTACCCCCTGGGACTCTACCCCCTGGGACTCTACCCCCTGGGACTCTACCCCCTGGGACTCTACCCCCTGGGACTCTACCCCCTGGGACTCTACCCCCTGGGACTCTACCCCCTGGGACTCTACCCCCTGGGACTCTACCCCCTGGGACTCTACCCCCTGGGACTCTACCCCCTGGGACTCTACCCCCTGGGACTCTACCCCCTGGGACTCTACCCCCTGGGACTCTACCCCCTGGGACTCTACCCCCTGGGACTCTACCCCCTGGGACTCTACCCCCTGGGACTCTACCCCCTGGGACTCTACCCCCTGGGACTCTACCCCCTGGGACTCTACCCCCTGGGACTCTACCCCCTGGGACTCTACCCCCTGGGACTCTACCCCCTGGGACTCTACCCCCTGGGACTCTACCCCCTGGGACTCTACCCCCTGGGACTCTACCCCCTGGGACTCTACCCCCTGGGACTCTACCCCCTGGGACTCTACCCCCTGGGACTCTACCCCCTGGGACTCTACCCCCTGGGACTCTACCCCCTGGGACTCTACCCCCTGGGACTCTACCCCCTGGGACTCTACCCCCTGGGACTCTACCCCCTGGGACTCTACCCCCTGGGACTCTACCCCCTGGGACTCTACCCCCTGGGACTCTACCCCCTGGGACTCTACCCCCTGGGACTCTACCCCCTGGGACTCTACCCCCTGGGACTCTACCCCCTGGGACTCTACCCCCTGGGACTCTACCCCCTGGGACTCTACCCCCTGGGACTCTACCCCCTGGGACTCTACCCCCTGGGACTCTACCCCAAACAGCATAAATACAAAACATTAACATCTATACAAAAGGGTAAAAAAAAAAATACATTCAATTAAAATATAGAAATTAACACATTCAATTTTTTTTTTTTTTCAAAACAAATTGTTAAACAGCTTTACAACAAAAAAATACAAGTCAATCAACAGCATAAATACAAAACATTAACATATATACAAAAGGGTCAAAAAAAGGAGCATGCAATTACAAATAACCTTAAACAGGAGTACAAAACTGTATAAAGTGAAACCACCAAAAAGTTGAAAGTAGCATGAATAAAGAGGCAAAAGAGGATAAGTGGCAGTTGACGATGTGAAATTACACATCACAGGAAATTACCCTGAGTCCCAGGGGTAAAGTCCCAGGCATATGGGCACAAGTAAAATCATAAAAGGGTAGAAACAAAAAGGTTAACAAAGGCTTTAAAAAACAGAACATAGAAACAGAAATACAGACCATGACCTAAGTACAAAAAGACTTTCAAATGAAAACAAACAAAACAAAGTGTAACAAAATACAAGACAAGTAAGTTTATAACTTCCATACGAAGCTTTACAATATAATAAGGGGCAAACAATGGCATTAGGCAGACAGAAAATGCAAGAAACAAGTGAAAGGTATATAATATTAATAAAAACAATGGCATTAAAAAAAAACATTAAAAGCAAAAATAAAAGCAAAGACCTAAATATACAATAAATGCAAAGACAGACAAAAAGGGTCATAAAATAGAAAGGATTAATAAAGAAAGGGAAAAAGACAACCTTGATCTTAAACGGAACAAGAGTCGAAGCTATAAATACAAAAAGCTAATTAGTACAATGTAAATAAATAAATAAAAACACTTAAGAAAAAGAAACATTGTCTTTGTGAGTGAAAGGTACCCCTATATATTGTAGCTTAAGTGACTTTGATATTCACCTGCAGTTGATAGACTGTTGGTGTGGAGGGTTGAAATCAACCCTGGACAAGTCCCATCCACCGAAGTACCAGCCAAGTCCAACCCACCCAAGATCCACATAAGTCCCACCCAAGTCAAACAAGTCCCACCCACCAACGGTTGTCCAACGGTTGAACACTTAAAAAGAAAGTTCTCCACATTTCCAGAAGTTCATAAAAATGAATGAAGTACACAGTGAACCCAATAACCATTCCATCAAGGGGGAGAAAAAAATTCAAACAGGCTAAATGAAATAGCAGCATCAGACACAAAGACAAATGGGCACAAGAGCATAGAGAAAATTCACAAAGCAGAAAAAGGGCATAGAAAGACAGTTACTAATGCTAACATACAGAAGGCAGTCAAAGAATAAAAACAAGTACATAAATATACAAAATACACAAACAGGAAAGACAAAACATTTTATGCAGTACATTTCAATACAAAATTTCAATACTCGTTTTAGAAAAACAGGAATGGACATAAAATAGTCCATGGGACAGCGCCATAAAACAGCATAATGGCTAATAAGGCAAGGAACATAAATGAAAGATGTATGGAAGATATTAAATCATAGAAAAAAAAAAAAAAAAAATAAATAAACAAAATAAAAAAAATAGGCTTAGAAAAAAAATGCAGAGACAAGAGAAGTCATAAAGACAAATGCAAAGACAAGAGATAGGAATACAATAAAAACAAAGATGGGAAAATGCACAAATACAGAAGGATAGACATACAAGTCTTAAATTGGATAAATGAGGTGAAGTGAAGGCATAAATACAAAAGCAGCAATTTCAGGAGTATACTGTTGTATAAAGCAAATTACTTATGCGGGTTGACACAAGTCCGGGCAGCCGTGCACTGGATGACACAATATTTTATTATTAAAAAAAACTAAACTAAACTACTTACATTGTGTTGTTTCAGCGTTGAGCATTGTAGCCAATCACAGACATGTTTAATAAGCACATGAACACAGTATATTAAGCACATGAACACAGTGGCCAATCAGAGGCGTTTTAGATTCACCATGCAGAGAATTCGCTCAAAATGTATGTTCAGAATTAGCACGAGCTTTATACTTTCACAAATCCCCTAATAAACAACAAAGCCTAGACACGATGTAAATAAGGGATTCACTGTGCAGTGCGGACAACTTCAGTGTTTATGACGAGAGTTTTAGTGAGAGTGCAGAACACGGTAAGTAAGTGATGGCTTAAAGGGAGCCCTGTTTTGTTTGTCATGCTTCTAGAGGACCAGCAGTTACATTCACACTGTAAAGTTTAAGGAGTGATAACTGCATTTAAATGTGGGAGTGAATCCAATAAATTAATAGTCCTGTGAGTCATGAATAAAAACAAGAGCATACATATACAAAATACACAAACAGTAAAGACAAAACATTTTATGCAGTACTTTCCAATACAAAATACAACCTTTTTGGAAAAATAGCAATTGGCATAAAATAGTCAATGGGACAGGGCCACAAAACAGCATTATGGCTAATAAGGCAAGGAGCAAAAATGAAAGATGTATTGAAGACACTAAAACATAAACAAACAAAAACAGGCTTAGAAAAAAAATGCAAAACACAAGAGCAGTCATAAATACAAATGCAAAGACAAGAGAAATGAATATAATAAATACAAAGATGGGAAAATGCACAAATACAAAAGGGCCATTGAGACAATAGACATAGACAAACAAGTCTTAAAATTGGGTACATGAGGTGAAGTGAAGGCATAAATGCAAAAGCAGCAATTTCAGGAGCATGGTGTTGTACAAAGCAAATTACTTTACAGCTTTATAAAATATAAAAAGGCATTAAGGTAGTGAAGATTTGCAGTGACTGCTTGCTGAGAAGGAACATGGCATTCTTTTACAAGTACACACACCCTCTAAACAGTAACATTAGTAACAGAGGACAAAATGGCTATTTAGTTTGGTTATTACAAGTTAACCCATTCTGATTCAACACTGTACAAACATAGCTTTATGCATTTAAGTTAAAACATTTAAACAAATTAAATTTGTGACAGTCAATAAAGGACGTGATCGTAAATGTCTACTGGGCAAACGATTAAATAGTTCAATATTAAGAACAAATAAGTTATTAATTTAAATGTTCAAAAACTTAAGACAATCCAAATCAAATGTTTAGGCTTAAAATAAAACAAGTCTCTTTAACCTGTTAGGTACACAAAGATAAAAGTCCTTATTAGAAATGGTTCAGATTCAAACACTAAGTCTAAAGAGCTGTGGGATAAACACCATTCAAACTTTGTGTGGGATGTACTCACCCTTTTCCAGTAGCAATGAAAAAACAATTAACCAATTCTTCAGATTCACACATCGTTGGTGTATAAAACAAGCCACAATTAGACTAACAGGAAAAAGAAAAAAAAAATAACCAGTGAAGACCATAGAAACAGAAAAACAGAAAAATAGACAAATACAATATATGCCAAACCTGGACAGTTCCTATCCTCAGACAGTTTGTCTTCAATCTCTTGATGAAGCTCCTCACAGTCCTCAATGAAACAACTCTTGATTGGGTCATTACATTTACCGACCATCTTGGGTGGGTACATGATACATCCATATTTAAGTTTCCGTTGTTCTGCGATGGTAGTTGTTGCAGCAAGGATGAGTTTGAACAGGATCTAGTTGCAACAGAAAAGGTTTGCAATTAAAAATAAACACTTAGGTGTAATGTCTGGGTGGTAGTAGAAGGCACAAAACAAAGATCAGGGTAAATACAATCTTTACTGATACAAACTCAGGCAGGACAGACACAACCACAACTAACATTAACGAGAACCGACAAGGGACTGAACAGAACAGGGAGTATAAACACACAGGATGAAATGAGGGAACTAACTAGACACAGTTGGAGAAAGATGAACCAATCAGGGACTAACGAGAACAGGTGCAGACTAGATAGAACATAATTGTGACATTGGGAGTTTAACACGCAGGAACAGAACGACCAACTTAGAGGTGACAAGGAACAAAGTATATATACAGAGACTAAATGATTGGGTCAAAAAGGGGCAGTTAGACACAATAGGTTGACAGGCACAACAAAAATGCAGATCAGTTTACAACTTTCATACAAAGCTTTACAATACAAGAGGCATACAATATCAAAAGGCAGCCAAGGCAAGAAACAAGTAAAGGTTTAAAATACAAAAAGAACTAAAAAGCATAAAAATATTGAAAAGGCATAATACCGTCAGTGCAAAGGGACAAAAAATTTGTATTAAGGGGAAAAAAGGGACAAAGAAACAAGTCTTAAAGAGTACCAGTGGCCGAGCCATAAATACAAAAGCTGTGTGGGAAGAAAATCAGACAAGATTGGACTATCTAAACAGCTTGAGGGGACCAACTAACACAGGCAAATGGGAACACAACAAACCCCAAAACAGAACTTAAACCTGCCAACTACTTTAAATTAATTTAGAAACTTTTAATAAAAGGGTTAAGGTTTACAAATAGGGTATTACAAATTACACAAAGGGACATATGGGCAACAAGTACAATCATAAAAGGGATGCACAATTTCAGAGACAACATTAGCCAGGATGCCTAACATCGAGGGCAAAATGACTTTTTAGTCTGATTAAATGTACACCCAGCAATGCCATTAAAACACTGTATTCAGTCTATATTACAATTTAACCCATTCTGATTCAACACTGTATATTACAATTTAACCCATTCTGATTCAACACTGTATAAAACTAACTATGTATTTAAATGAAAACATTTAAAACATTAAACAAATGTAATTTATGACAGTCAATAAATGATGTGCTCGTAAATGCCTACTGGGCAAACTATTAAATGGTTCAATATTGCGAACAAATAAGTTCTTAATTCAATGTACAGATAGATTAAAGCAACGTTTTCCCTCGGCGTTCAGCATCTTGCCTAATGCTTTTCTCCAATCTGTGCAAATTGAATTTATTTAACTGTTCAGAACTTTATCTACATAGTTTCCATTAATCAGAAATTAAATTACATCGATGAATGATGTGCTCTTAAATTTCCCCTGTGCTAAAATATCAATATTCAGCAAGTTCTCCAATAACTCACCATTTTATCCATTAAACAATTTCTCTGCAACTTTCAAACATTTAAGTTAATTAACGCACAAATCTAAATTACTACATTGTTTAGTTTTAAATAAAAAGAACGCATATTAACCTGTTAGTGCACACAGAATAGTCTCCTTAGAAATGCAAACTCAACTCTGAATGAATTCTGAAGAGCTATTGTCCATCATGGCCTCCTAATCCTCCCCATATACTGATTGGCTTCATCATTGTCTCCTCTCCACCAGTAACCTGGTGTGTGGTGGGCGTTCTGGCGCAATATGGCTGCCGTCGCATCATCCAGGTGGATGCTGCACATTGGTGGTGGTTGAGGAGATCCCCCCCTTCTATGTAAAGCGCTTTGAGTGTCGAGAAAAGCGCTATATAAATGTAATGAATTATTATTATTATTATTATTGAATGAACAATACAAGCTTTGTGGAATGTAGTTGATGTTACTAACCCATTTCCAGAGACCATGAAGTATCTGAAAAAGTGATTCTGTTAATCTTCAGATTCACAGATCATTGGAGTAGAAGACCAGCCTTGTGTTCACTCAGAACGTGGCAGTATATCCACCACTGATGAAGAAATATGCATAAACAAATATGCCAAAACTGAAGTTACCATCTTTAGTTTCTCTTAAATCCAGCTGTTTTCATCCCTGTCACAAACAGCACACTCTTCTCCAGTTTTGCAAACACATAAATCCTAAATGTTATTACATCCAAACACAGTAAGGGTTTGGATATATATATATATATATATATATATATATATATATATATATATATATATATATATATATATATATATATATATATATATATATATATATATATATATATATATATATATATGAGCGACAGGTGCACTAACACATAGCATCAGTAACTTCACAAACTTACCTAGTGTGGTTTTCCTCAGCGTTTGCAATGTTTGTAGGAGAAGTCGGGCAGCTGCTCGAAGATCTCACCTTTGGAGTAGATTGTTGATTTTAATACTTGAAAAATGTAAGTATCACTTCTTAAAAAGTAAGATTACCACTAGACAAATGCAGTCAAGGTGAATACATCTCAATTTTCAGTCAAGCAATGAATTAATTCACATTCCCCACATCCTACTGCTATCTCAACACAGCTGTGCCAGTTCTGCAGCTTTATTCTGATGAATCAGCTGACCAGCGTTCCCACCTTTACCTGTCTCTGCTGTCCATCATGTCCCTCAGAGCATATGGCGTAATTTAGATATATTTTTAAGATGGAAAAATGCGGTTTTACAGATACTAGACATGTGACTTTCAAATGAAAGATTGGTATCAAAGAGCACACCCAGGTTCCTAACCGACGACGAAGACTTAACAGAGCAGCCATCAAGTGTTAGACAGTATTCTAGGTTATTACGTGTGGATGTTTTTTGTCCAATAATTAGAATCTCTGTTTTTTCAGAGTTAAGTAGTAGGAAATTACTAGTCATCCAATTTTTTATGTCAGCTATGCATTCCGTTAATTTAGTGAATTGGTAAGTTTCGTCTGGGCGTGAAGAAAAATAGAGCTGAGTATCGTCAGCATAACAGTGAAAACTAATGCCATGTTTCCTAATGATATCTCCTAAGGGTAGCATGTACAGAGTGAACAGCAACGGTCCTAGTACTGAGCCTTGTGGTACGCCATACTGAACTTGTGATCGATAAGACATCTTTTCATTTACTGCTACAAACTGATAACGGTCAGATAAGTATGATTTAAACCATGCTAAAGCAATTCCACTAATGCCAACATAATTTTCGAGTCTATTTAAAAGAATGTTGTGGTCGATAGTGTCAAATGCAGCACTAAGATCGAGTAACACTAATAGCAAGACCACGATCGGATGATAAGAGCAAATCATTTGTAACTCTAATGAGAGCTGTCTCAGTACTATGGTATGGTCTAAATCCTGACTGGAAATCCTCACAGATATCATTTCTTTCTAAAAAGGAACATAGTTGTGAGGATACTGCATTTCTAGTATCTTTGACAGAAAAGGTAGATTCGAGATCGGCCTGTAATTGACTAATTCTGTAGGATCAAGTTGCGTTTTTTTTAACAAGCGGTTTAATCATAGCCAGCTTAAAAGTTTTCGGTACATATCCTAGTGACAAAGATGAATTAATGATATTAAGAAGAGGATCTGTGACCTCTGGAAGCATTTCTTTCAGTAGCTTAGTCGGTATAGGGTCTAACATACATGTTGTCGATTTAGATGATTTAACGAGTTTAGTAAATTCTTCCTCTCCTATAGCAATGAATGAATCAAATTTTTCTTCAAGGAGACTACAATGCACTGCCTGATGCGATACTGTAGTAGACGGTTGCATAGTTATAATTTTCTCCCTGATATTATCAATCTTGTTAGTAAAGAAGTTCATAAAGTCATTACTGCTGTGCTGCTTGGAAACTTCTGAGGTTGACGATTTATTTTTCATTAGTTTAGCCACTGTTTCAAATAAATACCTAGGATTATGTTTATTTTCTTCTAATAGGTTTGAAAAATAAGCAAATCTAGCAGCTTTTAAGGCCTCTCTGTACGCAATCGAGCTCTTTTTCCATGAAATGCGAAATACCTCTAATTTTGTTTTCTTCCAGTTGCGCTCCATTTTCTGCCTGCTCTCTTAAGGGCCCGAGTGTGCTCGTTGTACCACGGCGTTGGACTATTTTCTTTAATCTTCTTTAAGCGCAAAAGAGCAACTGTGTCTAAAGTGCTGGAAAAGAGAAAGTTAAAAGTTTCTGTCGCAATATCTACTTCTAAGCTATCCGGGATGCTGAGATGATGAAACTGATCAGGAAGATTATTAATAAAGCAATCTTTAGTGGCAGAAGTGATAGGTCTAACATATTTGTAACACGGAGTCGGCTTTGCAGCCTTGGCTAAATGAAGTTTACATGTGACTAGATAACGATCTGAGATGTCATCGCTCTGCTGCAGAATTTCAACGGCATCAACCTCTATTCCATGTGATAATATTAGATCTAGAGTATGATTGCGACAATGAGTAGATCCTGACACGTGTTGTCTCCAATAGAGTTAAGAATGTCTTTAAATGCCAATCCCAATGCATCTTTTTCGTTATCTACATTTATATTAAAATCACCAACAATTAGTACTTTATCTGCAGCTAGTACTAACGCTGATAGAAAATCAGCAAATTCTTTGATAAAGTCTGTATGGTGCCCTGGTGGCCTGTATACAGTAGCCAGCACAAATGTTAAATGTGATTTATCATTTACACTACATATTGTTACATTTAGCAACAACACTTCAAAATAATTATATTTAAAACAAGACTTCTCAGTAATTCTGAGGATATTACTATAAATTACACCAACACCTCCCCCTTTGCCTTTCAGATGAGGTTCATGTTTATAACAGTAATCTTGCGGGGTGGACTCATTTAAAGTAATGTAATTGTCTGGTTTTAGCCAGGTTTCTGTCAAACACAGCACATCTAGATTATAGTCTGTAATCATATCATTAACAATAAGTGCTTTTGAAGTAAGGGATCGAATAATCAGCAACCTGAGCTTTATCATTTGTTCATCCGTATTATATCTGTTTTTTATTTGTTGAACATCAATTAAATTTTTACCCTTGAATGGGTTTAGGAGTTTTTTGTATGTCCTAATTCGGGGAACAGACACAGTCTCTATATGATGATATCTAGGTGAAAGAGGCTCTATGTGATGGGATTTATCTGACCTGGGTGACACGAGGCCGCTAGCAGACGGTCGGTTTAGCCAGTCTGTCTGCTTCCTGACCTGAGCCCCAGATTGTCATGTTTTAGCTCTGAGACTATGTGCCATATTACTAGAGAGAAGAGCAGCACCATCCCAGGAGGGATGAATACCATCTCTTTTCAACAGGTCAGGTCTGCCCCAAAAACTTTTCCAATTGTCTATGAATTCTATATTATTTTGGGGACAAAAACGCGACAGCCAGCCATTGAGTGAGGACAATCTACTAACTATCTCTGTCTCTGGGAGAATCTGTTTGATGTTGTAATCGGAACGGAAGAGCAGTGTTTTGTCCCGTGACTAGAGCGTCTCACCGTGACCCAATCGCCCTGCTGCACAGGCTCTGTGGCCGGAACCGAAACATGTACAGAGTTCACTAAGCTAGTCGCATCCAATGCAGTATCTAAAGCCCTTGCACTCTTACAATTAACCTTGATTAAAGTTTGGATGCGTGTCTCTAGTTCTGAAATCTTCCCCGTCAGCTTTACTATCTCCCTGCATTTATCACATGTAAATCCTGTGCTGGAAGAGAAGGCTATGCTATACATGTTACATGAGGTGCAGGTGACAATAAGAGGAGATGACATGACTCACCGTGTTTGTTGACTGATACTCACCACAGTTTTTTGATGCACTCGAAAAGGCACGAGATAAAAAGGAAGGTGCGAGCGCACTATAGAGAATAAAAATAAATAAATAAAGAGCACATGGATGGCACGCTAACAGGCTAGCGAATTACTAGCGTGTTGTGCTAGCAACAACGATTTAGATTTGAAGCTCGCGATGTCCTGTTAATGTGTGATGTTGATTAAGTTATATTTAGCAGTATAAATAACAAGGAATGATAGTAAATAATGATTAAAACAGAAAGATACAAAGCTTACAGACGCAAACCAATGCAATGCAGCAACAGCAGCAGCAGAGCAGACAGGAGCAATCGAGCAGCAATCGAGCATGAGTTGGCATGCGCTTGATGCATGTCTCATAAAACATAAAAAAATATAAATGTCTGGGATAAAGAGAAGAGCAGACATGTGCATAGACCTGAATAAGAGTGATGACGCAAAAGAGAGCTCTATTCGGTATGGTTTTCTGTGAGCACACACCTGAAGCGTGCAGCCATGCACATACAGTAGAAAGCTATACAGGGCGCGAGTACTGAATTGAGCTCTCTTACTCGTCTAAATGGACAAATACACAACATTATGTCTAAATGTCCGTTTTGGATAGTATTCACGTAAACACAGTCGGTTATGTCTTTACAGAACGTAAAGAGTTGTGAGAATATCAGATCTACATCAGTGCAATTGGATCCACGCACATTCTGTCTTAAAGTGACAGTGCGTCATAAACCTAATGCAGTCTGTGCCCTTAATATTAATCAATCAAACAACAAAAGAAAAAGAGAAAAGCATTCAATGAAATTTAATAAGGATTAATTATAAGAATAAAGAATGATGTATGCAAGTTGTTATAAAGAATGATGTATGCAAGTTGTTATAAAGAATGCATATATCATTCATTCAAAAGACAGTGTTCTACTCTAGGAGAAGTGGTTTTATTTAATTTTAAGATATTTTGATTAGCAGTTAAATCTGTGTCTGAATTCAAACTTTAAAATCATTCATATCAACATGTTCATAGAGGTTTTCTCCGGAATTATATAATGGGTTAGGAAATTTGAGAAATTCTAAATTAATGCATTACAATTTAAATAAACCCATTAGATTTTAGTCAACTACTATAGATTTAGTAGATTAAAATCTTATTGTATTTCATCGACTAAAACAAACAATTCATTTGACTAAAATATGAATAAAACTAAATGGCATTTTAGTGACATTTTTGATTTATCAAAAGACTATGGCTGCATCTGAAACCGCATACTTCCCTACTATATAGTACGGAAAAAAGTATCTCAAAAGTATCTCATGAGGGCCGGTGGAGTGATGGAGGGACTCATGAGGGCCGGTGGAGGGGGTCTCATGAGGGCCGGTGGAGTGATGGAGGGTCTCATGAGGGCCGGTGGAGTGATGGAGGGTCTCATGAGGGCCGGTGGAGTGATGGAGGGTCTCATGAGGGCCGGTGGAGTGATGGAGGGACTCATGAGGGCCGGTGGAGGGGGTCTCATGAGGGCCGGTGGAGTGATGGAGGGACTCATGAGGGCCGGTGGAGGGGGTCTCATGAGGGCCGGTGGAGTGATGGAGGGTCTCATGAGGGCCGGTGGAGTGATGGAGGGTCTCATGAGGGCCGGTGGAGTGATGGAGGGTCTCATGAGGGCAGGTGGAGTGATGGAGGGTCTCATGAGGGCAGGTGGAGTGATGGAGGGTCTCATGAGGGCCGGTGGAGTGATGGAGGGTCTCATGAGGGCCGGTGGAGTGATGGAGGGTCTCATGAGGGCCGGTGGAGTGATGGAGGGTCTCATGAGGGCAGGTGGAGTGATGGAGGGTCTCATGAGGGCAGGTGGAGTGATGGAGGGTCTCATGAGGGCCGGTGGAGTGATGGAGGGTCTCATGAGGGCAGGTGGAGTGATGGAGGGTCTCATGAGGGCAGGTGAAGTGATGGAGGGACTCATGAGGGCCGGTGGAGTGATGGAGGGTCTCATGAGGGCCGGTGGAGTGATGGAGGGTCTCGTAAGGGCAGGTGGAGTGATGGAGGATCTCGTAAGGGCAGGTGAAGTGATGGAGGGTCTCGTAAGGGTAGGTGGAGTGATGGAGGGTATCTTAAGGGCAGGTGGAGTGATGGAGATGACACAAATGCCACCATCATCTTTCCTTGCAGGCTCTGCTCCATACACAAGCTCTGCAGCAAATGCACAGAACTCAAGAATCAGAAAAGTGCTATAATAAATCTGTTTGAAATTACAATAGTTAAAATAAACTACAACTTAAGATTTAAATAGATTTCTCTAGTATATGTGTGCTCATCTTTCCCTGTAACATCTAGACAAGATTCACGTTACCTCTGTGATTTATGTCCTCAATACTACATTTATATGTTGAGGTTGTTGCTGATGTGTTCTCACTTTTAATACAACATAAATTTTCCTCAATTACATTATGTAGTTTTGTTTATTTACCTTACTTAAAGCTCAGTGTTGACCACAGTGAATTCTACAAAATAGCACACATAAATCACTTACTCAAATATTAATTTCAGGTTGAGATGTGCTCATCTTCAATACTTATCAAAGATTTTCCAGTCAGATGTTATAATAGACATTTAAAGTAAGTGTCTTTAAGATGTATATGGTTTAGGTAAATCCAGGTGCGTGTGCTTTCTGGAGCTCCCCTGTAGGGTTAGGGTTAATAAAACGTGCTTTTACAGCAAAATCACAACTATACTATACTGTCTAGCATCTTTACACCTTCAACAACTCAACAGTTTACTCAACAGTAGTTCAACAAATGCGATTTTAACACAAGTAACTGTGTTTTTACTCACATTTGAAAACACTGCGTCGCTGATCTCCGCGATGTTCGATTATGACGTATCCTCTCCCGTGGCCTCCTGGGATAGAACTCGACACTCTGGGCAGAAGCAGTAAGTCATTCGGGTACTTTTTGCCTACTCGTTTATGAATACTGAGGTTTTGGACATACTACTCCTTTCACCTACTGTTTTCTTCTACTATATAGTAGGTAAGTAGGCATATTAGGACGTACTATTAGTATACGCGTGTCCGAATCTCGCAAGATTTAGTACAAGAGGTTAAAAATCACGGCAATCAAACACGGTTTTAATGATAAATACATTTTAAACGTTAAAACTAACCATCAGGACAATTTATCATGATTGATTGTGAAACCGGTAATCGTTTTATCCCTAGAGCACATCCCAAAGACTTTTTGGACGTTTCAATTCATGTGTGAAAATGATTCTTCATGTTCCCTCACAACCATTCTTTCACAATTTGAGTCTGATGAATTGTGACTTTGTCATTCTGACATTTGGCCATGATGTGTCTTCCTATGTGGTTGCTTAAGAAATGAAAAGCTACACAATCCATCAATTAGGGTTAGAAGTTCCCAAACTTATAACATGTTAGAAACATAATGATAATAATAATAATAATAATAATAATATTGTTTTTTTTTTTTTTTGGCTGGACAGTGTATAATTTATATATTTTTATGTCCCGTGAGGTAGTTTATACTGTTCTGAGGGTAGTCATGTGTTTTGTCTATATGCTTGTCAAGTTTTCGAGAATTTTGTTTCAGCTCGGCCCAAACTTGAGATGGCATTCAGACTATGAAAGACGAAAGATGATAACTCATTGAGCTTTACTGTTTTTTTTTTATTTACTTCTGTTTGCAGAGGTATCGGCAGAAGCAATAGTAGAAGCAGTAGTTGCAGTAGGTTGATAATCTTTAAAAGATAGATTGAAACAAAAAAAATATACATTAATATAAATAAAGGTATTATTTAAACTAACATTTAAAGGGGGGGTGAAATGCTCATTTTCACTCAATCTCCTGTTAATCTTGAGTACCTATAGAGTAGTATTGCATCCTTCATATCTCCAAAAAGTCTTTAGTTTTATTATATTTATAAAAGAAAGATAGGCTGTACTGAGTCTTTCCGGAAAAAAACGAGCGGCTGGAGGCGGGCCGTGTGGGCGAAGCTAAAGCTGTGCTAACGCGCCGAGCTAACAACACACAGAGACATTTGAAGCAGTTTTACTCACCGCCCGGTTCCAACGCACGACCGCGAACCTTTATCATTGTGACTGCTCGATCCTTAAGCATTAGACGATCTGAAAATCCGTCGATCTGGGCTTTGTTTATAAAACAATCATCGTCGAAATGCAGGGAACAAACAAAGGGTCTTGCACAACTCCGTTGATGCTCAGAAAAAACAAACTCCATCCACTGGTTCCTAAACGCTGGGTTCTTTGGGAATATGTGCAGGGTTGTCTTGCCCTGGCAACCAAAAACCCACTTCTTTGGTGACATTGACTTCCCAAAAGCCGAGCAGAGCGCTTTGATGAGGTACTGCTTTCGCTCTCTTCTCTCTCTGGTCTACGAGTGCGCGCGCGCGCCCGCGACCTTCCGTGAGAAGTGCCCTTAGGACCCATATAAGGAAATTCCGCCACATCTGACGTCACACATGCCCATACTCGAAAAAAACTTTCCGAAACTTGTGACAAACCGGAAAGAAGTATTTTTGTTTTTGTATATCCCTTTAACATTTCATTCACCATCACCATACTAACTACAGTATAATCAACTAAATCAAATGCCTTGACAATAAAATTATAAATATTAACAAACTTAAGGGGAGACACGGCAGGCAAAATATTTTTTTTTTTTTTTTTTTTTCACTGGTCAATTTTGAGATTTTGTCTTCAATAACATGCCTTCTTTCAGACTTGTGGTGAAAAAAAGAGTCCAAAATACACATTTAGGTCTTTACTTTACTACACTTTGTCAATTTGCGTCTGTAGATTTCTACTAAATTCAACAAAAGTTGGCGTTTTAAATCAACATGCTGCTCCACGATCGCTGTCTGCACCCTAACATCACATATACCGTTGGAAAGCTCTCTCTCTCTCCTGTGCAATGTTGTCGGATCCAAATATGGTCATTTCCTTTTTTATCAGCAACCAATCGTGAAAGTACAATGGGGCATTTAACTCTAAAAGCGAAATCTCATTGGCTAGATGGTATCTAGGCCTGGGTGGCAGTTCTACATAGGACCGTTTGTGTGTGTTTTTGACTGTTTTTTGACTGGGGTTCTGTTCAGTTGAAAGCCATAAATGGCGTGCTATAAGTTGTGATGTGTTTTAGGTGGTTTGTATTGTTGTTGCTAATGATTTGATAAGATATTGTGTCTGTAAATAGTGGTTTCCACTAAAAAAGTATCAATTTTTACAGGTCAAATCTTTAAAGGCTGTTTTCTCAATGTTTTTTTTTTTTTTTTTTTCTCATACTCTGAGCCAGAAATCTCCACTTCAGCAGCACTTACATACAACAGACTTTCCAGTTGTATTCCTATCTATATTCTTGAGGTTTTTACAGAGGGGATTGTTCATATATCATTCAGATTCTGATTTATACAACATTTTATACCTAAAAACATGGCGAAAATTAATTTTTTATGGCTGTTGACAGTTTTTTTCTGATTAATGGAGGGATAAAAAGAGATATCCAAAATCCCCTCTGTAACAACCTTTGACTCTAATATGTCAACAAAATGAAACAAGAATTTTTAATCTGGCTTTAATATTCAGATTTCTCTTCTGGAAATATATGCAAACTAGTGCATATTATTAGTGCATAATATTATTTAATGAGATAATACCCAATTTGCATATTTGAACATAAATATTCTAAAAACTTGTAATACAAAAGACATTTATCTTAATGTCAGTAATCAACTGGGGAAGTTTCATGCTGATATCTTTTAGTTAATTATTTTCCCTATTCATCTGGGGTGTCTCCCCTTAAAACATACATTTCAAACTCAAATAAGTGGTAAACACAAATCATACAAAGTACATCAATCAGTACTGTAGCAAATTCCATCAAATAAGCTGAAACACAATACTGACTTTTACAACTTCAAAGTTGATATTTTACATCAACATAATTTAAGTTAATGTTCATACCAGTTGCATCTTCAAGTTTGAATTTGAGCTGAATGTGTGAAAGTCCTTGATAGTCAATCAAGAGATCTTCTCCAAACTTTTTCACCTGCATGTGCTCTCAGAGGTGCACCACTATATTGTTCCCCCCTGGAAACACAACTTATCAGGTTCCAGCCATCCCACTGCACTGCCCTCTTCAGGAATTTCTTTACATGGAGGAACTTTAAGTGAATAATCATTTGCTCTTGACGAAACAATGCTGTTTGTTTTTCCTTTTTCTTTCTCTCTTCTGTGCTGCTGCTCTAACGGGAGCTGATTGCCTGATTGCTGACTCCTGCTACCCATTTGCTGATAACCAACTAGCACTTCTCTCATTGGCTCCTCCAGGGAGGATACCAGTTTTAAAAGCCATCAAAAAGGCACGGAGAGGGAGAGAGACAGAGACAGAGACAGAGACAGAGACAGAGACAGAGACAGAGACAGAGACAGAGACAGAGACAGAGACAGAGACAGAGACATTTCTCTCTCCACTGCCAGGTGGACCTTTTCTGCAGCCCCAGATTATTGTTGTGGTTATTTTGTGTTAGCCAACTGATACTGAGTGTTAAATGGTGAAAATTGTGATAGTGTTCTAGTCAGAATTGTTATCGTGCTCCTGCCTAGAGTTAGTGATGGCAGTCTGACACTGAAGCTTTGATATACGTGCTTTAAACTATTAACTACAATTCCATTTGAACCACTGCTCCGAAGGTCGCTTTGGTACAAAAAAATCATGTGACATATGACGCCCGAAGCAGCAACAGCTTCATTCTCTGAGTTAATCACCTTACCGCCACACGCGAACCAGTCAGGTGCTGCCACTGCAACTGGCACCACCTCGTTTCGAGTCTGAATAGGCTTTATGCCCAGCTGCACTACTTCCTGAACTTCAGCCAGTTCCTTTGTTTCCTGTCTGCCATTATTGGACACACTGATTAATCCAGGTGTGCTTGACCTCAGTAGTCACAACAACAATAATCAGACACACCTGGATTAATCAGTTTGTCCAATAATGGCAGGCAGGAAACAAAGGAGCTGGCTGATTTTTTCTGCATTCAAGGAAAAGTTGGGTCAGAGAGAAGAAGATTCGGAAACAGGAAAGAGGATGTTTTAATATCAAGAATGCGTATTGGACATTGTTTATTAAATCAAAGCTTACAAAGAATTGGTAAACATGAGAATGGAAATTGTGACAAATGTGGATTAGTTGAAACTATAGAGCATGTCCTTTTAGAATGCGAAGCTTATGAAAGAGAGCGGTCCCAGTTAAGACATGCTTTAAGAAGTGTAGAAATCAATGAGTTGACACTTCAGGTTCTCCTAGGACAAGGTGCTAAACAATCAAGAGTTTATCATGAGCTATTTATATTTTTAAAGGAAACAGGATTATTTAATAGGATTTAAAACTCCATTATGTGTAAATTTTATATGGATATATATATATATATATATATATCTTTTTTTTTTTTTTTTTTTTTTTTTTTTTTTTTAAAAGAGTAGATATAGTTTGAACTTCCTTTCCAAATATGCGCTTCACACTCCATTTCAGTAGGTGGCGGGAATGCACCTTTTAAGTTGGTTTGCCAACCGCCATTAAATCCTAGAAGAAGAAGAAGAAGAAGAAGGAGCTGGCTGAAGTTCAGGAAGTAGTGCAGCTGGGCATAAAGCCTATTGTAGTGCGCTCAAAGCATAAAAACTTTAATGCACAACATTGCGTTTTGTTCGTAGTAACCTCTACAGTGACAAGCATTAGTTTGTTCGTATCGATTTATTTTCATTACTATGGAAGCATCTAGGAAGAGAGGTCGTTCTGACATGTGGCAAAACTTTATTCTGATCGCTCCTGCATGACGGATCCACCGCTGGAAAGATCTGAAGACCCACTGGCGTACTGGATAAATCACAAAAATGTGTACCCTCACCTTTTATACTGGCTAAACAGTTTTTATGCACGCCGGCATCATCCGTTCCCTCTGAACGAATTTTCTCTAAATGTGGAGAGGTTGTGAGCAAAAAAAGAAACAGACTCAGTCCAAAAAGTGAGGAAAAAATATTGTTCCTTAATAAAAATCTTTGAGTGTTCCCTATCCCACATACCCCCTGGCCATAGTTAAACAAGCACAGCCAACTTGGGCCATAGTGAGGAGGGTCCCATTTTTTGTAGTGAGGAGGGTCCCATTTTCTTTAGTTAATTATTTTTTTTTTTCAGGTTTTGGTCAAGGAAGTGCTATTGCTTTTGTTTTGTTTTTTGTTCTTTTATTTTGTGACAGGTAAGTTAGATCTAAAACTTAGGTAGGCTCAATTTTGTTATTATTTTGGCCATGCCCCCTCCTGAAGCTTTTTTCTGTAACTGTTACAATTCCTTTTCATAATAAATTAAATTTGCAGTTGATTTTGGTGGTTGGCAGAGTTACTTAGCGCTGGGGTTGGGAATGAGAAGCTCCATGTGGCCTTTCTTTTTATCTTATTATGTTCCCCTCGAACCCGAGCCTATTTTTGACAAGGGGAATCATATATATATATATATATATATATATATTAGTCGTGGTCAGAATTATTGGCACCCTAGGTAAATATGATCAAAGAAGGGTGTGAAAATAAAATCGTTCAAAATAATCTTGACTTGACTAGTGGCCATTCATTCCAGAGATTTTAATGTTTAACTGATTTCCCATTTGCAATGTGTAATAGAGAATAATTCATAACATGTAATACTGAATAAACCCACAGGAGGGAGTTCCAACATAAGCAATGCATTTCTCTCTCTCACTGTCTCCAGTTCCCTTTCAAGGGAACTCCCGTTGCGTCGAGAATGACGCTATGGGGAACGCTTTGCGTGATGACGTCTTGAAGCACATGTAAAATCAGTCCAATGGTGTAGCGGGACGTCAGAGGCGGGTGACGTCACGTACCAGGAAGCTATAAAAGCCGGCCCGAAACAGAAAACGAAAGCTTTCTGAGTCTTCAGTTGCGCTCTGTGTTGAAATCTGTCTGTCTTATTTGGTGTTGTCTGTATATATTTATATTATATTCAGTATGGCGAGCAAGCAGCAGTTTAGAGTGTGTGTCCATCCCTGCCCGCGTTATTTAACGGGAGGTGACACACACACTCTTTGTGTTGTTTGTTTGGGAGAGGAGCATGCCCAGTCAGCACTCGAGGGTGGTGACTGTGTGCATTGCTGTGCGCTTCCATTGCGTACGCTCCGATCCCGTTTGGCTCGGTTCAATCCCGACCACGTTCCCCAGGGCTCGGGTCCCGCCGCGGCTGAGGCTCGGCGGCGATCTCAGACCTGGGGTTCGCAAATGGATCTGTCAGTGGATGTTGAGACGGGCTCTGCCTTATCTCAGCCTCTTTCTGACAGATCCAGTGCCTCTCATCAGGGTGTGGAAGCACGCGCTGCGGTTACTTCCCCCCCGATAGAGGCACCAGTACTGCAACTATCCAGCTCTGAGGAGTTGGATGTTGTAAGTATTGATGCTGAGTCTGAGGATTCGCCACCTCAGTCTCATGCTTTTGAAGAACTGCTCGATGTGATCACGAGAGCAGTTGACAGATTGTCTATTGAGTGGCCAGAGGATAGGCAGGACGTTCGTTTAAAAAGCAAACTCGACGAACGCTTCCTGCCATCTCGTGCTCAGCCCCAGCGTAGGAGCCTGCCGTTTTTCCCCGATCTCCACACCGAGGTGTCGAGATCGTGGGGGAGACCAGTCTCTTACAGAGTTTACACACCACACACCTCTCTATATTCCACCATTTCACAATATAAAGAGCATGGTTATGGGGAGATGCCGAAGGTGGAAGAGACGCTCGCGGGCTATCTCTCTTCAGCAACGGCATCTTCCCTGAAGGCTCCTACACTTCCCTCAAAGCCAGTAAAGTTGACATCCACCCTGATTAATAAGTCGTATGCAGCCGCTGGTCAAGCTGCAGCGTGTCTGCATACGATGTCCATTTTACAAGCCTATCAGGCAGAATTATTGGGGGATTTAGAGGAGGGCGGGGGAATCGGTCCCGACACTGTGGCTGAACTGCGCAGAGCCACGGATGTTTCTCTCAGAGCCACCAAGGAGACCGCTAAATCTATCGGGCGGTCTATGGCAGCCCTGGTGGCCACTGAGAGGCATCTGTGGCTCAACCTGAGCGATATTAAGGACAAAGAGAAGCATGTTCTGTTAGACGCTCCGGTTTCCACTGCCGGGTTATTTGGGGATGCAGTAAATATTGCGGTTGCAAAATCACAAGAAGCCGCTAAACAAGCATCTGCTCTTCAAAAGCTTCTTCCCCGCCGTTCTTTCTATGAGGCTGCTGAGCGGGAGCAGCCTCACTCCTCTAAAAAGGGTGCTGAGCATCGTGCCACTCAGAAGCAGAGCGTGTCCTCTCGTGCTCCCCCACAAAAATCTCGGGGACACGGAGGGCGCGCTCAAACCCAGCAGTCTTCGAGGGGTAGAACGGATCTGCGGACCGTTATTACCGCCAAGAAGGCTGCTGGGAAGAAATCCTGATGTCCGAGGGCTCAGGATTAATGAGGGTAGTCCCCCCCGAAGCAGAGCGGTTAACACCTCTTTTTACGGTGCCCGTCTCTCTTCGGTACCCTCAGGGGACCGTTCTGCCAACCCTGCCGCCATCGGTGTTACAGGGCGCAGCGGTCTCCGGCGAGCACATATCTCAAGGACCACCCGGAAACGTAGTGGCCTCGGGATGCCTGCCCCCTCCGAGGAGGGTGTTAGAGCAGTCTGTTCGGTCGCTCCCTGCCGGTGCGCCGTTACAGGGCGTCGAATTGACTGCTCAACAACAACAAAATCCAGAAACCAGTCTCGAGAGGCTGGTACCTCTAGTAGAATCTTTGACAGCGTGGAAGCTACTGTCAAATGTTTCTCGTTGGGTCCTGCAGACCGTAGAAAAAGGGTATCAGATACAATTCAAGAAACGCCCACCTCGGTTTATGGGGGTCCTGCCCACAGTGGTGGGCCCCGAGCAGGTTCTGGTTATGGAACAGGAAGTAAACACTTTGTTAGAGAAAGGGGCCATAGAATATGTACCTCCCTCCGACAGGGAAACCGGGTTTTACAGCCGGTACTTCATAGTTCCAAAAAAGGACGGGGGATTGCGTCCCATTTTGGATCTTCGAGTTCTGAACGAGTCAGTCATGCAGCTCAAGTTCAAAATGTTGACATTGAGACAGATCGTGCCACAGATCAGGTCCGAGGACTGGTTTGTCACGATAGATCTCAAGGACGCATATTTCCATATTTCCATCCGTCCGTGTCATTGGAAGTTCCTGAGGTTTGCTTTCGGGGGCAAAGCATACCAATATCGTGTTCTTCCATTCGGCCTAGCTTTATCACCCCGCACTTTCACCAAATGCATGGATGCAGCTCTGGCGCCACTGCGCCTCCAGGGCATTCGCATTATGAACTACATCGACGATTGGTTGATTTTAGCTCAGTCGCAGCAGATGGCGGTTCAACATCGAGATGTTGTTCTCGCCCATATGAAAGAGCTGGGGTTACGGCTGAACGCCAAGAAGAGTGTGCTTTCTCCACTACAGAGGACCACTTTTTTAGGCGTGGTGTGGGATTCAGTGTCGATGCAGGCGCGCCTGTCACCGCCACGTATAGAGTCCATTCTTGCAGCTGTGAAAAGTGTAAAGCTAGGCCAGCTACTCACTGTCAAACAGTTCCAGAGACTGTTGGGTCTCATGGCAGCAGCTTCCAACGTGATACCTTTTGGACTGCTGCACATGAGGCCCCTGCAGTGGTGGCTCAGGACCAGGGGGTTTTCCCCGAGGGGCAACCCATTTCGCACAATCAGGGTCACGCGGCGATGCTTACGTGCCCTGGTTATGTGGAAGAAACCTTGGTTCCTGTCCCAGGGCCCAGTGTTGGGAGCTCCTTGTCGTCGCAAACTGCTAACGACGGATGCTTCCCTCACGGGTTGGGGAGCGATCCTGGAGGGTCGCTCATCTCAAGGTCTGTGGGAAGACCATCATCGTTCCTGGCATATCAATCGCCTAGAGATGTTAGCTGTCTTCCGGGCTCTGAGGAGCTTTATCACAGATCTCAGGGGACACCATGTGCTAGTACATACGGACAACACTTCGGTAGTCGCCTATATCAACCACCAAGGGGGTTTGCGCTCGCGCCCGTTATCCAACTTGGCACGCCATATCCTCTTGTGGTCCCAGGGGAAGTTACTGTCACTCAGGGCAGCTTACATCCCCGGGGTCCAGAATATAGGAGCAGACACTCTGTCGAGGCAGGGGCCGAGGCCCGGGGAATGGAGGCTCCACCCCGAGGTGGTGGAGCTGATATGGAGGGAGTTCGGCCAAGCACAAGTGGATCTGTTTGCGTCTCGAGAGACTTCTCACTGTCCACTTTGGTTCTCCCTCACGCATCCAGCTCCTCTGGGACTGGATGCTATGGTTCAGACGTGGCCGAGGCTACGTCTGTACGCCTTTCCCCCAGTTGCTCTGCTCCCGGGAGTTCTGGAGAGAGTTCGCAGGGACCGGGTTTGCCTGCTTCTTATAGCCCCGCGTTGGCCGGGCAGAGTATGGTTTCCCGATCTGGTCTCCCTCCTCGACGGGCATCCTCTGGAGTTACCCGTCAGGAGAGACCTTCTGTCCCAGGCAGAGGGCTCAATATTTCACCCCCGCCCAGAACTGTGGAACCTGTGGGCTTGGCCTCTGAGGGGGCCCAGCTCATAGAGTCAGGTCTCTCAACTGAGGTTGTTGAGACCATTCTACAGTCCAGAGATCCAGAGCACGATATTGGTATGCTTTGCCCCCGGAAACTTTATGCCCTGAAGTGGAGAGTATTCACTTCTTGGTGTAGTGACCGTCGGTTGGACCCAGTCCACTGCCCAATTGGTACAGTGCTGGAGTTCCTGCAGGACCGGTTCACTGCAGGTCTGACCCCGTCCACTTTAAAGGTCTATGTGGCGGCCATAGGTGCTTACCACATTCCTTTGGGTGGAATGTCTGTGGGGAAGGACCCTCTGGTATCTCGTTTCCTTCGTGGCACTTGGAGGCTGAGGCCTGCAGTCCGCTCTAGGGTGCCGCCATGGGACTTGTCCATTGCTCTACAAGGCCTGTCCCTGGCCCCCTTTGAGCCCATTGAGGAGGTTTCGGAAAAGTTTCTGACTTTGAAAGCTATTTTCCTTCTTGCCATTTCTTCTCTTAAGAGAATTGGGGATATTCAAGCATTGTCGGTTGCTCCGTCCTGCTTAGAGTTTGCTCCGGGTATGGTGAAAGCTTTTCTCCATCCCAGACCGGGTTATGTCCCCAAGGTCCCCACTAATGTGGCCAGACCTATTGTTCTGCAGGCCTTCTGTCCTCCTCCCTTCCAGAATGCGGACCAGGAGGCTAATAATTTGCTTTGCCCAGTTCGGGCGTTAGACGCCTACGTCCACAGAGCTGCCCTGTGGCGCAGAAGTGATCAGTTGTTTGTTTGCTTTGGCTCCCCTAACAAGGGAGGGCCGGTGTCTAAGCAAAGAATGAGCAAGTGGGTGGTCGAGGCTATCTCACTTGCTTATGAGGCGGCTGGGCAGCCTTCTCCTTTGGCTGTCCGGTCGCACTCTACAAGGAGTATGGCGGCCTCTAAGGCCCTTATTTCAGGAGTTTCACTACAGGATGTCTGTGATGCGGCAGGCTGGTCCTCACCGCACACTTTCGTCAGGTTTTACTCTTTGGATCTAGACTCTGCTCCAGGGTCTCATGTTTTGTCATCCTAGTGCTGCTCTATTAGATTACACACAGGACAGACATTCGTAGCTATGGAGGCGTTGGTATAGACGTTCCCCATAGCGTCATTCTCGACGCAACGGGAGTTCCCTTGAAAGGGAAAGCCTCGGTTACGACTGTAACCTCGGTTCCCTGAAGAGGGAACGAGCGTTGCGTCGCCTTGCCATATCTCCTTCATGCCTGTCAGCTCGACTTCAGACTTTTACGAAGCTTTCGTTTTCTGTTTCGGGCCGGCTTTTATAGCTTCCTGGTACGTGACGTCACCCGCCTCTGACGTCCCGCTACACCATTGGACTGATTTTACATGTGCTTCAAGACGTCATCACGCAAAGCGTTCCCCATAGCGTCATTCTCGACGCAACGCTCGTTCCCTCTTCAGGGAACCGAGGTTACAGTCGTAACCGAGGCGTTTTCTCTCCTCATCCATCATTTCTCCTGGAAGCAGAAGAATGTTTCTTTTTGAGTACACCAAGCTTATCTAAAGCATGTTTTATTTTCATTTGAAATTACAAAAAAAAGACGATAGCATTGCCAGACACGCGAGCTTGGTGCTCGACGGGCCTTATTGTCCATTCCTCTATGGCAGGGAGAATTGAATTGGTCCGATTAGAGAAAGACGTGGATGGAGATCGCGGATGTTTCGCCCATGGTGGCAAGAGTAAGCCTAGGCGTCTCGGTGTGCTGGGACCCATTGTTTGGGCTGACTTTAATGTGCATAAATGTGTCTTTGTTTTGAAAACTGAATAAATGATCTGGGAAACTCTGAACCAGTTATATTGCGTTGTAAAAACCAACACAGTCAAACTCGTCCATCTTGCACGTTTACATGTAACAGGTAGAGTTCTGCACCAGATCTGATTTCTTGCAGTGTGTACTTTGGTATACACGCTGGTGTACTTTGGACGTGAACGGGCAGTCTGACAAAAACCCGGTACTCCCAACATCCTTTGACAACAGAGTATCTGCACTTGAACGTAAAATGAACAAAACTTTCAGCAGTAGTGGTGTTCGCACAGTTCCCATTCCCTGCCCTGAGCAACCTGGCAATATATGTTCACAAGTGCACCTTAAGATGGAGCATTCAGCCTTTGTGCTCGGATTTTGGAGGAGAAACGACTGAAACCGTCGCCAGTCAGCGACATTCTGTTCTTGCATGGATGTTTCAAATAATAATAATAATAATTTAGCAGTATAGCTAGTAAGCCAACAGTTTTTGTTTATTCATATTTTTGACATAATTTTTTGTGACAGATGTCATATTTAATTTAGCCTATTTTTTTCTGTGACATTTGTACTGGGTTGACAGTATCATGATAAGACAAAAATAACAAATAAAATTCTTGCATAGCCAACATTTTATATGTATTATTCCCAATCACTCTCTCTTTCTTTAGGGAAAATTTAAATGTGAGATTAGTGGGATTTAGTGGGATTGGTCGGGTTGGGAAGAAAATCACTTTAAGCAGATAGCAGGTGAACACAGAGTGAATTTTAAGCGGGAGCAGGACGGAAAAAAAAAACATTCCCGTTTAGACCTCTACCTACAGGTCGTCTGCAGGGTTATTGATACTGTTTACACATACAGTACACAGTAGTATCAGTATAGTAATTTATCAAATCAACTTTTATTTATATAACACAATAAAAGCAACGGTAGTTGGCCATTGTGCTGTACAACAGGATAAATATCTATAAAAAATTAAATAAAAAATAAAAATACAAAAAAAAACACAGATGACCTTAATGATCTAGCAGAGTTATTTAATTTCAAAAGATCAGAAAGATATTTTGGAGCAAATCCGTTTATGGCTTTAAAAACAAAAAGCAGAATTTTTAAATCCATTCTGTAATAAACCGGCAGCCAGTGTAATCTTAATTGTAAAAACTATTTAACTACAGCATTTATCTGTTTATTAACTTTAAGAGCAGAATCAAAAATAACACCCAAGTTTTTCACAGAGTGTTTTACATAGGGGACCAAATCTCCCAGGTCGCCATCAGGAGTAGCAGAGACACCTGAGGGCCCCAAAACAATAACCTCAGTTTTGCTCTTGTTTAGATGCAAAACATGTAAGGAAAACCAGGACTTAATATCAGACAAGCATGCTGATAATGAGCTTAGGCCTTTTTTGTAGTTTTTCTTTAGGGGCAAATAGATTTGGGTGTCACCTGCGTAAAAGTGGAATGACACCCTATGTTTAGAAAGAATAGTCCCCAAAAGGAGCATATACAACGAGAACAGAGTAGAGGCCAGAACGGAGCCCTGAGGGACACCATAATCCAAAAGAGAAACAGAAGAAGAGATCCCGTCAAGACAAACAGAAAACGTTCTAGCATTCAGATAGGACTTAAACCAATTTAGAGTGCAACCTTCAGTACCCACACATCCTTCAAGTCGTGAGATATGAATTTGTGGTCCACTGTATCACAGGCAGCACTCAAATCTAAGGTGGACCAAAAGTCTTTTCAAAATGTCTTTTGTCAGAGGACCAAGGAACTGCTCTAATTCTGTAAACATGGGCATTGCCAGTACTGCAATGCATTTCGGCTGAGAGTGCCAGGGATGCTGACTTATTTTTTTATTGATATTTTATTGTGCTGTAACTGACAGTATATTGTATTTTGTTGCATACCGAGTTCTTATTCAATTCTTTGGTACTTTTCTTTTCTAGAACGTTTCGTATCTTTTCTTATCTACTTTACAGTACTGTCATGAAAATACACTTTTCTTAAAGCTCATTGTTGTATTTTACTGTATCTGCACCCTTCCAGACAATTAGCCTAGTAGCAATATTGCTAAAATACAAGTAACATTCTTGTGAACTATGTTGTCTCCTTCTAATTAATATTTGTTCCTCAAATTCTCAGTGTCCAAAGTTTTTCTGCTACATTGTCTCTGTCATTTACATTTACATTTACATTTACATTTATTCATTTAGCAGACACTTTTATCCAAAGCGACTTACAAATGAGAACAATAGAAGCAGTTAAACTAACAAAAGGACAACAATATGCAAGTGCTATGACCCTTCCCAGTTTATTCTAATGCAGTATGTGTACTTTTTTTTATAAAGATAATAGAGATAGAATAGAAGCTAAAGTGTTAGTATTAATGGATCAAGTGTTGCCGAAAAAGATGCGTCTTCAGCCGTTTCTTGAAAATGGCCACGGACTCAGCAGCTCTGGTTGAGTTGGGCAGATAATTCCAGAGAACAGACCAGAAAGTGCCCAGACTGTCAGACTGTGCTGATTCAAATCACTTGTTCTTCATGCTCATAAGGCACTCGTTGCAGGTCAGAAGGGGGTGCTGTGGAGCCACGAAAGATCTCGATGCGATGACATCAGCTCTTCTCTCATCTCTTACATTTTCAGTTCTCACCAGCTGCACATGAGCACATACCAACATTCATCCACTGTGCTCTTTGTGTGTATTTACTTGACCAGAGTGATATGAGCTGTGGTTAAATTTGGCCAGACCGATTTGGAATGGAGTTTCGAATTTGATTCAAAAAGAATAAAAGTAGACTTTAGCTGGACAATGACTTTATCCTAGAGCTGCTGTAAAGCCAAAACAATCTCTGTTACTGTAATTTCCCATTATCACTGTAAAGCAACTTCGAAACAATTCATATTGTTAAAAGCGCTATATAAATGAAGGTGACTTGATTTGACTTGACTAGAGGAGGAAAGAAATAATATTCACTACATTGGATTTCTAGAAAAAAAAAAAACTCTTTCAGTGTTCAGTGTTGTACTTTAAACATCTTTCCTAAAGAGACAATAACAGTATTAACCAAGGGGTCAAGGTTTAGCTGGCCTGGTGTAACTACACCATTTGGCAGAAAAAAGCATCCTTATCCATTGACAGACATTCAATGGACAACATGTATTCTGAAATAATAAAATCCTTTTTATTGCAACATTTGCTAATATTCTTTTAGGGGGTTCTTAAAGTGTGTATGGTCTTACATATTTGTCCAGTTTGTGATGTGTGTATTTGTCAATAGTCAATCAGCGTCGTCATGACATATTTTTCATTATTTTTATTGTTCTTCAAAAAAAAATACTTCAAAAACAGATTTCAAATAACAACTGTCATCAGATGGATGTACAAGTCTCATCTGTTCCTAAAGCAATTATCAGTGTTACACTGAATATTTAAATCAAATTGGGTGCACATGATCATTTAATATACAAATATTAGTGAAGAAAGAAAAACAAGCTGGCATTGGTTAATAGTATGCATCAGTTATGTACCAAAAATAAATAAATAAATAAATAAAATAAATCACAGAACATGATGGGTATAAAGGTGTTAACAATTATACAGTGCACAAAGAATTCTGACAAAATGGCAGACAACACTTATTCATGGCGTAGTGCAGGCATATATAGGGAATAGGAAACAATTTTGAAGAAGAAAAAAAGAAAAGAAAAATTAGCTCAGAGGCCTCACTGTGATACACACACACACACACACACACACACACACACACACACACACACACACACACACAGCCTACAGACAGCTCTGTTTAATTAGTCCAAGAGTTTGTCATCGTTTAGCACCAACAATATTGTGTTATTTTCTAGTAGTGACTGTGTAAAGAGCAAAAAAAGGTGCGCTGACACATACTCTAGTCCTAATAAAGTGAGCCAGCTGTGCATTTTCACATTCTGAGACAGCTGATAAACATGAGGAGCTCCATCACTTTAATAAACCTCTTGCTCTGTCTCTCTTTCTCTCTCCTCTGTCTTTTCATACAGTAATAAAATCTATGGACTATTATAATCCTGTATTATTTGTGCTACACTGATATGCTCTCATTAACACAGTCAATCCCTTTTCATTACTTGATCTACTCAAAATGTCAATTTTTCCTTCTTAGTCTCACTCTCTCTCACACTTACTGTTATCTGACATGCAAAATAACAGAATTTCTCCTCATTTCTCATTCCTCATTACTATCGGCAGAACTGTTGTGTTATTTACATTGTGATACTGGTCATACCATGAACATGATGACCAATGAAAATCAAGTCAAGTCACCTTCATTTATATATTGCTTTTAACAATATGGATTGTTTCAAAGCAGCTTTACAGTGATAATAGGAAATTACCGTAACAGATCGTTTAGGCTTTACAACAGCTCTAAGATAAAGTTATTGTCCAGCTAAAGTTAGTTTTGATTGATTGATTCACTTTCATTGCGAAGATCATTTGTTATTAACATAGGGGCCGCTTACTAACAGTGCTTTGTAAGTAATCAGCTATATTTAAAAATGTATACGATGTTTAATAGGCAGTGCAGTGTTGACAGAACTGGGCTAATATGGTCATTCTTCCTGGTTCTGGTAAGAACTCGAGCTGCTGCGTTTTGGACCAGCTGTAGTTTGTTTATTAAGCATGCAGGGCAACCACCCAGTAGAGCATTACAGTAATCTAGCCTTGAGGTCATGAACGCATGGACTAATAGTTCTGCATTTTTCATTAAGAGCATATGACGTAATTTAGATATATTTTTAAGATGGAAAAATGTGGTTTTACAGATACTAGACACGTGACTTTCAAATGAAAGATTGGTATCAAAGAGCACAAGGACTTGACAGAGCAGCCATCGAGTGTTAGACAGTATTCTAGATTATTACGTGAGGAAGTTTTTTGTCCAATAATTAGAATCTCTGTTTTTTTCAGAATTAAGTTGTAGGAAGTTGCTAGTCATCCAGTTTTTTATATCAGCTATGCATTCCGTTAATTTTGTGAATTAGTAAGTTTCGTCAGGTTGTGAAGAAATATAGAGCTGCGTATCATCAGCATAACAGTGGAAGCTAATGCCATGTTTCCTAATGATATCTCCCAAGGGTAGCATGTACAGAGTGAAAAGCAACGGTCCTAGTACTGAGCCTTGTGGTACGCCATAGTTAATACCTAGAAAATCAAAATCGACTGATGGCGGTAGATCCTTTTCCTATTTAGCACCTAAACTGTGGAACAGTCTTCCTTACATTGTCCGGGAAGCAGACACACTCTGTCAGTTCAAATCTAGACTAAAAACACATCTCTTTGACCTACTGTATCATACACTAATTCCTGCCTTCCTACTATAGTGGTGTGATTGGGTCCTAGCATGACCAGGGTTTTTCCTGTGTCAAAATTGGTCTTCAGTGGTGGCAGACAAACAAACACTGTCATCCTTTCTTGCCCTCTTTTTTTTTTTTTTTTTTAAGCTGTGATTTTACTACTTGATTTCATAGCTTTGTAAGATAAAATCCTTCTTTGCTAGACCTGATAATTATTTTGGTTTATAATCATATCAATATCAAAAACTAGAATAAAAAAGTAGCTTTAAAATGTTTATTTTAACTAATAGTCTAATTTTCTACCATATACTGTACAATTGAATAAAATTAGCTGATAACAATAGATAACAATAACTTGCTTTGCGCTTTTTTTTCTGGTTTCACCTCTCTCCAGTCTAAGCTAAATTATTTGTTTTGGTAATGTTTCTACACATTATAATATAAATAACCTGAAAATACTGTGTAGTTTATTGCATACATGAATTGTTTGTTCATGTTACTTCACAGTGCATTAACGGATGTCAATAATGCGAGCCCGATCTCAAGGGAAACAAACAAAGGTGTGTCACTGAGCCACAGGAAAGAATTCAAGGACAAAAGATATATATATATATATATATATATATATATATATATATATATATATATATATATATATATATATTATGGCAAGCCGTTCAGGAAATAATTATATTTATCATATGAAGTCTGAATATATAGAATGAAAGTCTGAATATATATATATATATATATATATATATATATATATATATATATATATATATATATATAGAATGAATGTCTGAATATATAAAATGAATGTCTGAATATATATGGAATGAAAGTCTGAATATATGAAGAGTTCAGATGCAAAAGCCTCTAAATGCCATCTGAAATTTTCTTCTAGAATGATCATTGTTATCAAGCTCATATATTTAAGTTCAGTCATTTCACTTAAATGGCAATGCAAATTACCTATTAATTGTCATTTAAGTGAAATTACTGAACTTAAATATACGATCTTGATAAAAATGATCATTCTAGAACAAAATTTCAGATGGCACTTAGAGGCTTTTGCATCTGAACTCTTCATATATAGAATGAAAGTCTGAATATATATAGAATGAAAATCTGAATATATAGAATGAAAGTCTGAATATATAGAATGAAAGTCTGAATATATATAGAATGAATGTCTGAATATATAGAATGAAAGTCTGAATATATATATATAGAATGAAAGTCTGAATATATAGAATGAAAGTCTGAATATATATAGAATGAATGTCTGAATATACAGAATGAAAGTCTGAATATATATAGAATGAAAATCTGAATATATAGAATGAAAGTCTGAATATATAGAATGAAAGTCTGAATATATATAGAATGAAAATCTGAATATATAGAATGAAAGTCTGAACATATATAGAATGAAAGTCTGAATATATATAGAATGAAAGTCTGAATATATAGAATGAAAGTCTGAATATATATAGAATGAAAGTCTAAATGTATGTGAAAGTGTGAATATGTGAAAAGAAAGTGTACATTTGACAATTCTCACTGAATAATGTGTAGCTTGTTTTAGCCTTTTGAATTGTGATTAATTTAAAAATGTCATTCCCTGAAATTTTCCAATACTTTGGTGAGCTACAAGACTTTTTTGCAACAGTTGGTCATACTCCAAACAACATAAACAATTTGGAGTCTACATCACGTCATCTCGAGGATCATATTTCCATTCTTGCAACATTCTTAGCGCTTATGGGCAGTCATGTTCAACAAAATGTTGCTGAAAGAACATTATGCATCATTCTCGAAGGAATTTATGAATCTTATGAATTCACCGCATTCGCTCTTCCGCGATGAAATAGCGAATTCATTTCTTCATCAGTAGAACGATGTTGAGTACGGTTGCCAGTATTTTGGCCCGTACACGCATTCGCCAGGGTGTTAATTAGATGATCGTCCCTTAAAATTGCTGCTACTAAATTTCGTGCGGACTCACTCATTGTTCAAAATGTGTATAAAAAATAGTAGATGAATAACACAAGATGGCGCTGATAACATCAGATTTTCATTCCATATATTCAGACATTCGTTTTATATATTCAGACTTTCATTCTATATATATGTGACCGGAGCAGTATTGTTTTTAATATAACTCAATTCAGATAGCCTGACTACGCCACCTTGGGAATTACACCCAAGGAAATATAAAAAAAGGAACCCAGGTTCGGTGGTGCAGAGAAAAGTCAGAGTCGTGTAATTCAGCAAACAAATAATTTTATTTGAGCGGAAAATATTCTGCTTGTACCTTTAAATAGTAGAAATCGCTAGCAAGTTTATTGTAACAATACTAAGAACAATATTAAAAGGACATTCCTCCAGGCATACATGATCCAAACAAGTTCACATCACAAAACGACAAACAAATGTATCGTCTCCACAAAATATATAACAAAAAAAGAATTAATAAAAAAATATAGATGAACAAGGCTAAAGTTTACTTTAGGGGTGGCAAGCTAGCTCTAAACAACTGTGCGCTCAACCATTTACGTGTGCACGGCAAACCAAATAAGTCGAGGTGTTCAACCCTGGTGCTCCAACCTCACAGCAAATGTGTTCACCCAGGTGACTAGCCTCCCCCTCGGCGCACTCAGCCTTGACTCAAACAAAAAAAGAAACAAAGAAAGATTAATGGGTACGATACAGATACAAAATGATCACAGTAAATCACATCCAACACAAATAGAAAGATTGACCAAATCAGTAATTAACGTGATTGGTCTCAACAGGTGACCGTTAGAAAGACACTCTACTGATATAATGTAATTAATTACACCACACGGCCAACAGCCCAAAAATCACACGGGTCAAGCAAACCTCATTAAGGAAATAACCAAAATAACCCAAACCATAAAAATGGAAGCAAAACAAAACACAGAAACTATTATCGAATCACGAGAAAATAACCTAATTATGAAAAACAGCAGCACGACCTGAGTTAATCACGTGGTATGCGGGAGACTGCAAAACAAAACGTAACACTCAGATCAGAATTTAACGTTACTTCAAAAGATACAAAACATTCACTAAATCATACGTACCACACGAGAATCACACACATCTCACGGACCACACATAACGTTATCACGAAGTCAGGATGCACTCACGAATGTCCAGCTAAAACACAATAAACCCCATTACACTTAACCCCATTTAACCCTCATCACATAGCGATAGTCGACATACCTTAAAACCCTCAATGAGCGCTTGACGCAACTCCCAGGGAACGAACGCCGCCGAGACGGCAACAGCCATCACTTCAAAAGGTAAAAACACGTACTCTAGACACTTTTAAAACCACACAAAGTTGTACATAATCTCCGTCACTTACCTAAACTAACATGACACCGGTAACCGGAAGAGGGGGCGGGTATGACAAAGCCTACATTCTAGGGCTTCCAGTCTACACTTAAATACACCGGCACTGATTACCTCATCCTCCCACTCCCATATAAGGGTAATGACGCAAAGAAAAGGAAAGGGGAAATCCCCTACTGCTACATATACAGTATATATTTAGACTTTCATTCTATATATATTCAGACTTTCATTCTATATATACATTCAGACTTTCTGTTACGGATCTGTGAAGGAGGACTCAAATGCAGGATGACAATTAACAGCTTTAATGACAAGCAGATGACTCGACGAGGTGGGAGAAGATAGCAATCCAATTTATAGGTAGAGATGAGACTATGACAACAGCTGAGCAGCAATGAATGAAATGAGGTGTCTGTAGGCTGGAGTGTTGATATGGCAGATCAGAGTGAGACGAGGGGCCTGTACCATGAAGGTAGCTGAACAAACTCAGGGTTACAGGATTAGTTTTGAGTTGACAAAACCAAACCGATGCAATCAGGCTTTATTGGTACCATGATGCAGCTCATCAACTTTCTCTGTCAACTCAGGCTTTAATCCTCCAGCTATGATTACTCCACGCGCGCGTGCACATAAAAGAGTGACGTCGACACTGAACAACCAATCGCGGGTCGCGATTTTTCCGCGGAGGAGCAAGAGATAATCATTCATAATTACGATGAATTTAAATATGTATTTCAAGCTCGAAACAATACGGTCTCTGCTGCCAAAGCAAGAGAAGACTGTTGGAGAAAGATTGCTGATTGTTAATGTGTAAGTTAAACAAATACGTTCTATATTTATGTAAAATTATTATATGTATGTGTAGCCTATGTGTAATATAGCCTATTTTTATAATGTATAAAAAATGTGCATGTATGTACTAAGAAAGATTAATATTCATTGATTTTTTTTTAGATGCAACCCCAACTCCAAATGTTCTTGGCAGCAGATAAAGACAAAATATACAAATATAATTCAAAGTGGTGAGTATTTAACACAACCGATTATGGATTTTATTATTTTTGTGAACATTTTATCACAAACACTTGTTTGCAGCAAACAGAAATAAAGAGTTAAATTCAGAAAACACTGGCTGAGGAGTTGGCTCTGAGGCAATAAGGGCCGGCCGATTATGGATGGGATTACAGATGCTGTACAATCTGACCCTGGTGCTGGCTCCTCTAAGCAAGTAACACTGGGTGTGCAATACATTACCACTTTTTTAAGTTTTAAATATGGCTGACTGTATGTTCTGCAGTAGAGGGAAATACAGTGTCCCTGTTGAAGCCAGCACACATACACACAGTCTCCCACACAGAGGTCAGTATGCAGCAGACAGAACACCAAACATAACCTGCTTTACAACAGTTATGCTTTACATTGGCCTATTTTTATTTATTAGGGTGGAGGAAATGATGAAGACACTCTGTCTGTGTGTTCTGAGGCAGTTGCTGATGTGAATGCACTGGGCTTTTTATTATGGCGAACATTTGAATGTGTGGCATAAAAAAGGGACTGGCCCTTACACATCTCTTTTATTGTAGGATTTTTCACAACCTTCCCCAGAAACTGAGGCCTCTACCTCAATGGGCTTCAGAAGAAATGTGTAAGGATTTAAAACCCTTGACATCAATTACAGTCAGTCCTGTGTTTGTAGGAAGTCAAGGAACTTTTTGTGATTTGATGAGCCTCCAGAAAACTTGTAATGATCATGTTTGTGGTGGAATTATGTTTCAGGTGGAAACAGACTCAGTCAGGGCCCTGTACAAAAGGAGTCTTGAACTAGACTGTTCACTAAAGGAGACTTGAGCTAGACTGTTCACTAAAGGAGACTTGAGCTAGACTGTTCACTAAAGGAGCTGGACTGTGAGCTGAGGAGGCTCCAAAAAAAAAAAAATTGGAGATCAAACAGCTGGATAAAACTGATCTCAGTATGTGAACTTATTTAACCAAGTAACACTTTAGTATGAATATTTATTAATGCAACTTTCTCTTGCTCTCTTTCTCCCTCCCATCCCACAAAACCAATAAAACAGTTTGAGACCTATTTGCAGTTTCAATGTGCTTTTATTAAGTGTAATATTGTATGGTGATTGCATCTACATCTGCACCAGCTGGGTGGTCAAGTGTGATCGGGTCAGTTTCATCGGGGAGAAGCTGGTTTTGTGGTGTTTCTCGCTCCTTTCTACTGGTGGCTATATTGTGCAGAATGGCACATGCAGCCACTATCTCTGATGCCCGCTCTGGTGACTCTTAAGGGCCGAACACAGTTGAAATGTGCCTTTAGGATGCCAAAGGTCATCTCTATCTTTACTCTGGTTTTACTGAGGGCCACACTGAAGCGGTGCTGTGGCCCTGTCTGAGGGTCATGATAGGGGGTTATTGTGTAGGTTTTTCTATCTCAGTTCAAATTAACAGTGTTTTGTACTGTACCAAATTTAACTTGCTTTCCTCAAAGCGCTGACACAACAGACTTACGGAAAGTTTGTGAGACTGGAGCCAGGCCATTTGGCATCCAAACTTGTGATCATACGTTCATGACCACAAGTCGTCTGCAGATGAAATGTTTAGTAGATCATTGTTATATCTGTTAATGTTACTATTAATTTAAAGATTCATCTCACAGAAAATAATCTCACATATTCACATCATCTCTACCTGAACATTAAGGCTGTGATAGGACTTCCTATTAACATAATCTGCCTCATGTTCCCCTAGAGCAGTGGAGATTGGAGAAATAGGTATGTATGTATGCAGTATGTTGCAATGACTCTAGGAGATCCTATCATAAGATTAACAGAATAATAATAAAGATTTAAAATAATTCTTAACATGTATTATATTGTATAGAACATTTGTGAAATTTGCTTTTTGAAAAAAATAAAATAAATAAATTGTTCATGTGATGTCACCCTATCAATATATCTTACCGGCAATTTTATAAAAGCCCTCTTTTATGGACATGGTCGATAAATGTCCAGGGAACACTATTAATGAAATTATTCATGTACTCCTGCAGAGCGAGGACCACCTTGCGAATGGTTCGACAAACTGTGTTTTCCCCTAGCTTCTGTGCGTCACCCACCGTGCAAGTATGTAGGCTACCACTTGCAAAAAAACGCAACGCGATACCATTTGCGGTACAGTAAGTGCATGAATTCGACGTGTTAAATTCTTTATGTGCGGCTCAAGAAGTTCGCAAAGATAAGACATTCCTTCCGCGGAAAATCTGTATCTTTCATACAAGTAACTATCAGGAAAGGCAAGGGGATTTTGTCTGGCTAAAAACTCTTTCTCTACGAAGTGCTCGTCAAACAATTTTGCGCTGAGATGTCCACCGGATTTGGAAGAAAAGGTGAAGTCATTGTAACAGACACTGGGAATAAGTTACGTCACCTATATGTTTCTTTGCTCTCAGCTGATTGGTCAAACTTCAGTCTGAGATCTTGAATCCAGAACATAATCTGCCCGGAGCAGGTTAGCCATGCAGCGTAAGATACCATGGCAACGAACACCGATTAAAGCCGAGCTACTTTCATAGTACCTAAAACCCAGGGTTGGCGGAAACTAAACTGAAACATAGCTGGCTAGCCGGCTAAACCGGCTTCATGGTATAGGCCCCAGAGGTAACCAGCTAAAGCCAGACAGGAACTTCTTACTTCTTATATATATATTCAGACTTTCATTCTATATATTCAGACTTTCATTCTATATATTCAGATTTTCATTCTATATATATTCAGACTTTCATTCTATATATATTCAGACTTTCATTCCATATATATTCAGACATTCATTTTATATATTCAGATTTTCATTCTATATATATTCAGACTTTCATTCCATATATATTCAGACATTCATTTTATATATTCAGACATTCATTATATATATATATATATATATATATATATATATATATATATATATTTTTTTTTTTTTTTTTTTTTTTTTTTTTTCAGACATTCATTTTATATATTCAGATTTTCATTCTATATATATATATTCAGACTTTCATTCTATATATTCAGACTTCATATTATAAATATAATTATTTCCTGAACGGCTTGCCATAATATATATATATATATATATATATATATATATATATATATATATATATATATATATATATATATATATATATATATATATATATATATCAATTCTGTAGTATATATATATATATATATATATATATATATATATCAATTCTGTAGTATATATATATATATATATATATATATATATATATATATATATATATATATTAGAGGTGGGCATAGATTAATTTTTTTAATCTAGATTAATATAAATTAATTTTGAAATTAATCTAGATTAATCTAGATTAAAATGGCTCATTTGAATTCTGCCGAAGGCATTCAGAATATGTGTGCTACCCAAATAATGACTATAAAAGTAAGTCTTTGAGAACGGGTTTCTCAAGCCAGGTGGCGCATTAGACCAGGGGCTCATCTCCTGTTTCCAAAATGCATCACAAACTGCTTGAGAAAGCTGTTCTACTCACTGTAAAAGGTTACTACTGTACTGTTACCGTCCGTAGGCAACATTAGGTAGGCCTATGTTATTATCAACTAGGCCTACTATAGGCTATCAATTAGGGATGGGCGATATGGCCTAAAATCTATATTGTGATATACATTGCAGCCTCTTGCGACAACGAATTATGTTGTATACCTACAGTTTTGCACAATATATGTTCTCAAAACTACATACACCCTTTAAAAAAAATACATTTAGCAGTTGTTTAGCAGGGTCTGTGTAACCTGTTCTGAAATGGTTTTATTATAATATACTGTATATGTAGTTTTGAGAACATATATTGTGCATACCTGTAAGTATACAACATAATTTTGCAGATAAATAAAATTGAAGTACACTAGCTGCAGAGACTTAAGTACGCATTTTCCGCACTATAAGGCGCACTTAAATGCCTTTCATTTTTTCAAAAAACGACAGTGCGGACCGCCTTATATATATGGACCTGGCGCCTTATGTTAATGTCTGTAAAACAACCGCTGACTTAAAACCTTGTTTATACTGTCGGCTGGCACCGGAGCGCGAGCCTCCGCTAACTGCGCGCGCAACTCCCCAAACAGACGATGCATTTATACTTGACGCAACTGTTTTGTTTTAGACTGAACACCAGACCATACAACTGATTTAGACGCGCAAACTGGGTGCCGGTGTGATGATGAGATGTACTAATATTCGTCTGCTCGGGCAGATTCGACTCAAGTCGTGCATCTTCTGATGCGGAGGCGCGCGCGCTGTTAAGCCGAATCTGCCCGAGCAGACGGACATTAGTTTTTTTTTATTACCTTCGCGCTCATGCGGACGCGTCGAGTACAAGGTTTTACAGCTCAGCCACTTGTTTTTTTATATATTTTTTTGCAAGTGGAAGATCTTGGTTTACATTTCGACTTTGGATGTGATCTTAGGCTTGAAAAGGTTGGTGACCACTGCATAACGCAAACCCAGTCAAACGTTTGACTGCAGTATCTTCTATTCTATGCGCCTTACAATCCGGTGCGCCCTATATGAAAACAGTTCTAAAATAGGCCATTCATTGAAGGTGCGCTTTATAATCCGGTGCGCCTAATAGTGCGGAAAATACGGTAGGTCTAATGTTTATTATAGCTTGGAGTTTATGAAACCCCAAATTCAAAATTAGAATATTGTCTAACTGATGTCTTTTCAGTTAAAAAGAAACACAACAACGATTCTTAAAATCGGGCATAGACAGAGATTATGTGTTAACGTTACACCACTAAGATATATTGGAATGGGAATAATACGCGCTGGTATTCAGTGATATAATGTTTCGTTTTGAATTTGAGGTGGTAGAACGGATTAGTCGTGTGTACTTACCAAACCGTTACCCCACACACTCTGTCTATAGTTTGCTGCTGTTTGTCGGACGGCTTAAATCTGAACCAAGTCCAAATAATGGATGTTGCAAAAGATGTGATCTTTTTCACCAGCCTATACTTTCAGCCGTGTTTACTTAAGATGACGACGAATATTCGTTGCAGCCGGGTTTACCTCGCGGCCGCGGGTAGATTGCGTCATCATAGCTTGTGTAGTTGAGTCATCTCCCAACCCAACTTGGGGAATAGATTAACGGCGATATTTTTTTTATCGCGCGATAAGAGTCTCGCGTTAACGCCGATAACGGCCCACCACTAATATATATATATATATACTACAGAATTGATTCAGAGTTTGAAACATCTTGAATTTGTTTTGTCTTTTTCCACAAATTGTGTACGCTTGCAAATTGTATAATATCCATGGTAAACATTTCTAGTAATTGTGCAGTTAATTCTCATACTGTATTTTCAGAAAGGTTTGGAATATGTATCCTCTCCCCAAATGTGTCACTAATAAAACACAATAAAAATAATTTAAAGAGAAGGCTTATATTGACCTTTTAAGATTTTGTTTACATCTACCTTGTAAATATATGTTTTGCTATTTTATTAAAAATGTTACAATTACACAACAATTACAATTTTAACAATATTTCAAGTGTACTCTATCTTTGTAAAAAATAAAGGATAGGCCTTCATTTTATCATACATATTTTAAAGTTAAGGATTCATTAGTTTGAATATAGCCTACATTGGAACAAATACTATAATAACATCTTAGTTGACGACTTTATTTTTGACAAAACATACTATATATATTTAACATATGAGCAGAAATTGCTAAACAAAAGCTTTTTTGATGTGGAAGTATTCTATTTTACAGTAAAAACTTTATAATCTATCCAAAACTAAATGTTGTCTTTCATATTTCGTCTGTAACATATCGTTTTTATGATATATTAGGGCATATAAATGTTAATTTGCAGTTTAACCCTCTGGGGTTGTCAAACGTGCCAGCGTGTTTTGCTGGATTTTCGTCACATTGTAGCACAATAAACTTAAATTACTCCGTCATTTATGGTCATACAGAAAAAAGAAATATAAAAAAAGAATCTGTGATATTTCTACTTTTGTATGTATCCACTTACAATCAAATCAAAACATTGTGCTTTTGTAAAATAAAGAAAATAAACAGGGTGTGCTTTCTGCCTCCCCGTCGCGGTGAACTTTTTTTCTTGAGCACGTCTATAAACTGAAACCAAACTCAGCGAATACTTGTCACACATTTATGAGCCATATACCTTTATAAATATTTAAGTGTGTACTTTTAAATGATCGGATTCAAACTGAAAACAAATATTCTCTGTTTAAGTAATTTGTATAAAACCAACAAGATGTCCAGTATCTCAAACACTTGCTCATTATTTTTAATTTGAACACGCCCACTCGCGCAAAAGAGATTCACATGCAAATCTCCACATGGAACGCGAACGCGCTCGTAACCTCTAAAACAAAGCACGAAAAAACTTCACAAGTCTCTGCTTTTCGTTGAGTTTGAAAGACGCGCCGTGAGCTTACATTGGATTTACCTCAGAAGAAGAAGAACGCGATTTGAAGACAAAAAAGATGTAAGGTAAGAAATTCTTACATATTAGTTTGTTATTGTTGCATAAATTTCACATTGCAGTTGAACTGTTGCTAGATATATGGTGAATATTATAATATTTAGACCCGTGTTTACTGTTACTGTGTTTGTGGATATCTGCTCAAACGTAGATATGTATATGGTAACCATAATGTTTCATATTTTGGAGTGCGATCGCATTTGAATGTATCATATTTTGGAACGCGATCGCGTTTGAAAAGCAAAACGCACCAAACGGCTTCATGTTTTTACTATTATCTCATTTCATTACTATTATCTGACTTCAACATTCACATGAGTCTCTGTACATGAACATGGTAAAGTTAAAATCAAACACCTTGGAAATGAAAGGTATGTACAATGTTTTTAGGAATGGCACAAAGGTCTCTGTCTTTTGATCATTGTTTTCAATAAGTGCTTTTTTGTCATTTGTTTTGTATCTTTCGATTATGTTGTGTTGTAAATAAATCCAAACAATCAAAAAGCCATTCTTTTTTAAATCTCCTCATTCTTTGTGCAAGGTTGCTCGGAATGATAGGGCCTGATAGCTCCTAATAGGGCCATTAGGGAAGGGTCTTTGTCTTTCTCAGGTGTGAAAAGCTTACATATTAATGACGTGATCACACCTCCCGCATAAAGCTTTCTCACACAAAACACGTCGTACAAATTTTAAATCAATATATTGTCTTATCTGAATGAGCAGTCAGGGTGATTTTCACATAGTTTTGGAGCAAATATTCTAGGCTACGTGATACAATTTTCAAAAGTCTTGTGAAGAAATAATCAGTATGGGTTTCATGGCCTTATTTCAGTGAGAATTTTTTTTTTGTATTTTCACAAACCACGCATAAATGTCATTATCTCAAAACTACAAACTTTTACATACATGCTGCTGATATATTATTGTAGCAGAGTTTGTGCTGAATACAGTGTAATCAGACTTAAGCCATGAAAATGTCACAAGTAACAGAAATAAGCACAAATGTCAGAGCATGTCAAACCACCTCCAGGGCCCAGAAAACAGCTCAGACCCCAGAGGGTTAATACGTTGCTTATACAAAGACATTTTATTTCAACGTATTTCAGTAGATTTTTACTCATCTTAGTATAGCAATATAGTTTGGTAAAAGCTGTTCATTCATTCACACACAGAAACGCGATTCATATTTAAACAGTCTTTTTGCGAGCTGTAGTATACAACAGCGCGCATCTGTACCGTTCATTCATTCATTCATTCATACACAGAAACGCAGTTAATATTTAAACAGTCTTTTTGTGAGCTGTAGTATACAACAGCGCGCATCTGTACCGTTCATTCATTCATTCATTCATACACAGAAACGCAGTTAATATTTAAACAGTCTTTTTGTGAGCTGTAGTATACAACAGCGCACATCTGTGCCATTCATTCATTCATTTATTCATTCATTCACACACAGAAACTCTATTCATATTTAAACAGTCTTTTTGCGTTTACAGACACTATTCCATATTGCGATTAGAACAAAGCACTTAAGAATAAAGAACTTACCTATTCCTCAGCTGGATCCATTGCTCCTCGAATGAAACTACCAGCACTTCTGAGGTAAATTTTCCCCAGGATTATTTTTAAGATAGTATTATTCCTCACAGCATCGTAAAGTACAGGAGTCTGATTAAGTGATGAGTGGCATGAGTGTGTTTTATCCAGCTGATGTGGGCGTTGACACGTTTGCATGGATCGCCTCAGATCATTTGGGTTTGAATAGCGCGGGCTCTCCATGGGCATGATCACATTAACACTTAATGAGCTATAATGAGCTGAAATGAGAACGACTGACATCTCTTTCTTTTCATACAGATTACATAAACAGAAAATATTTGTTTTTTTTATAAAAATTACTCAATTTAAAAGAAGAGAATTCAAGCTTCATGTCTGTGTGTCTGTATGCCTGTTTGACTGAGTATTCGCTGAGTTACAGTTCATTTTCGGACGCTTTTCAGAACGGACTTCACTGACAGAGAGAAGGCAGAACTCGCATCATGTTTATTTTTCTTTATTTGGCAAAAAGCACAACACTTTGTTTTTATTGTGAATATACACAAAAAAATAGACACTTAACAGGATCAAGTGATGTATAACACTTATATGTAAGATCAAAATCTAGTATTTTGAGTATTTTGAGTCTCTTTTGCACTGATAAGAAAAAAATCGAGCTGGTATCGCCGGCGCAACCGCCGACCCCAGGGTGTTAATAGTTAATGTTAATTAATGTAGTTAACTAGAGTTTAATAAAGGAACCATATTGTAAAGTGTTACTGATTTGTTATACACCGATTCAGTCCGTGAGTTCAGTGTTGGACGGATCAGTTTTTTTAACCATTCATTAAAGTGAATCGGTTCAAATGAGTCATTAGTTCGCGAATCGGACGTGTCATTAGCAGACGTGTACAGGTTGTGCGATTATCCCGGCAGTTAGGACATCGCACAAAATTTGAGTGAACACAGAAAACATTTCATCACTGGATAGATTTTTTTGTTTATTGAAAGTGTGGTTCAGCTATGTCAGCTGAATGTGGGGAACGCTTTTCAGCAAAGATAAGGCAACGTTTTTTTAGCACAATTCACACCCAGCGGTAATTCAAGAAATAAATCTCCGAATGCGCCAAGTGAAACTTCGGTCTTCTGACCTTTTACCATCGTGTCAATTGATTTAAGTTTAACAGTTTTGAAGAGTATGTAAACTGGCCAAATTGTCCTGTAGGTACACAGAGTTTTGGTGGTGTTTGTGTCTAAGTGAGAAAACAATTGATGTAATTTAAAAGATGTCATTGTTGAATGTATTTTGTGTCAAAGCAATGATAAATGATCCACAGTTTAGCCCACAAAGACTGATGCTGTGATCACTGTGTGAAGATTGAGAAATGTGTCCTAGCGATTGTAAAAAATGAGTGCGGAAGTGGATACAAGCCTGTAAAAGTGTACAGTCATGTACAACAAAGACGTTTCTGAGGAAATCATTTTCTCTTCTAAAATCTTTACCTTTATATGAAAAAAGTAAAAGGAGAATCTCAGTCATTGAAAGTCTATGTTTGTGCTTCAGTATGCATAGTTGTGTAATGAACCTTGACGATGGCCACGCTGTGCTTAATGCAGGATAATTCTGGCCTTTCCAGGTGGAAGACTCATGATTTATTCATGACAGTCCATCCGTCTGTTCCTGATGCTCGTGTGCCGAGATCACTCTCTCACAAACACTCAGAAGAACCTGTGGCTTTGAAGAAGGGGGAATCGTCGTGCCGGAGATGAGTTTAACTGGGCCGTGACACGTCGTGTCTGTTACTTCTATAGTGTGACTCAGCATCCTAATGAGTTTACGACATCGCTGGCACATGGACATCTTCATCTGGAGTATATGTTCAGCTTCAGACAAAGAACAGGACACTCTCGCTTTCTCCAGATGTCTCTGAAGTCTCACCAACCAAAGTGAAAATGATTTTAATTTAATTATTACAGTTTTTGTCAATTGCTATTTGTCAATATTGAAGCCACTTTTTCAAAACTCTTCATTCGGTCTGCATTACCAAGATGAATCTTGGCCAAACAATTAATATCACTTCCAAAACTCACTGAGACCAATAATTATTACAATTATTATTCAATAATCAACAAATCAATATTGAAATAGTATTGAAAATTGATATCAATAATTATTTCAAAAAGAAACAATCAAAAACACCCATCAACAATATATCTAGTATAATGGCGTCTGTGCAGAGTCCAGTGGTTCACAAGTCTTTCTGTCTGTTTCTGGTCTCTCCGTGTTGGTGCTGGTTTATTCTGGTACTCCAGGACTGTAGTAATATTTGCTTGTGGGTGTTTCCAGGGCTTTAATCCTGAAACAACTTTAGGAATATAGAAGTAAAACCCTTGGACACTGACAAGTGCTTCTTTTTAGCCTCTTTCTCATTTTACAGCATTATTATTATTATTTTTTCCTTTTCTTCCACTCTCCCCTTTCTATATCCCCCGTCATAATAAAAGTCCCCACAACAACATCCACTTTAACACAAAATAGATATTGCTGAATTAACATTCAAATATAGCTTTCTTTTTTAACATAATCTGTTAAATTTTGAACTCTTGCACTATATTATTGAGTTGTTTTAATGTTTTATAATAAAATGCAAACAATTTATGCTGCACTTAGATTGTGAAACAAAATAATCACACCTTTTTTTTTTTTTGTCTGGCAGAGTTTGAGTTTATTTATCTAAGACGTATCCCAAACGAAATGTAAATCAGCTCCTTGACTGACCATGTCTTGGACTTCAAGGAACCAAAAGTAATCCCAAATAACTTTTTAGGAGAAAAATATTTTTGCCAATCTTTTAAAATATAAATGCTACAAAATTCACTGTGCTTTCTATTTCAGGAAAAAGCAGCAAACATTGCAATCATAGCGTTTTCAGTTCACATGTAAAATGTCCTGTATAAAAACTGAACATAATATATTGTAATTTATTTTTCCTATAAATGTATGGGTATGTTTATCATTTTAGTTGCTATATTTGTAGTTGTTCATTTAAAATGTATAATTTGATGTCCAGCAATATTATGAAAATGCATATTTTTGTCAAAATTATTGGGGGTTTTCTGCAAGCTTTTTTTTCTCAATGAATGCTTTACAGTTTAATGATAAGGCTTATTATTAATACAAATATTTAGTTTTTTAAAATGGAAATATGCACAAGAATTCATATTATTTTCAGAACATAGAATACAGTATAAGAATAAAATGTAGGTTCAAAAAGCATTAAACACAAGCATCTGCCAACACTGGACAGTTTTTCTTGTGCACTCCTGCCATTTTCCAAACATATTTTTTCACAACTGTAAGTGAAGTTACGGACAGAGAACCACAGTGCACAATCACAACGCAATCACAATAGTAAAATAGAACATTTGAAAGTATTTTAACTGCAGTACTACACAAAACTGCACGCACTTATTACTTCATAGACTGGAGAATTGTTGTAAAGGACACTTGACTGGACTGACATGTGAGCAGTGGGTGAGCTCTTGACCTGATGAGATTAAACTAGAGCCCCTGGTCTCCGAGGCCTAAGATAGCGGAGTTAAAGCATGAAGGAATGTGCAGGTTTAGCCTAGCATGACCTGCCCAGTTTCATTACACCACTTTAATTGCTTTGAAGCTCAGAGAAGGCAGGAGGGAGACATATACAGCGTGTATAACCATGATATCTGGAGTCATTAATAAATAATACAACAAGATACTTTTTTTTTTTTAATCTCTCATGGGTCCAGCAAGTCAAGATCAGGCAGAGTTCCACTCCTCCACTAACCTAAGAGAGCAGAAGTGGGCAGCAGACAAACTGATGCATAGAGATGAGAAAATAGTGAAAACTGTGGATGTTAAAGTGACTTTGGAGCCACAGCGAAGCGTGTAGACTGTAGCACTTTTGAAATTCCAATGAGTTCTTAGAAAAAAGTGGCCTGTTGGCCTGTAATTGGCTGTTGAATCACTTGTCAGCCTGTGTTATCAAGGTTTGGATATACGGCCGCTTCTGTGTAAATAACTAACATTGTTCTGAGCTGTTCTGCGGTCGCCTGGTGGAGCTACATGCCAATTCTCTGAAGCTTCCAGGAAAGCGGCCAAAAAAACTGTAGTTCTCATTAGCTACACTGAATTGTGCCATTCTCCTGCTGTCAACACCAGTTCCTCATTAGAATCAAACAAAACCTCATTTTGTCAAACAGCGACGCAAACAGTGCACCTGAAAATCGGCCTGGTTCTGCAGTAGACATTGACAGTCAAGCCTTCAGTGTTTGTTTTCTGTGTGAGCTTATGTAAAAACTGCTGTTCTACAAAAGCATTTCATTAGTAAAGTACTTCGCCAACACTGTGATAAAAAATAATTTAGAGTTATCACAAACGTAATACATGCACATTGCAAATTGCCTTTGTAAGAGACCATATGGAGCATGTGCCGTGATGTTATACAGTTAAAAATTGCACAGATTTGTTCATTGTCATTAGATCAGGTGGATTCAGCACAGCTCTGATACTCTCTGAAAGCCTGTGTTTTACTGAAATGTCTCACTTTACCTCTTCTTAAAGGGATACTTCACCTCTGGAAAGATGAATGTGTATTTAAAATAGGTCATTTATGTAGAAGAAATGTGAAGAAATTTTTTTTTAATTTGGAGCTTTCTAGACTGAGAAAAGCCAGAAAATGTATTTTTGGCTTATGTGGATGAAAGACAACAACTCCCAGAATGCACTTGCTTCGCTGCCCTAGGAGGCCACGCCTACCGGTTAGAGAGCGCAGTTGAAAACAACAAGGTTATGCTAAAAGTGAGTCTCCGTGACGAGTCTGCCTGGGATTTCGGGATCGCCCAAAATGTCCGGGATTCGGCTTTTGCGTTCTACAGTCGCCATTCATTATGTTTACTGTGGCGAGCAGGATGAGACTGACGGCCACGGGAGAACGGCGCGAGGCCGGTGTCATCATTACTGAGACACGCCGGTCTCATATCTCTCACGGAGGTGCGGGAATTTTCTTAACAATGGTAAAACGCACATCAACCGATCACTTGTTTAGCGTTCATGTAAACACTACATTCAGATTCACCAATCGGAATGAATTCAGTTTTCAGAATTCAGTTTTCAGAATTCAGATTTTTGCGTCATCTGAGGATTTTTTCCAGACAAAAAATACATAAATCTCTCCTCTCAGGGGGATATGAGGGTGGAAAGCACGGTAATTCGAAAATACTACAGGTTTTCTACTAATACAAAGCTTAATGCTAAATCCTGAAGTATCCCTTTAACAGAGTCAGGTTAATACTGCATCTGAAAAGAATCCAGACTGTGTTCCTGTCTGGTACCTCAGATGAAATCATCATGTGACACTGCCACCGTAAAGCCCTGCACAATGCACTTAATATATATATATATATATATATATATATATATATATATATATATATATATATATATATATATATATATATATAAATATATATATATATATATATATAAATTAAGTGCAACAATACATATATTGTATTCTGTATGTATATGTACCATACCAAAATGTTTATCATTTATTTTTTATCTGCATGTATGGTGATTTTGAGCATTTGCCTATGCTTTTTTTGTTTGAGGGGGAATTGGGGGGACTTTTGCTGGACTCTAAGGACTCTTATTATGATGAGCCAAGGGATAAGGAAAAGGATGAGAAGAATATGATATAACTGGACATGACAGGAAAATAAACCCGGAAGATGGCGGTAGTCCGACATCCGATAATGGATGCAGCAAGAAGAAGAAGAAGAAGAAGAAGAAGAAGAAGAAGTTCCGTGAGGTGGCTTTTTTTTTGGGCTAACCTAGCTCAGAGTAATTTGCCCAAAATGATCTCTGGGAAGAGAGACATTGTGTATTAGACGTTGGAGCCATTTCATATGTGAGCGGTCTGGTCTGGGATATACGTGGTGGACTAGACTCTGGGGACTTCTTTCCAGCTGGAGGATAACCAGGGGCACGTTCAAGTTCAAATGGTGCGCAACGGTTTGCTACGGTTTCCGGGTTGAACGTCATGTTTCCTGGAAACGGCGCGCACCGGTGTGCAACGGGGTTTGCACTTGTTTGGTGGGTGTGTCAGAACTTCAGTCCAATCAGCAGCAACATGTATATAAAGCACGCGGTATTAACCCTCTGGGGTCTGGGCTGTTTTTGGGGCCCTTGAGATGTTCTGACATGCCCTGACATTTGTGCTTTTTTCAGTTGCTTATAAACATATTAATGGCAAAGGTGTAAATTCAATCTATAAAGCACAAACAGGGCTACCATAATATGTGAGCCACGTGTATGTACATGTTTTCATTTTTGAGAGAATAATGTTTATGCATGGTTATTGAAAAAACTAAAAACTAAAATTTCTGAAATAAGGCCACATAACACATAGTAAATATGTGTTAATAAGACTTTTGACTAATGGATGTCATCACCTAGTGTTTTTTCTTCAAAATTATGTGAAAATAGTCTTGCTTTATCGTTCACATAAAACCATACATTGATTTAAATTGATGTAAAACAGGTTTTGCTTGGAAAACCAATATGCGAGGGGGCGTGAACGAGGAGTGGTTTACATCTTAGAATACAATGTCCCACCCACTCTGCATAATGACTCTGCATAATGAGCCATTCATTCAGGTGTGACACTGACTGAGCCACAATGCAAGGACAAAAGATATATTTAGAAGAAGACTTATATTGACCATTTAAGATTTTGCTTACATCTATCTTGTAAATATGTTTTACTATTTTATTAAAAAGGTTACAATTACAACAATAATTACAATTTCAACAATATTTCAAGTGTACTCTTTCTTTGTAAAAAAAAAATGATTATAGGCCTACATTTTATCTATGTATTCAGTACTTTCATATTTCGCCTGACTGTAACGTTGTTTTCATGAAATATTAGGGCATATTGTTAATTTGCAGTTTAATACGTTGCTTATACAAATAGCCTACATTTTATTTCAACATATTTCAGTCGATTTTTACTCATCTCAGTATAGCAATACAGTTTGCTGAAACATCATCATTCATTCACACACGCGATTTAAATTTAACCCTCTAAGCGCCAAAGTCGCAAAATTGCGACAAGACGTCATACTCAATAAAACAGGCTGTAGATCCTAATATGGTGTAATATCTCATTTGTATTCCCTACCACTAGATGGCAGACATGTAATACTTCGATTCAAGACCAAAATAACGTCATGTTCCTATTCAAAGTGTTGGAGGAAACAGCAGAGCAAGTGAGCAATCGTGTCATTGATGCGGAAGCAGTTCAGTTCAAAGCGTCTGAGTAAATTGTGATATTTGTTAGAGAAAATCGTCGAATGACTAATAAAAACTTGTACAGTGAGGATGTGTTCAAATGTCATTCACCGATTCTGACTCTGAAGAGGAATATTTGCCTTTTGGAAATGACGATCGGCCGTCTAATGATCGCGCTTCTCCTAGTACATCTTTGCCACGCCGACCACGCTTCTCCCGGTACATCTTTGCCACACAATGGTACCGCCCGCGCTTCTCCCAGTACATCTTTGCCGTCGGCGCATCTCCCGGTAGGCTACATCTTTGCCGTGCAATGGAGCTGCGCGCGCATCTCCCGGTACATCTTTGCCGTGCAATGGAGCCGCGCGCGCTTCTCCCGGTACATCTTTGCCGCGTAATGGTGCCGCCGTGCAAGGTGCGAGTGTTCACGAAGCACAAACAGATCATTTTGCTCGATAGGGGTGGCAGGGGTGGACGTGGTTTTAGTGTACTCTTTTCCTGATCATTTGGAATAAGGATAAAAAGACCAAAAAAAAAAAAACCCACTCCATATATATTTTTTCCTGAATATTACTGATGAACTGATCAAAAAGTAGGCTACTGTTCATATGTGTTTTACTACTAAAGTATTGTAATATAGTAATAATTTAGTACTTTCTCCTATTTTATTGTTGGTTTTCTCTTATGTAAATAAATTTCACCATCAATTCAATATCTACTATTTCCTGAATATTACTGATGAACTGATCAAAAAGTAGGCTACTGTTCACATGCGTTTTACTATATAGTATAGTAATAATTTTGTACTTTCTCCTGTTATTGTTGGTTTCCTCTTTTCTCATCATTTGGAATAATACAATAAAACATGCAAATAAGTTCAAAAATCAGTTCAATATCTACTATTTCCTGAACATTATGAAATTCAATAGGGCCGCCCCCCTGATGACGTCATAATATGCAAATTGATTAGTATATTTACACCCCACATAAACTTTCAGTCATCCCCAACATTTTTCTAATTTAAAGTAATTCTCTATATTTAAGCCCTTTCAAGGCACAAGCTTTTGACATTTTGATGTCAAAATCCAGCATTTTTTCAAAAAAACCTTGGCGCCTAAAGGGTTAAACTGTCTTTGCCAGCTGTGGTAAACAGCGTGCATCTCTGCCGTTCATTCATTCATAAACAGAAACCCACGTGAAGAAATTCACTTGAGAAGGAAAAAACTTACTAGTATTCCTCAGCTCGCTCCTCGATATACCCGCACTTCTGAGGGACATTTTCCATTATTATTATTATTCCTCACAGCGCTGCAAGACGGTGTAAACAAGTAATGATCTGAATAAACTTGTGTGTTTTCTCGAGCTGATATGGGGGCGTTCACAGGATTGTGCGGATTGCCTCAGCCATTTGCGTTTGAATAGCGCACGCTCTCCGTGGGCGGAGTCACATTACATCTGAATCAGCTGTAATTAGCTCGACTGGAATCGCTCTCTTTTAATACAGATTTCACAAGATGAGAATATTTGTTTTTTATATAAATTACTTCATTTAAAAGAAGAGAATTCAAGCTTCATGCCTGTGCGTCTGTATGCCTGTTTGACTGAGTATTTGCTGAGTTATTGTTCATTTTCGGACGCGTTTCAGAATGGACTACACTGGCAGAGAGAAGGCAGAACTCGCCTCGTGTTTATTTTTCTTTATTTGGCAAAAAGCACAACACTTTGTTTTTATTGTGAGTATACACAAAAATAATACACATTTAACAGAATCGATTGATGTATGAAACTTGTTTTGTAAAATCAAAGTCAAAAGAGTATTTCGGGTCTCAATTCAACTCATACGGAAAAAAAGCGAGCAGATCACGCCGGCGTGATTGCCGACCTCTGAGGGTTAAAGTGAACTCGCACAATGGGTTCAAGGAAAGTAATGTACAAATGTGTTCGATGCAGCTCGGTATACGCAACAACTGAGGATATTAGAAGACATGTTTGTCGTAAGTTTTATTGTAAAAATATAGAATATCAACATAATGATGTAGTTGTTTATATTTTTAGCTTCATTGCAAGTGTATGACATTTGGTATAGAAATAAACAATGGTAATTAAGTGCTTTTCCTAAAAATAAGAAAGAAAATACAGGGTATTAAAACAGTATGAACTACAAATAAAGTCAGTATGTGAGGCTAAATAGATCTAATATTGCTAAATTTCAGCAATCCCTTCACTGGGATGTTCTCTGTTCTGGGCGGCAAGTGCAGTAACTGTAACATCAGGCATAGGTTGAAGTATTAAACACATATTTATACCGACTTCATCAGGCTCTGAAAATTCTTCACAAAGAACACAAAGAATGGCCTTCTCAGCTGCCATAGTTGCAACTCTTGCATCATCAGAACAGTGTGTTCAACGCATCACCGTTTCTGTTTAAAAAACGTTGTGCAACGTTTTGTCGAGGCTGAACGCAGCCCTGTTTTTTGTGGGGCCTTGAACTAGTGAATTTATACTTTTTTCTCTTTTTGTGGACATTGTTTTTTTTTCATCAGGACTTTAAATTGCTTACCTAACCCAAAGCAGAAAAAGACTGAGACAGGACTGTTGAGTATTATCTTTGTTAAATATATTTTGCTTGTATGGATTTACTACTCTTGAACTTTCTCTATATGGACTATTTTGTTTAAGAGTCAACATATTTATGTTATGTTTGCGTGTGCCTTACAATTGTCCAAGTTGCCTTTATATTTTTAATACAATGTTGTTTGGGGTCTTTGATGTCTTTGCAATCATGCTGTTTTGTGTAGTACATTTGACAAAGAGGAAAAGGAAACAATAGTCAACTCCCCTTGTGATAATGATTCAACCCTTTTATGAAGAGTTGAAGTTGTTATAATCTTAACCAGTGTTTTTTTTGTCCTCAGGTTTCAAACAGGTAGTCTTTAAGCCCAAAAAGTTCAGCATAAAAGTCCATTGCAATTTTTATTTGGAGTTAATGTGCAATTGTCCTTCCGAAGGTACAGCATTTTATTTTTGTTTCACAACCTTATGTTCCAGATTAAAAAAGAAGTTTGTTGGAGCATCCATTTCCTTGATGGAAGATGTCCTGGCTTGGATTAAGGCACCTTAAAAAAAATATTGGTAATACTTTAGAATAATGTTCCTTCATTAATGAATACCTACACAGGAACAAATGAGTAACGCACTATTAACATTGTAGTAACTACTGTTAACTAACAAGAAACTCTGATTAACGAATTAGTAAGTCATAGCATTCAGTCGGATGTGGTAGTTCACTATTAGCTAATCAGTAACTACTATTTTTCATACCTCACTGAAGACTACTAAGAACTACTATATACAGGTTCATAATTAATATTAATAATGCATAATATATAATAAGGAAATGGTAACTCATTAGTAATTAATCAAGTGTTACTACATCCTTCTAAAGGAACTACTAATAATTTGGATCAGTATTCTAAAGTGAAAAACATGATAAATACCTAATATTCACTGAAGTCATTGTAAGCTTTTAAAGGTCCCATTCCATGGATTATTTTATTATTTTATAATGTTTCCTGGGGTGCCCTTATAATGTTAGTATGTTTTTTAGATCAAAATTTTTTATAATTTAGAAATAAAAGGCATTTTTTCTAGTCTGATTTCATCCCTTGATTTGAACGCTCTGTTTGAAGGGGCGTGTCTGCTGTGAGACTTCACTGTAAACGCCCTCTGCTGTGATTGGCTGACATGCTTGCATATGAAATATCTGGCATTACATGTGGAACTATCTGGAAAACTTTTACTATTACAGCTATCGGGATTAACGAATCGTGAGAAGTTTTTTTAAGTATTTAGATATATTTCAATCACATAAAAGGTTTCAGTGATGAGCACTGAGCAGATGACAGTCTGTTGATCGCGTGAAAAAAGATCTTATCATTGCAACGCAGTTTCTGCATTCACTAATGATTTCACCAATGCAAACATGAGGTATATAAATACAGTCAGAGATTCGTTGTGCAGTGTAACAGCGTCATTGATTTCATAACGAGTTTTGGCAAGTGTCCAGATAAACTCGCGCTGTGTGATTAACAGCTTGGGCGATTGGAAAGGGATTGTTCTTTGATCGCTATCTGTATATTAATCACAGTTTAAGTAAGATTATTTTCATCCTACTAAGAGAAACGATGTGAAGTTGATCGCTACTTCCATAGTAAATCACTACTTACCGCTTGCTGGAATATAGTTGAAATTGCCCCCTTCGTCAGTATGAAACGCTGAGAGTAGCCTGCTTAATATTATCCCAGGTTAGAAAAACAGTCCGTGGTGAAATGGACAGAGCAAACTAACAACTTCGAATTAAACTTTTGCGGTATCCGATTATAGATAAACATCAACCACGTCTGTTGACATTTCGCCATCAATACGCCTGTGTTCCTGTGGGCGGAGGTTAGTCAAAACACGGTTTTAATGACGTCATTAAAGAAGGAAGTAGAGGGGTGTAGTCCAATCCAGCCGTTCTGTGTAGTCAACTTCTGTTAAATAAAATATCTCGCTTGGCATTGAACTTTGAGCTTTATAATTTTACAGATATTATTTATACTCTAACAACAACATTACACACTAACTAAAGTTTGAAACATGGGATCACGAAGAACGGGACCTTTAAGGCTTTTGTAAGGTTTTGTATAGTAATGACTCAAGTGTTACTACATCTTTCTAAAGGAACTACTAATTATTTGAATCAGTATTCTAAAGTGAAGATCATGGGAACACACTAGTAATGACTAAAGTGTTACCAAATCCATTGGAAGGAATTACTATTCAAAATCTTACAAAAATCTCAAAAGCTTACAATGACTTCAGTCAATATTAGATATTTATCATGTTTTTCCCTTTAGATTACTGATCCAAATAATTATTAGTTCCTTTAGAATGATGTAGTAATAACTGAGTCATTACTAGTGGGCTACCTTTTATTATAAATTATGCATTATTCATGTTAATTATGAACCTGTAGATAGTAGTTCTCTGGGAGGTATGAAAAAAATAGTAGTTACTGATTAGCTAATAATGAACTACTACATTCATCTGAGCGCTATTACTTACTAATTTGTTCATCAGAGTTTCTTGTTAGTTAATAGTAGTTACTAGAATGTTAATAATGCGTTACTCGTTTGTTCCTGTGTAATTATTCATTAATGAAGGAACAGTATTCTAAAGTGTTACCAAAATATTTTGCCCTTTCCTCTAGAAGAGTTTTTAATGATGATTAATCTCTTTTTCTTTAAATCATTGGTTACAGCTAAAACATTCAAAATCAAGTTCATTTACAACAAGAGCGTGTGGTAATTGGGAACAAGGAGGCGGGACAAGAGGAGCACATGGCCAACACACACTAAGACAGAGCCATGTGCTCAAGCACAACACACACCAAGAGACATTTAACTAAGACAAGACAGACAGAACTGTCAAAGGAGAACCCTGACAAATTTAATGTTAAAATGAACAATAAAATTTCAGATGAGATACACTTGTAGTATTGAAATAAATATATATATATATATATATATGTGAAAATATTATGATCAGAAAACCCACAAGAAGATATACCAACATTCATAACTTGTTACTTGAATCTATTATACCCATGTGTATTGTTTCGCTGATTGATTCCTATTTCTCCACACATCATTCAGTTCTAGTTCTTGAGTTATCCTGAGGAGCATATTACTAGACTGGAAATGAGGTTCTTCCCCATTCCTATCCAATACAAAATTAGTGGTACAATTCCAATCTCCTTCCATTATTACACACAGTTTCCCATTATCATGTTTTCTCATTGCACTGTTTAACTTTCCAAATAATTAAATCCGTATATTTTGAGCATATACATTGATAAAAAATAAACTTTAAATCTTTCATTTCAACTCAAGTCAAGTCACCTTTATTTATATAGTGCTTTTTACAATACAGATTGTATCAAAGCAGCTTCACAGCGATAACATGAAAATAATACAATAAAGTTTGTTTCTAGAAGAAAATTGCCATCATCGTCAATGTTAAAGCAGATCAATATTATTGTTTAATATTAAATGTCCCCATCTAAGCAAGCCAAGAGCCAAGGCAACAGTGGCAAGGAACCAAAACTCCATCAGTGACAGAATGGAGAAAGAAACCTTGGGAGAAACCAGACTCAGTCGCTCAGTTCCCCTCTGGCCAACGAGCGAACAGTGTATGATTATGATTCAAGCAACATTACAGGTCAGAAGTCAGATTGGATGAGAACATTCAGAATATTTATCCAGTTCCATCTGGTTGAAGATCGGAGTCACACCGGTATGGAGACGAGTTTGTTGAGGATCAGTGCCGATGGCTGTCGTGTCGATGAGGCCTTCACAGGGCTGATGAGGCTGGCACTTCAGGGATGCATTGTGGTCGTGTCCAGGCACAGGTTCACTGTCTGATCTGGATTCGGCCTGGATACGGCCCGGATCTGGCTGACTTCAGTAAACGGACAATGTTAGGGAGACTGTTCCAAAGTTTAGGTGCTAAATGGGAGAAGCTAAATCTACCACCAGCAGTCGATTTTGATATTGTAGGTATTATTAACTGACCAGAGTTTTGAGAACGCAATAGACATGCATTTATCACATGTAAAGCCCTCAGTGCTTATAGAGAAGGTTATACTATACATGTGACACGCAGTGCAAGTGACAATAACAGGAGAAGACATTACTCACTGTGTTTGTTGACTGATCCTACTCACCACAGTTGTTTGATGAACTCGAAAAGGCGCGAGCACGCGAGGAAAAAAAAAGAAGGCAAACACGGATGGCAGATTAACAGGCTAGCGGAAGGCTAGCGGAAGGCTAGCTATAGCGATTTAGATTAAAGCTAGCGAAGTCATCTCAATGTGACAGACAAAATTAGATAATATCAGATATCTGGTTGATGAGTACAATATATTTAGTGACATAAACAAGGAGTGATAGTAAAGAGAGATTCAAAACGGAAAGCCTTCAGACACAAACCACACGGCAGCAATACAGCGAGGCAGACACGATTGTGCGTCCTTGTGTTCTCGTACCATCATCAACCGTCAAAGTTCAATTCCAATACTCAAGAACCGAGAACGCATGAAAATACCCAGACGTGTTCTTGATATCGAGGATGCATCGAATGCAGACTTGAGAGAATCAAACCGTTAAAAATCCCAGAAGACACTGCGGGTGGTCGATGTACGGAAGCCCGTAAGCTTTAAACTTCTCGTTCTCACTTAAAAGCAAGCTCCCGTGGCAAGCTCGAAATACGTGAAAGTAAACCTTTGTCCGTCTCTTTTGCTTAATTTTAATAAAGTGATAAAGGCCATAAGAAAACGGCAGTATTTTTATTAGCATATTAAAAATAATCTTAACATTGACAAAGCAGAGGTAACCAGGCTACTCATTTTCATAAATACGATAAAATAAAAAAAAGATATAAACTTATATGAAAACAAGGTCTATAATAATATAAAAAATAAATGTTTAATAATAGGTTGTGACATTTGTTTGTGATGTTATGTTGCATTTATTCTGCTGGTCAGTAAAAGTAGCAAGATCGCAGCACAACTAAATTCTCACAAAGATGCGTTCTGTGTCCTCGTGATCTTCCGAGTTCATTCTTTCAAGAATTCTTTCTTTGACCGGTCTCAACAAGAATGCAAATCCATTCTTTCCGTTCTTGGAATTGAGAAACAGCCAATGAAACATGAGGGTTATTTATACAGAGACAAATGACCAAACAAGGAACACCTGTGAACAATAAGGACAGAGAACCAATGAGAAAACAGACCTGAGAAACACATGACTAAAACAACCAATGAAAAAACAGAACTGAAAAACACATGACTAAAACAACCAATGAGAACATGACACATACACATGGCAGGGGCACGTTCAAGCTCAAACCGGTGCGCAACATTTTAATACGGTTTCCGGGTTGAAAGACATGTTTCCTGGAAACGGTGTGCAACGGGGTTTGAGATGCGTTTTCTCTTGTTTAGTAGTAAAAATAGTAAAAATATAGCATATCAAAAGTGATCAGCAATAATGATGAGCTTAATACTCACAATAAAAATAATAAGGTTATATAGATCATAACACAGTCTCGGAGGTCAGAAGTGGATTATCCTCCACCTGAAATGTTTGACTTTTCATCCTGAAATGCGAGGCAAATGTTGGATCACAATAATTAGGAACCACAGTTTTCACAAATCCCTTCACTCGATTGGGATGTTCTCTTTTATTCTGGACAACAAGGGAATATAGTATGAAACACGTATTTATACCGATTTCATCAGGCTCAGAGAAAATTCTTCAAAAAGAACACAAAGAATGGCCTTCTCAGCTGCCATAGTTGCAACTCTTGTGTCATCAGAACAGGGTGTTCAACGCACCGTTTCCATAAAAAAAAAAAAAAAAAAAACTGCTGCTTTTTGTCGGGAATGAACGCAGCCCAGATAACATGAGGATCAAGGACAGCACATGACACGAAACCAGGAATAGAGTTCTCAACGGGTCGGGTCGGCCCGACAAACCCGACGGGACCCGCGGGTTCGGGCCGGGTTCGGGTCGAAAATATAATCAAATGACTCGGGTCGGGTCGGACCTCGGGCTTAATCTTTTCCGCTCAAAAAATAAATAAAATATTTATTAATCATCGCTGCTGTTCACCGTAAAGAAAGTCTGGCTGCTGCATGTAACGTGCATCATGGAGAGGGGCGGGGCAGACCACATTCTCTGGGCAGACCTGACGCCGCTGCGTGCACGCCTTTAGTCTGGAGAAGAAGATGGAGTGAGGAGTAAACTTGCCGCAGGTGAATTCACCGCCGCTACTACAGCCTATTTATATATTTAAAGTTTATTGTTTCAGTTGTTTGTATTGTTAAAAGGTGTGAACATTAAAGGTTGATTTGAATTCCCATCTGCTGGTCATGATAATACGTTTATGAGAGAAAAAAAAAATCTGACGCGGCGTCGGTCCGCGGGTCGGGTTCGGGCAGATAATTCATGTTTATGTGTCGGGTTACATCGGGTCCGGGCTTTAAAAGCCACGGGCCGGGTCGGGTCGGGTTGTAATTTTTAGGCCCGTTGAGAACTCTAACCAGGAAACAAGACTATGAAAAAACTTCAAAATAAAACCCAAAACAACGTGACAAGTACTATAAAGCTACAATACTAATATTTATGTATTGATTATTAAACCATGAGATGCACATTTAAATGATACAGTATGTGTACAATGTAAATGTGCAATGATACATTTATTTGATTTAATCCCAATTCATACGAAGTCTTACTGTGATTTCAATTTTATTTTGCTTCATCTTTTAGCCCATCATTAGGTGGAAAAAAATGAATTGAGACACAGACTGTTCTGGACGGTTCATCACGTTGTTATGAGGCTGATGTGAAATGCAGAAAAATCCCAGTAAAATCAATGCATGGCTGTTTGCATTTATATGGGCTTCTCAGCACAGACGTGCTCATCAGATGAACAGCTGATAAAGGAAGAACGAATGTAGGACGATGTCAAACACATCAGTAGATTAGCCGAGGCCGAGACAGACACATAGACCGAGCTGTCACAGACTTCTTTATAAGAGCTAATGAGACTGTATGTATTGCCCGTGTTTGAGTTGGTTCAACACTGATGGTTCTGAGAACTTCATTATATGCAGAGATGATTGTGACCCAATCGGTTAGATTTGAATGATTGAGGTGGAAAGATGCATGTGGGGAACGACAGGGTTCATACTGTGGCGGAGTTTATATAATTCCATATAATATGATTTGAGTCTTAGTGCAACAAATGTTTATTTACACCCTGTGGTTGCTTTTAGTGGATTGAGGAGAATGAGATCATCACAGATGACAGACTGAGGGACGAATGGACACACGGAGACAGATAGATACTGTATATAGACAGATACATAGAAAGACAGAGAGACAGAATGATAATCCACTGCTAATCTTCCTGATTCTCTTAAACCCAAAGCTTTAATTTGCATGTTTTAATGGCTGCTGGGATGGAGAGCTCCTCTGCTCCTCTAATGAGAGATATGCATTTCTCCTGTGTCTGCTTGTTTGTTGTGTTTTATAATGAATACTATCCTTACAAATTAATAAGTGGCATTGTCTACCCTCAGCTTCTATGTACCAAATTACACCAGGAAGGATTAACATTCCGTTTATAATGCAAATCTGTTGTGTGAATATGTGTGAATAATGTGAGAGAGTCTGTTTAATAATGTCAGAGTCTGTTTGGGCATTTAGAGCCAAAAAGTATCAGCATTAGAATCAAAAGATGCTGAATAATGGCAAATAAATCTAATCTAAGAGAGAGAGAGAGAGAGAGAGAGAGAGAGAGAGAGAGAGAGAGAGAGAGAGAGAGAGAGAGAGAGAGATTGTAATTGCTGACTGTTTCATGACTAATATATGAAAATAAAAAAAGCCATAAAACATTTTATAAAGATGTAAACGTTTACACAATTGAATTTCTAAGATGTTTCTTTCTGATTCATATATGTGCCATCCTGCAGTACTACAGTGCAAAAAAATAAATAAAAAAGATCTTGGCTGTTAGGCTCCTTTTTAACTTTGTTTTTTAATAGAGCGTGAAGCCCTTGAAGACAGTGTCCTTATAGAAGCAGAAGGACAGTACAAGATGAGCAACATGTAGCGTGATGTGTATCTACACACACTGAATCTGCAGTGTGTTTGAGTCATTAAAGGTCATCTTCAGGCTCAGCTCAGTGTTCAGAGCCACAGGCTGTTCTTTTGCTTTCATTCGTGTCTCTCCTCTCGGCCTGTTTGACATGCAGAAGAGCCAGAGAAGTAAAGAAGTCTTTCTCCCTATCCTTTCTTTAACTCAACTACACCAAACCTCATCTGATCACCTCTCTCTCTCTCTCTCTCTCTCTCTCTCTATCTCTCTCTCTCTCTCTCTCTCTTTCTCTCTCTGCATTTGCGCATGCGTGAGCATCTGAGGAGTGAGAGGGGGGTGATTTAGAGCGTGGCTGAAGTTTTTCTCAACTTTTACGGTCTGTTACGTTTGAGGGGGGAGTGGGATAGGGGAGGGTTAGTTTTAAACTGGTGGCCATGGATAGTTCGGGAGGAGCGGATTTTGCCCAGTTCAGCCGGTGGCATGGAATTAAAGTGCCGGTTGGCATTGAGAGCTCAGTAGTGGAGGTTAGTTTAGCGATTGGAAAAATTGTTGGATATAATAGTTTATGGTCTGCATCTAGGATGAACGGTGCTGTTGTTCTGTTTTTGGATAAGGTTAAAAAAGGAATAATGCTGAATGGTAGCTTTGTGAAAGTTTTTCCTTTGGTTAATCCAGCAAAGAAAATTATGCTTTTGAATGTGCCCCATTTCATTAAGGATGAAACTATAGAGAGGGAACTTTCAAGACATGGTCAGATTGTCTCAACCATAAGGAAATTACTTTAGGTTGTAAGTCTCCATTGTTGAAACACGCTGTTTCTTTCAGCAGACAAGTATAAATGGTGCTGAAGAGTGATATAGAGGATTTGAATATTGTTCAAGAGATTTGGAGGAAAAGAATCAGGAGAGCAATAAAATAGAACAGGAGCTTGTAGTTGGCAGAAAAAAAAAAAGGTGGACGAGGAAGAGGTGAATGGAAATATAGAGGGGAATGTGAAGGAAACCCAGGAAAGTGATTAAATAAATCTGATTGAGCTAGAAGCAGAACATTTTCGAGATGATGAGACAATTTTTAAAGGAGAACTCGGCAACTCTAGCGAACTCTAGTCACTTCTTCGCTGATTTTCCCTTTTGTTGTCGCATGTTTTCCCCACGAGCTCCCCCTACAGCTGTGGGGCGTATATTTCACAACACGGTCGTAAAAAACTCACTTGCGGCGGCCTCCTCCCCCTCTCTACCGCTGCTCATGTGCGTTTGTTTTGATCGGAGCAAGCCAACTGTATCGTGTGGAGCTATGTCTACCGAGGTGGGTAATCTGGTAATACATCATACATGCGTATGTGTTTATGTCAAATTGCCTGCCGTAAAGCAATTTGTGTTTCGCGCTCGTTCTCGCTTCTCACGAGACTTCCCATTTCTATCTTGCCGGGACGGTAGTCCCCAAGTTGCAAGGTTGGTTTTCCGCCTGGGAACGCTGGGGGGAGCGGGGAAAGTCACCAATATCACCAGGACAGGTTGTTTAACCATCCAAATGATTTCTAGACAATTTAATGAAGTTAAAAAAGTTACCAAGTTATCCTTTAAAGTTCCAACAATCAAGAGAAAAACAAATCAACGGGAAATTGTGCCTAAATCTAAGAACATGCAGGATGTTGGTGCAACTGATGATGGAGTTAGTGGGGAATCTTGTAGTGCCGATGAGGTCTCTGAAAGAGAAGCTGTTTATTCTCTCACTAATACAAATCTGAAAGATTTGAGTGGTAACAGATTGGAACGAATAAGAAATTTTCTACAGTCTACTAAAGGGAAATGAAATGTTGAAGTCATAGATCTTTTTTCTGATCGGGCCTTGTTTATTGAGTCAGCCAGATTGTTGATGAGGCAAAGAGGGGAAAATTGTCTGTCAAATCCAGATGTGTATGTGCAAATGGTGATCAAATGGTGGAATAATAGCAATGTGTATGTGTTGTGCCCTTTTTTTTGAGTAATTTTAAAACCTCATCCATTAATTTAAATGGAGCGAGAGATGCTGCAAAAAGAGCACAATTATATGATGTTTTGAAAATTAAAGGTATAAATATAGCATTTGTACAGGAAACTCATAGCACACAAGAAAATGCTGTAGAATGGCAAAGTGTCACACACTTCAATGGTACTACACTTCCCAGCATCCATCATGATTTTCACCTGCACACTATCAGCCATCACCTGATCACCTGCACGTCATCAATCACCATGGACACTAACTATCATCACAGCTGTCTGTCATTGTCTCGTTATGATCTGTGTCTTTGGTTCCTGCTTGTCATCAGTTCAGTGTCTGGCCTTCAGATCTGAGAAGAGATAAGCTTATGCTTACATATTGGAGTCGCTTAAGTGGATGTGGATATGAAAATCATGCAAAGAGTATTATTCAAGAATGTTGGGAGTATAGGTCTTTCAAAGGTAATGGCTTTGGATGGGTAACAAAAACAAAATCAGAGGAATATAGAGTGAAAAATATATGGTTTAATTCACCTACACCTATTAGTAATATACCTATATGGTTATTTACTAAAACTGAGATAGACTTAAACATTTTGGAACTAAAAAATGAATGGGAAGAGAGTGAGAAAGGACACCTGGCAAGTCAATATATAAGGAACAAATATTATAGGTACTTAGAAATGTATACAGATGGATCTAAGGATGAGAAGGACAATGTAGGAATAGGAATATATATACCAACAATGAACATAAGTATTGGAAAAAAATTACCTGATCAGGCTTCAGTGTATACGGCAGAGATGATGACAATTAATAATAATAATAAATTGTATTTATAATGCACTTTTCATTTGCGAACAAATCCCAAAGTGCTACATATTTCAGAAGTAAAAAACATGGACAAGAATAAGAAAACATTAAATATAAAAACAGTTCAGTTTCACATTAATTGTAGCTAATTTTAAATAGAAAAGTTTTAAAGTCTTTTTTAAAGTGATCAACTGACTGTGGAACCCTCAGGTGGTCTGGCAATGAGTTCCACAGTCGCGGGGCAACAGAGGAGAAAGCACGATCTCCCATGGTCCGGAGCTTGGTTCTGGGAGGACGGAGACGATTGCCATTTTGTGAGCGGAGGTTTCTGGTTGATGTTTGCTGGGTGAGAAGTTCCTTGAGGTAGGGTGGAGCATTTCCATGAATGCATTGGTGGGTGAGGAGGGTGATTTTGTATTGGATCCTGGCGGAGATGGGGAGCCAGTGAAGTGCTTGAAGAATGGGGGTTATGGGGGGATTATTGTAGGACTGCAGTGGGTTGAGGAAGTAAAACCAGACAGAGTGGTGTGTTGTGTTGATTCTGTTGCAGCCCTTTATAGTATTCAAAATATGAAATCTAATAGAGAAGATCTAATGCTAGAAATCCAACAAAGTTCATTTAGATTACAGAGACTACAGATAGATGTGAGATTCTGTTGGATACCTGCTCATATAGGAATAAAAGGGAATGAGGGAGCAGATAAAATAGCAAAAAAATCAACCAGGACAAATGATACAATAAATATACCCCTTGGAAAAGGAGAGGCTAAGGCAATAATCAAAAAAAAAAAAAATGATGAAAAAATGGCAGGACAGGTGGGATGTTGATAAAAGTGGAAGGAAATATTACAGATTGCAAAAATCTATTAATGCACAGGGGGTGAATAGAAGTAACAGAAGAGAGGAGAGTGTTTTAACCAGGCTAAGGTTTGATCACACAGGATTAAATAAAACATTGTTTTTAATGGGTAAAAGTCAATCTGATGAATGTATAGAATGTAGGTCCAAGGAAGATGTTGAACACGTATTATTGCATTGTAAGAAATATAGGGATGAGAGGATGAGACTAAATCAAAAGATAAGTCAGGTAGGAAGAAAGTGGAATATTGAAGGTTTGTTAGGCACAACAGGAGATATAGGGATATATAATAGGATTTAGGTAGTGTATATATATATATATATATATATATATATATATATATATATATATATATATATATATATATAATTTTTTTTTTTTTTTTTTTTTTTTTTTTTTATGATATAGTCATGATAATATGTTCTCATGTTACATACTCCTATACAGTAGGTGGCGGTATGCACCTTTATAGTCATGGTTGCAATCTGCCATAAAACGAAAAGAAGAAGAAGTTCAGTGTCTGGTATTGTTTGTGCATAGCACACTGGCTCACACTGTGGGCTCTTTTGTTAGTACTTGTTTAATAAACCTTGGATTCATCTTCATTTTCTGTGGATTTCAGTGTTACAGAATACCGGACCATAAACAAAATATGGGCATTTCCCCACACCCATCAAAACCCAACCGATCATCTACTAACCTGTTTTCAGAATGGACGCTCGATTGGAGAATATGTTAAGGAGTTTCTAGATATTTCAAACCAGCTCACCTGGACAGATGACGTCCTAAAGAACGTGTTCGGGCTTGGACTGGACGATCCTCTGCACCAGCCAGCTTCAGCTGCTAAACCATGTTCATTCGCACAATACCTGGATCATGTGCTGTTGTTGAACGGTTCAGCCTTCACCTGTGTAACTACACAGCCACTCAACCACCATCACCAGCCATCTTCCTCGCCACACCGCCTGAATGTCTTCAAGTCATACCTGCCGAGCCTGAGCCTCTTCACACCATGCTTGCCCAGCCAGAGACTGTTCACGTCATGCCTGCCGTGCCTGTGTCTTCGGCAAAGATGGCCGCCGCCTCACTGCCTGAGCCCTTGGCAAAGATGGCCACCGCCTCAGCGCCTGAATCCTCAGCCATGATGGCCACCGACGCCACACCGCCTGAGTGTGTACTGATACTGTAGTAGACGGTTACATAGTTATAATTTTCTCCCTAATATTATCAATCTTATAAGTGAAGAAGTTCATAAAAGTCATTACTGCTGTGCTGCTTGGAAACTTCTGGGCTTGAAGCTTTATTTTTCGTTAGTTTAGCCACTGTTTCAAATAAATACCTAGGATTATGTTTATTTTCTTCTATTAGGGTTGAAAAATAAGCAGATCTAGCAGCTTTTAAGGCCTCTCTGTATGCTTTCTGAAGGATCATAAGACACCAAAGACTGGAGTACTTGCTGATGAAAATTCAGCTTTGCATCACAAAAATAAATTACATTTTAAAGTATATTAAAAAAGAAAACCATTATTTTAAATTGTAATAATATTTCATAATATTACTGTTTTTTTTTTTTTTTAACTGCAGGCTTGATGAGCATAAGATACTTCTTTCAAAAACATTAAAAATAGTAATGTTTCCAAACTTTTGACTGGTACTATATATATATATATATATGTCTTTCAATTCAAACACATTTAACACAATTATACAAATGGACAGTTCCTTTAAAGACATCATATTTTCCCCCAATAAATATTCATTATTTTTCCTTCTACTTTTTTTTCTTTTGTGATAATACCCACCAACACATAGCCTAAAAAACACATGATTAGAACAATAACCAAAAAGTACATAGTTAGACACTTTTACATATGATTTAAGGGGGAAAAGACAAAAAACAATAAATAAATATTAATCAAAATTTAACATTCACATATTTATATCAAACTCTTATAATGACACATAATTCCTAATAGTTATTCAAGTAATATTATTTGAATATCAAATATTCAATATTAAATAAGTCAATAAATAAAATAACTAGAAATAAAAGGGAGGGAGGGTTATATAAGAATGTAGTTAATGTAGGCTAATATATATTCCTTTATTTTATGGAATATTCTTTGATTTTAGAGTTGCACATATCTTTTCATGTTATCCTCTCCATAATGTACTTTAGAAACTAAATCTACTCATTTAAAACTGGGGATTCTTGCTTTCTCCAAAAAATTATTGCATTAAAAGCTGTAATTCTCAGCATTCTAAATAAGTATACATCATCTTTATTAAGTAGCATAGGTCATATATCTAAAACTATATTTTGTATCTTTATATATTTAGTTTCTTAAAAAAAACTTCCCTGAATTAGGCTACTTCTGTTCACTGAAGTACTTCTGTTCGCTAGAAGTTCACTGCAACTTATCCAGCATCCTAAAGCTTATTATAATTAGAAGATATTTCTAGTGTTATAAAATATCGCATATTAATTTTTCAAGCAAAATGTATATTTTACTCAGAATTATTGTGCTCCTATTTGGCGCGCATGCGCGCAGCAGCGCTCATTCAATATGAAGATTAGCAGCAAAATGGATACATTTGCATAACTTTCTAACATTTACAGATGGAGTATAACTGTAAATGTAAGTTTTGCACTGAGGGGGAAAAAAAACATGTCACAAACGCATAAAACAGCACAAAATATACGCTGTTTGATGGTGGATCGATTTGATCCACGATTGACCTCTAGGGCTGCTTCAGAAACGCGTGCACACGCAATTATCTAGACTTGATAAACCTGGATCAAATTAGTGAGATTGCGTGAACTTCAATTACCTTTTATGAAGCCCCAACTTATTTGTTAGGCTCATTCAAGTCCGGTTTTGGAGTTTAATCCCCGCTTTTCTAAGCATCTTTTATGGAACAACCCTCTGGTCAAAAGCAGAGCTAAGGTCTAAAAGGACGAGAGCTACAGATTGCCCTGTGTCAGTACTGAGCAGAACATCATTCATGACTCGTAGAAGTACAGATTCTGTTCTATGACGTAATTTAAAACCAGACTGAAATTTCTCGTAGATCTGACTATCAGTTAAAAAAGACTGGAGTTGGCTCAGAACCACTTTTTCTAAAAAAATTTAAATAAAGGGTCAATTTGAAATGGGGCGGTAGTTGCTTAGAATTGATGGATCCAAGCTAGCTCTTTTAAGTTTCGGCAAGACCGAGGCATGTTTCAAGCTGTTAGGAACAACCCCTGGTGTAGAGACATTTGTTGATAATAGACAACAAATCAGAACCGATAGTACATACAACCTGCTTAAAACATTTGGTAGGAATCACATCTTGAAAGCAGCTAGTAGTTTTTAAAGTTGAAACAATCTCAACCAAAGAGTCAAAGGAAACAGGTTTAAAGACAGACCATGTAGAAGAACATATGGGAACTTCAGGTGGCATATAAATAGACAGAGACATTTGAGATCTGATCATTGAGATCTTCTCATTAAAGTATATTGCAAAATCTTCGCAGAGAGAATCAGAAATCTCTGGTAAAAGATTAGTAGTGGGATTTAAAGCAGAGTCAATTATTGAAAATAAAACATTGGGCCTGTTACTGTTGATTCTAATCAGCTCAGAAAAGAGGTTGCTGGAATGCGGCGAGGGAATTCTTTAAAATTTCGTAAGAAACATGTAGTCTGTCCTTACTCCACCTGCGTTCAGCCCTTCTACAGGTCTGTCTAAGAGAAAGAACATTATCATTGATCCATGGTTTTGAAACATGATTAATTTTCATTCTCCTTTCCCTGATTGGGGCAACAGCATTTAGAGCATTTAAGCAGACAGAATTAAAAAAGTTCAAGTGATCTTCAGCATCCAAGGAGCTCAATGATGGAGCAGTGGCTTGTTCCGTAACTAAACCTGGGTATAATGCCACAAAGTCCTCCTTAGTATGTTCATGAAAAATTTGAGTTGTCCGTGTGCAAGTATGAAGTTTATGTCTGGTGTCATTATTAGGCAGAGAAAACAGAATCGGAAAATGACCCGACATACCAGTATTACTGATGTTAATGTCTGATACCAGTAAACCACGTGATAAAATTAAATCTAGAGTATGTCCCTGAATATGAGTGTGTCCAGTCACACATTGATCCAGGTCAAAAGAGACAATAAGATTCAGAAACTCTTTAGAAAGTGGCTTAGTAGTCAAGTCAAGTCAAGTCATCTTCATTTATATAGCGCTTTTAACAATGTAGATTGTTTCAAAGCAGCTTTACAGAGATAAGCGTATAATTTAAGGTAACAGAGATTGTTTTGGCTTTATAGCAGAGTTAAGTTATTTCCATCTAAAGTTAGTTTTAATTGATTTGCTTCTGTCGCAATGATCATTTGTTATTAAATTAGGGGCCGCTAAGACGACACCATTCCCTCTACACAGACTTTAAACGCGAACCTGTGAGAAACGCTGATGGCGTTCACATGCGCATTTAGAATGGGTTCTATAGTTATGTGCGTTTGAATATACGCAGGTTTGGAATTCCCTACAAGCCAAGCCTAAACAAAATACTTGTCTTTCCTTATAAATTTTGATAAGGAATTATATTTTATTTGTTGCTTTGGGGTAGGACCGCGAGACGAATTTTCCCGACAACGCCTTATCTGTATAGTGGTAGAGGGATCCTCCATAGGGAGAGACTAGTTGGCACTTCAGCACTGCGTTGTCATTGGTCCAGGTGAAGGTCCTTCATCAGATCTGGATACGGCCTGGATCCGGCAGGCTGCAGGAAAACCCTGGGGTAAACACAGACACTAAAATTAGCGTAGATGCCATTCTTCTCATGATGTAACGAGTACATCAGGATTTTTGGGAAGTGTTCCCGGTTCCGGCTGACCTACTATATGCAGCCTAACATTAAATTATAGAAGTCTATAATGTATTATGTGAATGCTAGGTCAAAGAGATGTGTCTTTAATCTGGCTTTGAACTGACAGAGTGTGTCTGCTTCCCGGACAATGGTAGGAAGACTGTTCCAGAGTTTTGGTGCTAAATAGGAAAAGGATCTACCGCCAGCAGTCGATTTTGATATTCTAGGTATTATCAACTGGCCGGAATTTTGAGATCGTAATAGACGTGAAGGACTATAATGCGTTAAGAGCTCGCTCAAGTACTGCGGAGCTAAACCATTCAGTGCTTTGTAAGTAATCAGCAATATTTTAAAATTGATGCGATGTTTAATAGGGAGCCAATGCAGTTTTGACAGAACTGGGCTAATATGGTCATACTTCCTGGTTCTGGTAAGAACTCGAGCTGCTGCGTTTTGAACTAGCTGTAGTTTGTTTATTAAGCGTGCAGGGCAACCACCCAGCAGAGCATTACAATAATCTAGCCTTGAGGTCATGAACGCATGAACCAATTGTTCCGCATTTATCAATGAGAGCATATGACGTAATTTAGATATATTTTTAAGATGGAAAAATGCAGTTTTACAGATACTAGACACGTGACTTTCAAATGAAAGATTGGTATCAAAGAGCACACCCAGGTTCCTAACCGACGACGAAGACTTAACAGAGCAGCCATCAAGTGTTAGACAGTATTCTAGATTATTACGTGAGGAAGTTTTTTGTCCAATAATTAGAAACTCTGTTTTTTCAGAATTTAGAAGTAGGAAATTACAAGTCATCCAATTTTTTATATCCGCTATGCATTCCGTTAATTTTGTGAATTGATAAGTTTCGTTAGGTTTTGAAGAAATATAGAGCTGAGTATCATCGGCATAACAGTGAAAGCTAATGCCATGTTTCCTAATGATATCTCCTAAGGGTAGCATGTACAGAGTGAACAGCAGCGGTCCTAGTACTGAGCCTTGTGGTACGCCATTCTTAACTTGTGATCGATGAGACATCTCATCATTTACTGCTACAAATTGATAACGGTCAGATAAGTATGATTTAAACCATGCTAGTGCATTTCCCGTAATGCCAACATAATGTTCTAATCTATTTAAAAGAACGTTGTGGTCGATGGTGTCAAATGCAGCACTAAGATCGAGTAACACTAATAGCGAGATACAACCACGATCGGATGATAAGAGCAAATCATTTGTGACTCTAACGAGAGCTGTTTCGGTACTATGGTACGGTCTAAATCCTGACTGGAAATCCTCGCAGATATCATTTCTTTCAAGAAAGGAACACAGTTGTGAGGATACTGCCTTTTCTAATATCTTTGACAGAAAAGGTAGATTCGAGATCGGCCTGTAATTGACTAATTCTGAAGGATCAAGTTGCGTTTTTTTAACAAGCGGTTTAATCATAGCCAGCTTAAAGTTTTTTGATACGTATCCTAGAGACAAAGACGAATTAATGATATTAAGAAGAGGATCTATGACCTCTGGAAGCATCTCTTTCAGTAGCTTAGTCGGTATAGGGTCTAACATACATGTTGTAGATTTAGATGATTTAATGAGTTTAGTAAATTCTTCCTCTCCTATAACAACGAATGAATCAAATTTTTCCTCAGGGAGACTACAATGCACTGCCTGATGCGATACTGTAATAGACGGTTGCATAGTTATAATTTTGTCCCTGATATTATCAATCTTATAAGTGAAGAAGTTCATAAAGTCATTACTGCTGTGTTGCTTGGAAACTTCGGTGCTTGAAGCTTTATTTTTCGTTAGTTTAGCCACCGTTTCAAATAAATACCTAGGATTATGTTTATTTTCTTCTAATAGGGTTGAAAAATAAGCAGATCTAGCAGCTTTTAAAGCTTCTCTGTAAGTAATTGAGCTCTCTTTCCATGAAATGCGAAATACCTCTAGTTTTGTTTTCTTCCAGTTGCGCTCCATTTTCTGCCTGCTCTCTTAAGGGCCCGAGTGTGCTCGTTGTACCACGGCGTTGGACTATTTTCTTTAATCTTCTTTAAGCGCAACGGAGCAACTGTGTCTAAAGTGCTGGAAAAGAGAGAGTTAAACGTTTCTGTTGTAATATCGAGTTCTTCTAAGCTATCTGAGATGCTGAGATGATGAAACTGATTAGGAAGATTATTAATAAAGCAATCTTTAGTAGCAGAAGTGATAGGTCTCACATATTTGTAACACGGAGTCGGCTTTGCAGCCTTGGCTAAATGCAAATTACACGAGACTAGGTAATGATCTGAGATGTCATCGCTCTGCTGCAGAATTTCAACGGCATCCACATCTATTCCGTGTGATAATATTAGATCTAGAGTATGATTACGACAGTGAGTAGGTCCTGACACGTGTTGTCTAACTCCAATTGAATTTACAATGTCTTTAAATGCCAATCCCAATGCATCTTTTTCATTATCGATGTGTATATTAAAATCACCAACAATTAGTACTTTATCTGCAGTCAATATTAATTCTGATAGAAAGTCCGCAAATTCTTTGATAAAGTCTGTATGGTGCCCTGGTGGCCTGTATACAGTAGCCAGCACAAATCTCAAACGTGATTTATCGTTTACACTATATATTTTTACATTAAGCACCAATGCTTCAAAAGAATTATATTTAAAACTTGATTTCTTAGTGGTTTTGAAACTATTACTATAAATTACAGCAACACCACCCCCTTTGCGTTTCAGACGAGGCTCATGTTTATAACAGTAATCTTGCGGGGTTGATTCATTTAAAGTAATGTAATCGTTTGGTTTTAGCCAGGTTTCTGTCAAACACAGCACATCTAGGTTATTATCTGAAATCATATCGTTAACAACGAGTGCTTTTGAAGTAAGCGATCGAATATTCAGCAACCCAAGCTTTAGCATTTGCTCATCTGTAATATAGCTGTTTTTTATTTGTTGAACATCAATTAAATTTTTAACCTTAGTTGGGTTTAAACGTTTTTTGGATTTCCAAATTCGGGGAACAGACACAGTCTCTATATGATGATAGCTAGGTGAAAGAGGCTCTATGTGATGGGATTTATCTGACCTTGGTGATGTGAGGCCGCTAGCAGACAGTCGGTTAAGCCAGTCTGTCTGCTTCCTGACCTGAGCCCCAGATTGTCATGTTTGAGCTCTAAGACTATGAGCCATATTACTAGAGAGAAGAGCAGCACCATCCCAGGAGGGATGAATACCATCTCTTTTCAACAGGTCAGGTTTGCCCCAAAAACTTTTCCAATTGTCTATGAATTCTATATTATTAAGCGGACACCACCGAGACAGCCAACCGTTGAGCGAACACAATCTACTAACTATCTCATCACTCCTGCGAACAGGAAGGGGGCCAGAGCAAATTACAGTCCTTGACATCGTACTTGCAAGTTCACACACCTCTTTAATATTAATTTTGGTGATCTCCGACTGGCGGAGTCGAACATCATTAGTGCCGACATGAATAATGATCTTAGAGAATTTACGATTAGCATTAGCCAGCACTTTTAAATTTGCTTTGATGTCAGGCGCTCTGGCTCTCGGCAAACATGTGACTATGGTGGTTGGTGTCTCTATTTTCACGTTCCGTGTAATAGAATCGCCAATAACTAGGGCACAATCATTCTCAGTGGGTGTTTCACTGAGTGGGGCAAATCGATTTGTTATGGTAATCGGAACGGAAGAGTGGTTTTTAGATCCGCGACTAGAGCGATCCCTCACTGTCACCCATTTGCCCGACTGCAAAGGCTCTACTTCAGCCGGAACCACGCCATGTAAAGTGTTCACTATTCTATGCGCATCCAAAACATCTAAAGCACTAGCACTCTTACTATCCTCAATTAAAGTTTGGATGCGTGTTTCTAATTCTGAAATCTTCTCTGTCAACCTAACTGTCTCCTTACATTTATCACATATAAATCCTATATTGTCGACAGAGAAGCCTATGCTAAACATGTGACATGAAGTGCAAGTGACAATAACAGGACAAGACATTACTCACCGTGTTTGTTGAGTGATTCTTACTCACCTGAGCTTTTTATGAACTCAAAGGCGCGGACGCGCGAGAGAAAAATAAATAAATAAAATAGCTGAGCGCACGGGTGGCGCGTTAGCAGGCTAGCGAATTACTAGCGTTTTGTGCTAGTAGTACTAATAACAAAAGCTAGCGATGTCAGGTTAATCTGAGATGTTGGGTAAAATGTAGTAGTATAAACAACTAGAAATGGTAGTAAAATGATGGTTCAAAACAAAGAAATATAAGGCTAAGACGGAGCTTACCGCACCGAAGCACACAAACACACTCACAGCAGGCAGCGAGGCAGTATCACAGCACAAATGAATATTAAAATCACCCAGGATTAAAATTCTGTCAAATCTGGTGACCAGATCCCCCACAAACTCAGCGAATTCATTTAAAAAATCCTTATTCGGTTGAGGCGGACGATAAACCAAAGCAAATACCTGAGAGTTAGTTGATGTCGGTTGCACAAGTTGTACTTCGAAAGTACGGCAGGGGCTAGTTGTTAGACCATGGCAGGGATATTATTTTTTAAACAGTGACGCTAGTCCCCCTCCACGGCCAGATAGCCGCGGTGTATTAAGGAAAAAACAATCCTGCGGAACTAGTTCTTTGAAAGGACTTAGCTCATTTGGTTTAATCCATGTCTCAGTGATAAATAAAATATCCAGGTACTGCATCGTGAAGAAATTATTTATTAAAAATGACTTGTTCACCACTGACCGGGCGTTGATCAGGGCCACTTTAAGGGACGGTGCAGCTACCTCCAGCTGTGTTGTTCGAGTTGGTAAGCGAAGATTACGATGATTCACTCCACGACGTCGAAAGCTGGGGAAGACGATGCATGAAGGGTCGGGCAAAAGACATGCAACAACGGGTTGAAGCCACCAATGAGAGGGGAAGGACCATGCAAAAGCCCCGACGAGACGGCGCTCGTGGGTTAGCACAGGACCAACACACACAGCCGAAGGCAGCGCAAGAAACTTCAATCAAGCAGCAACTCCACCCCGCTTTCCACGCTTTCTCCGACGCCGTCGCCTCCAGGAAGGGTCAACGGGGTATCAACGCTGTTGTACAAGAAGGTGCTGATACACAGGTGGGGAAATCGGCAGCACTCCTCAACATTACCCTCGGCTGTATCGATAGCCATACGGATGTTTAGTAATGTTTGACGATCATATACATATGAAATATTGCAGTCCAAAGTTAGTAGCGACAAACATAAAAACAAACATAAAATCACGAATTTAAGGAGTGAGAAAGAAGGCAATAGATGGCAAGCCACATACAACGGCGCCATCTTGGATGCATAGTAGCAGTGTGTTCTCATTGGCTACTGAGTTTTTGATTGACAGCTTCTTGACCTGGAAGTGAAGACGTCAGTGGTGTGTTTATATGTGGATTTGAGCGTCTGTTTCCAGTTCTTTTTAGTGATATTAAGTTATGTTTTTTTATTTGATCTTTATTTACTTGCTGCTACTACTTAGTCGACAGAAGCTTTTAGGAGCACAAGAGATTCAGTCTATTCAGGTGTAATTGTAGGCCTACATTAAAGTACTGTATATAATACTTAAAATATTGTAGTGTCCAAAGTTTTCTGAGAATATTTGTTTATTCATGATGATTCCTTTGCATGTTAGGCTCTGATTAGGTTGAGCTGTTACAATTTAAAGAGAATACTAACAAACGTGTGTGATATATTCAGCTGTCAAGAAAGTTTCACTTCAACCAGGTAATCAAGGTTGGCAACCATGGCCATCACACTACTCATTGTTAGCATGATATACATTTTCACCATCAAAATTAATGATCACTTAAATAAGAGGAATTTAAACAATATGAAAATTACAGTCGTGGCCTGCTGTCAGATACAGACCTCGAAGGGCATTTAATTACATATGTCACAGAAAGAATGTTCTCGTTACCATTTTTTTTAATTGATAATTGTATTTAGTTATTTCATTTAATTAACACTATCTTCTAACATTTAAAATTGTAAATATATTTTAACAATCATCAACGTTTAAATTGTGAATTATACAACCAGTTAAATTAATGTAATTGAAAATATGAATTCAAATAAATTTACATTCTTTATTGTCACTAAAGCATACACACAAGTATCAGAGTGAAAGCCTTGGATGCAATTATGTTGTGACCGGAAAGACCAGAATCCACAAAACATTAACTGCATAATATACATGTATGAACTTCTTCACTTATAAGATTGATAATATCAGGGACAAAATTATAACTATGCAACCGTCTACTACAGTATCGCATCAGGCAGTGCATTGTAGTCTCCCTGAGGAAAAATTTGATTCATTCGTTGCTATAGGAGAGGAAGAATTTACTAAACTCATTAAATCATCTAAATCTACAACATGTATGTTAGACCCTATACCGACTAAGCTACTGAAAGAAATACTTCCAGAGGTCATAGATCCACTTCTTAATATCATTAATTCGTCTTTGTCTCTAGGATACGTACCAAAAAACTTTAAGCTGGCTTTGATTAAACCGCTTGTTAAAAAAACGCAACTTGATCCTTCAGAATTAGTCAATTACAGGCCGATCTCGAATCTACCTTTTCTGTCAAAGATATTAGAAAAGGCAGTATCCTCACAACTGTGTTCCTTTCTTGAAAGAAATGATATCTGCGAGGATTTCCAGTCCGGATTTAGACCGTACAATAGTACCGAAACAGCTCTCGTTAGAGTCACAAATGATTTGCTCTTATCATCCGATCGTGGTTGTATCTCTCTATTAGTGTTACTCGATCTTAGCGCTGCATTTGACACCATCGACCACAACGTTCTTTTAAATAGATTAGAACATTATGTTGGCATTACGGGAAATGCACTAGCATGGTTTAAATCATACTTATCTGACCGTTACCAGTTTGTAGCAGTAAATGATGAGATGTCTCATCGATCACAAGTTCAGTATGGCGTACCACAAGGCTCAGTACTAGGACCGCTGCTGTTCACTCTGTACATGCTACCCTTAGGAGATATCATTAGGAAACATGACATTAGCTTTCACTGTTATGCCGATGATACTCAGCTCTATATTTCTTCAAAACCTAACGAAACTTATCAATTCACAAAATTAACAGAATGCATAGCGGATATAAAAAATTGGATGACTTGTAATTTCCTACTTCTAAATTCTGAAAAAACAGAGTTTCTAATTATTGGACAAAAAACTTCCTCACGTAATAACCTAGAATACTGTCTAACACTTGATGGCTGCTCTGTTAAGTCTTCGTCGTCGGTTAGGAACCTGGGTGTGCTCTTTGATACCAATCTTTCATTTGAAAGTCACGTGTCTAGTATCTGTAAAACTGCATTTTTCCATCTTAAAAATATATCTAAATTACGTCATATGCTCTCATTGATAAATGCGGAACAGTTAGTTCATGCGTTCATGACCTCAAGGCTAGATTACTGTAATGCTCTACTGGGTGGTTGCCCTGCACGCTTAATAAACAAACTACAGCTGGTTCAAAACGCAGCAGCTCGAGTTCTTACCAGAACCAGGAAGTATGACCATATTAGCCCAGTTCTGTCAAAACTGCATTGGCTCCCTATTAAACATCGCATAAATTTTAAAATATTGCTGATTACTTACAAAGCACTGAATGGTTTAGCTCCGCAGTACTTGAGCGCGCTCTTAACGCATTATAGTCGTCACGTCTATTACGATCTCAAAATTCCGGCCAGTTGATTATACCTAGAATATCAAAATCGACTGCTGGCGGTAGATCCTTTTCCTATTTAGCACCAAAACTCTGGAACAGTCTTCCTAACATTGTCCGGGAAGCAGACACACTCTGTCAGTTCAAAGCCAGATTAAAGACACATCTCTTTGACCTAGCTTTCACATAATACATTATAGACTTCTATAATTTAATGTTATGCTGCATAGACTAGGTCAGCCGGAACCGGGAACACTTCCCAAAAATCCTGATGTACTCGTTACATCATGAGAAGAATGGCATCTAGGCTAATTTTAGTGTCTGTGTTTATCCCAAGGTTTTTCCTGCAGCCTGCCGGATCCAGGCCGTATCCAGATCTGACGAAGGACCTTCACCTGGACCGATGACAACGCAGTGCTGAAGTGCCAACTAGTCTCTCCCTATGGAGGATCCCACTACCACTCTACAGATAAGGCGTTGTTGGGAAAATTCGTCTCGCGGTCCTACCCCAAAGCAACAAATAAAATTCCTTATCAAAATTTATAAGGAAAAACAAGTATTTTGTTTAGGCTTGGCTTGTAGGGATTTCCAAACCTGCGTATATTCAAATGCACATAACTATAGAACCCATTCTAAATGCGCATGTGACCGCCATCAGCGTTTCTCACAGGTTCGCGTTTAAAGTCTGTGTAGAGAGAATGGTGTCGTCTTAGCGGCCCCTAATTTAATAACAAATGATCATTGCGACGGAACCAAATCAATTAAAACTAACTTTAGATGGAAATAACTTAACTCTGCTGTAAAGCCGAAACAATCTCTGTTACCTTAAATTATACGCTTATCTCTGTAAAGCTGCTTTGAGACAATCTACATTGTTAAAAGCGCTATATAAGTGAAGATGACTTGACTTGACATGTAATGCACAGTATTCTCATGATATACATTACTATACAAAATGCACAATTACAAATACAGAATACATTTTAAAAATTCATATACATTTTAAATGTTGCAATGATTCTTTGAGCAGTTCCTGTTGCAGTTCAAGTAACAAAGCAGTGACTGGACACAAGCAGTACAAGGATAGTCCACCCAAAACATGAGGATTCTCTCATCATTTACTCTCCTTCATGCCATCCCATATGTATATAACTTTCTTCTTCACATAAACATAGACAAAGATTTTAAAGGAAATAATCCATCTCTGTGAGTCCATATAATACAAGTGGATTGTAACCCATGCACGTAAGACAGTTGGTCGGAAGTGATTTTTAATAGTTAAAACAGTTTACAATATTAGTATTTCTTTTATCTAGCCATATTGTTTCACTTCAGAAGGCATTGATTCATCCACTGAGGTCGCATGGATTACCGTCACGCTCACTGTGTGTGGTTTAAAGTGTCTTTAGGACTCGCAGAGATGGATTACTTTCCTTACAATCTTAATTCGTGTTTATCTGTAGAAAGAAAGTAATATGCATCTGGGATAGCATGAGGGTGAGTAAAATAAGTGAGAATTTTATTTTTGGGTGAACTATCCCCTTAACATTCATATGCTGTTGGTATGCTAATCCAAGATCAGCACAGATTAATTAGAATAAAGTGAAACCTCTTGTGTACTTGTGAACTGTGTTTGTTTTAATCTAGAGGAAATTAAAATATTTGCTAGTTTATATATAGTCTAACCCTAACCCTAACCTGGTCCTATGGCATCGGTCATTGACTGATACGGTACTTTTTGTACTGTAGGCTACAGTGCAGATACTGTACAGTACTCCAGCCCAATGTTTTTTGGGGTGGCTGGGGGGAAATATAATATAATCGAAGCAAATATGATCTAATCGAAGACTGTAACCGAATGTAGATAAACAAGTCATGTAATGTTAGCTTAATGATTGGACTAACAGTTAAATCAAGACAACACAGCTGTATAATGTTATGGGCTCTCACTGAGCTCTAAAATGCCTCTCCACCTGAAAAAAGCCAGTACTGTATTATAAATAGTATTAGTATAGTATTAATAAAAAATAAAAAATAAAAAATAAATAGTAGTACGAGTAGGCTAACGTTATCCAGTATCCTGATAGCGACGATGACTAATGATAATGATATCATTCATCTGTACTATTCCTTCTATAAGAAATCATCTCAACAATATAGTGTAGCAGCAAATGAATACAGATATAAACTTAATATCACTAAAATTAAATAGAAAGCTGCGATTACAGACGCTCACATCCACACATAAACACACCACTGACGTCTTCACTTCCAGGTGAAGAAGCTGTCAATCAAAAACTCAGTAGCCAATGAGAACACACTGTCACTAGCCCCGCCCCCACGAGAGAAATGTGTCAAACTCAGGCAGTGTAAACGAAAACTCCAGAAGCGTAAATGGAAACTCTGGAAGCGCATTTGTAAGTTCAGATCAGCGATTGAAATATGAGAAATAGTTAGCAAAACATGCAGTGTATTAAAAACGAAGTCAAAAAAATTGCCTGCGATTTATTCTTTTTCAGTTTCAAAGATATTTTATTCAGTTTCAATTTATATTTTTCTTAGTTTCTTGAAAAGCTACGTTCATTATTATTGGCACAAGAATAACTCCATATGTGGGCGGGGTCACATTAAAAATAATGAGCTGAGATAAGAACGACTGACATCTCTCTCTTTTCATACATATTACATAAACTGAGAATATTTGTTTTTTTTATATAAATTACTTCATTCAAAAGAAAAGAATTCAAGCTTCATGCCTGTGTGTCTGTATGCCTGTTTGACTGAGTATTTGCTGAGTTATTGTTCATTTTCGGACGCGTTTCAGAATTGACTTCACTGACAGAGAGTAGGCAGAACTCACATCATGTTTATTTTTCTTTATTGGGCAAAAAGTCAAGTCAAGTCAAGTCAAGTTTATTTATATAGCGCTTTTCACAACACAGGCTGTATCATAGCAGCTTCACAGCAATAAATTAGAACAATACATCAATGTTTGTTTCTAGTTGAACGTCTACGTTTGGTAATGCTGATCAATAGTATCGTTGATTGATTAATTAAATTAAATATCCCCAACTGAGCAAGCCAAAGGCAACAGTGGCAAGGAACCGAAAAACTCCATCAGGTGACCTAATGGAGAAAAAAAAAACCTTGGGAAAACCCGGGCTCAGTCGGGGGCCAGTTCTCCTCTGGCGTTTATATGCTAGAGGTCGGATTTAACTGTAAGATTAAAAGTATTATATGAATGCCTGGCTGAAGAGATGCGTCTTTAATCTAGTTTTAAACTGGGAGAGCGAGTCTGAGCAACGAACAGTATCCGGAAGACTATTCCAGAGTTTTGGTGCTAAATGTGAAAATGCTCTCCCTCCTTTGGTGGATCTGGATATCCTAGGTATGACCAAAAGCCTCGAATTTAGTGACCTTAAAGAGCGCGATGGATTATAGGGCGATAGAAGATCCGTTAAATAGACTGGAGCTAAGCCGTTTAGGGCTTTATAAGTCAGTAGCAATACCTTGTAATTAATACGGGACTTTATAGGTAACCAATGTAGTGATGATAAAATCGGTGTTATATGATCATATTTTCTTGATCTAGTTAGAACTCTAGCGGCGGCATTTTGGACTAACTGTAGCTTGTTTATTGAGGATGCAGGACAACCGGCTAATAACGCATTACAGTAATCTAGTCTCGAAGTCATGAATGCATGAACTAACTTTTCTGCATCAGAAACTGATAGCATGTCACGTAGCTTAGCAATGTTTCTAAGGTGGAAAAAGGCTGTTCTTGTTACATATGAAATATGATTTTCAAAAGACAGGTTGCAGTCTAATATAACACCCAGGTCTTTTACTGTAGAGGATGAAGTAACAGGACATCCTACTATGTTAAAGTTGTATTGTGAGAGGTTTTGTGGGTGGTTTTTTGAACCGATAAGTAGTACCTCTGTCTTGTCTGGATTTAATAAAAGAAAATTACGCGTCATCCAATCTTTTATATCTTTAACACACTCTGTCAATTTGGATAATTTAGCGTTTTCATCTGGCCGTGATGAAATATAGATTTGAGTGTCATCAGCATAACAATGGAAACTAATTCCATGTTTCCTTATAATATTTCCAAGTGGCAGCATATATATTGAGAATAATAGAGGGCCTAACACAGATCCCTGCGGCACTCCATAGTTTACTGGAGTTATGATAGATTTTTCTCCATTTAAATAAACAAAATGGTAGCGGTCAGATAAATACGATCTAAACCAGCTTAATGCTTGTCCTTGAACACCAGTATAATTTTGTAATCGATCTAAGAGTATTGTATGATCTATAGTATCGAACGCAGCACTAAGATCAAGTAAAACTAATATTGAGATACAGCCTTGGTCAGAAGCTAAGAGTAAATCATTTGTGATTTTAACGAGCGCAGTTTCAGTGCTATGATGCGGCCTGAACCCAGACTGAAACTTTTCATAGACGTCATTTTCTTGTAAGAAAGAGCCCAGTTGAGCGGACACAACTTTTTCTAGTATTTTAGACATAAAAGGTAGATTTGAAATGGGTCTATAATTTACTAGATTATTCGGATCTAATTGTGGTTTCTTAATGAGAGGTTTTATAACTGCCAGTTTAAATGTTTTTGGAACATAACCTAAAGATAAAGACGAGTTAATAATATTGAGGAGAGGCTCTTCCACTACAGGTAACACTTCTTTCAATAGTTTAGTTGGTATAGGATCTAGTAAACATGTTGTTGTTTTAGATGAAGTAAAAAGTTTATTTAACTCTTTTTGTTCTATAGTTGTAAAGCACTGTAATTGTTCTTGCGGGGTGATAATTGAGGCTGAATTATAAGGCGCGATTGAGGATTGAACGTTTACAATTGTGGTTCTGATGTTTTCTATTTTCTCAGTGAAGAACTTCATGAAATCATTACTACTAAACTGTAATGGAATATTTTGTTCAGGAGTCATCTGTTTATTTGTTAGTCTCGCCACGGTGTTAAATAAGAACTTAGGATTGTTATGGTTGTTTTCTATTAGTTTGCAGAGATGCTCAGCCCTGGCCGCTTTTAGGGCCTTTTTATAACGTGACATACTGTCTTTCCATGCGATTCTAAAGACCTCTAAGTTAGTTTGTTTCCATTTACGCTCTAAATTACGGGTTTCTCTCTTTAGAACACGCGTAGTATTGAGTATTAGTATTATACGCGTAGTAAAAAGCACAACACTTTGTTTTTATTGTGAGTATACACAAAAATAATACACACTTAACAGGATCGATTGATGTATGAAACTTGTTTGTAATATCAAAGTCAACAGAGTATTTTGAGTCTTGTTTGAACTGATAAGAAAAAAATCGAGCAAATCACGCCGGCGCGATTGTCGACCCCAGGGGGTTAACGTTAATTTTGGTGATCTCCGACTGGCGGAGTCGAACATCATTAGTGTCGACATGAATAATAATCTTAGAGCACTTTTAAATTTGCTTTGATGTGAGGCGCTCTGGCTCCGGCTCCCGGCAAACATGTGACTATGGTGGCTGGTGTCTCTCAAGATGTCGATTGTTACAATTTATTGAATTAAATTAACTTTATGATGTTTGGAGGAACTTGCATGACAATACAAGACAATACACATTGCTTTGGCAAGGCTGGACAGATTTTATTGTTTTAAGTTTCAGTCTCAATGCTATAAAAGTTGTTACATATGTCCAGTAGGTTTTTCAGATCATTATATGGTGATTACTTCTGTTTAAATTAATTGTATAAAAATTAAGAGTGCATATTGGCATTTTAATTGTGCATTGGTGAGATCAAGATACCAGAATATATCTGAAATGGATGCCCCATCCAGATTTTTTCTTAGCTTGGAAAGAAAAAAATGGCCAAAATCTGTTAATGCATTGTTTAAGATCTGATGATGGAAAATAACTTAGAAAAACTGCTAATATACGCAGAAGAGCAACTAAGTTTTATTAAGAGCTCTATGCCAGTGAGCATAAAGAAGACACAACAATTTTATAAAGATCTTCCTCAGGTGCCTAAAAAAATATTTGAAGAATTATTGAAACTTTTGTCAAAGGAGGAGTTATATGTTTCCTTACAAAGCTTAAAAAATGGTTAGGCACCAGGAATTGATGGTTTACCTGTTGATTTTTATAAGGCCTATTGGGAGTTTTTGGGAGAGGATTTGCTTAAAGTTTTGAATGACAGTTTAAATGGAGGAAAGCTGCCACAGAGCTGTTGAAGGGCCGTTTTAACCATGCTCCCAAAAAAAGGCAACTTAAAGCAAATTAAAAATTGGAGACCAGTGGCATTGTTGTGTGCTGATTATAAAATCGTATCTAAGACTTTGCCTAATCGGCAACAAGAAGTGATGGGAATGATAGTGCACATAGATCAGTCATATTGTATACATGACAGATCGATTGTGGACAACATCTCACTAATTAGAGATGTTTTAGAGGTTTCTATGCTTTTTTGCCTAAAGTGCAGTCTGATTTCACTGGACCAGGAAAAAGCTTTTGACCAGGTTGAACATTTTTACTTATGGGATACTTTTAAAGCTTTTGGTTTTCCTCCTGGTTTTATAGACATGATAAAGGTCCTTTATGAGGATATTGAAAGCATATTGAAGATCAAATGTCTTTTAGAGGGAGAATTCTTGTAATTAACAATTTAGTGGCATCTATGTTATGGCACCGCTTAGCAGTATTAGAACCCCCAGTGGGCTTGTTAGAGAAGATTCAAACCTGTCTTGTTAATTTTTTCTGGGACAAATTACATTGGCTTCCAAAGAGTGTTTTGTACCTTCCTGTAGAGGAGGGAGGACAAGGTTTAATACACCTTGCAAGCCGGAAAGCCGCTTTTAGACTTTTGTTTGTTAAAAAGTTATTGGATCAAAAGCTGTCTTGGACAAATATAGCTTTTAAGATTCTAAGTGTGGTTTGGAAGTTAGGATTAAATAGAGAATTATTTTGGACAAATTCTACAAAAATGGATTTGAAAGAAATTTCATCAAACTCATGGAGTTTGATGAAAATAACAAGGTCCACTGATGGAAAATCTTTGCATTGGTTAATGTTAGAACCATTGATTAATGGATCTCATTTTAATTTGTCCTGTGAAATAATGCCATGGTTTGAACAAAAATTGAAGAACGGAAAGATTATAACAGTGAAGGACTTGGTGGAAGTGACTGGATGGAATTTGAGTAATACTGTTGCATTGACTCAAAGACTTGGACTTCAGTCCGAAAGAGTAGTTGGACAGATGTTGGGTCTTTATCTGAAGAAGAATGGACACTTCTCTGTGACTTCTCAACATTAAAAAGCAAGTCAAATGCTGAAGACTTGTTTCCAGCAATGATGATTTCTCCAGATTTGCCAGATACAGATATTAACTGTCCGTTAACAGTGTCAAAAGATTGGAAGGACCGAAAGATTAAGTTTATTGGTGGAAAATTTTTTTATAAAGTGTGTGTAAAAGTGTTGAATAAAGAACAGTTGATGCATCGTTCTGATAATCCTGTGTGGATTCTAGTTCTAAACCAATGTGGGGTACACTATCCAAGCCACCATTGACAAAGTTTACTGGAGATTTGCAGTGGAGAATTATGCATGGCATTATTGCCGTTAATGCTTTTATTTCTTAATCCGCTAGTAAAAGACAGTTGTATTTTTTGTGAACAGAGAGAAACTATATTTCATTGTTTTGTATATTGTGAGAGGTTGAAGCCTCTGTTTGAACTGTTGAAAGTGATTTTTAATGACTTTGGTGAAATGTTTAATATAAATGTTGTATTTATGGTTTTAAGGAATCTAAAACAAAGAGAAAAATGGGGCGTTTGCTCAATTTCATTATTGGTGAAGCAAAAATGTCTATTTATTTAAGTAGAAAACAGAAAATGAATCTAATATAGTGATTGTGTTTAAAGGGCTTGTAAAAGCAAGAATTAAACATCCCAGATAGCAGACGGATGTGGGCCACTTCAGGCAATGATGCGGCACTGCTGGCCTACTTATGGCCCGGACCAAATGTGTCTGAGCCTGAAGTGGCCCACATGTAAAATGGCAAATATGGCCCAAATATGTTAAATCACATGTGGGCCTTTTTAGGCAAAGATGCGGCACTCATGGCAATGTGTAATCTGAATGTGAGCCTAAAGTGGCCCATATGATAAACAATGAATATGGCCCAAATATCACAAACCAAATGTGGGCCACCTATGGCAAAACCGTGGCACAATCGACAATGACTAATCTGGATGTAAACCAAAAATGGCCCACATATGTTTCAGCAAATGTGGCCCAGTTTTCTTAAAACATATCTGGGCCAGTTTGGGCAAAGATATGGCACAGTGGCACTGTCTCATCTGGGTGTGAGCCAAAAGTGGCCCACATATGATGCTTCAAATGTGGCCCAGTTATCTTAAAACACATCTGGGCCAGTTTTGGCAAAGATATGGCTCAGTGAGCACTGGCTCATCTGGGTGTGAGCCAAAAGTGGCCCACATATAATGCTGCAAATGTGGCCCAGTTATCGTAAAACATATCTGGGCCAGTTTGGGCAAAGATATGCCTCAGTGAGCACTGGCTCATCTGGGTGTGAGCCAAAAGTGGCCCACAAATAATGCTGCAAATGTGGCCCAGTTATCTTAAAACACATCTGGGCCAGTTTTGGCAAATATATGGCTCAGTGGCACTGTCTCATCTGGATGTGAGCCAAAAGTGGCCCACATATGATGCTTCAAATGTGGCCCAGTTATCTTAAACCATATCTGGGCCAGTTTTGGCAAAGATATGGCTCAGTGGCACTGTCTCATCTGGATGTGAGCCAAAAGTGGCCCACATATAATGCTGCAAACGTGGCCCAGTTATCTTAAAACATATCTGGGCCAGTTTTGGCAAAGATATGGCTCAGTGAGCACTGGCTCATCTGGGTGTGAGCCAAAAGTGGCCCACATATAATGCTGCAAATGTGGCCCAGTTATCTTAAAACATATCTGGGCCAGTTTGGGCAAAGATATGCCTCAGTGAGCACTGGCTCATTTGGGTGTGAGCCAAAAGTGGCCCACATATAATGCTGCAAATGTGGCCCAGTTATCTTAAAACACATCTGGGCCAGTTTTGGCAATGATATGGCTCAGTGAGCACTGGTTCATTTGGGTGTGAGCCAAAAGTGGCCCACATATGTTTCAGCAAATGTGGCCCAGTTATCTTAAAACACATCTGGGCCAGTTTTGGTAAATATATGGCTCAGTGGCACTGTCTCATCTGGATGTGAGCCAAAAGTGGCCCACATATAATGCTGCAAATGTGGCCCAGTTATCTTAAAACACACCTGGGCCAGTTTTGGCAATGATATGGCTCAGTGAGCTCCGGCTCATTCGGGTGTGAGCCAAAAGTGGCCCACATATGTTTCAGCAAATGTGGCCCAGTTATCTTAAAACACATCTGGGCCAGTTTGGGCAAAGATATGGCTCAGTGAGCACTGGCTCATCTGGGTGTGAGCCAAAAGTGGCCCACATTTGATCCTCCAAATGTGGCCCAGTTATCTCAAAACACATCTGGGCCAGTTTGGGCAAAGATATGGCTCAGTGAGCACTGGCTCATCTGGGTGTGAGCCAAAAGTGGCCCACATATAATGCTGCAAATGTGGCCCAGTGATCTTAAAACACATCTGGGCCAGTTTGGGCAAAGATATGGCTCAGTGAGCACTGGCTCATCTGGGTGTGAGCCAAAAGTGGCCCACATATAATGCTGCAAATGTGGCCCAGTTATCTTAAAACACATCTGGGCCAGTTTTGGCAATGATATGGCTCAGTGAGCACTTGCTCATCTGGGTGTGAGCCAAAAGTGGCCCACATATGATGATCCAAATGTGGCCCGGTTATCTTAAAACATATCTGGGCCAGTTTGGGCAAAGATATGGCTCAGTGAGCACTGGCTAATTTGGGTGTGAGCCAAAAGTGGCCCACATATAATGCTGCAAATGTGGCCCAGTTATCTTAAAACACATCTGGGCCTGTTTTGGAAATGATATGGCTCTGTGAGCTCTGGCTCATCTGGGTGTGAGCCAAAAGTGGCCCACATATAATGCTGCAAATGTGGCCCAGTTATCTTAAAACACATCTGGGCCAGTTTTGGCAATGATATGGCTCAGTGAGCACTTGCTCATCTGGGTGTGAGCCAAAAGTGGCCCACATATGATGATCCAAATGTGGCCCGGTTATCTTAAAACACATCTGGGCCAGTTTTGGCAAAGATATGGCTTAGTGAGCCCTGGCTCATCTGTGTGTGAGCCAAAAGTGGCCCACATATGATGATCCAAATGTGGCCCAGTTATCTTAAAACACATCTGGGCCAGTTTTGGCAAAGATATGGCTCAGTGAGCACTATCTCATCTCGATGTGAGGCAAAAGTGGCCCACATATGACATGGCAAATATTGCCCAAATAATTAATTACATTTTGGGCCACGTTTGGGAAATATATACGGCATATCAACGTGGCAAATATTCTTTGTGTTTCCCAAAAATTAAAACCTACGTGGTAAGTACATTTCTGGATTGGATGCAACAATTCTGAAAATGGCTAATTTAGCTTAAAAGGGACAAAGTTTGAAACTGTAATGGCCTGAATAATTTTTTTTTTTTTTAATTTAACAACATTTAACAATATTTTTTTGGTATGGATGGAGCAGACACTTAGGCTGGATGTGAGGCTACATGTACTTACATCTATGACATATATGCTATTGCTAACATATGTTTTGTAGGTAGAGTGTCTAGAAAAGTTCAAGTGTCTAGGTTCAAAGTTATGAAGACTTTTTATGGTTTTGGGATGTGCAAGAAGATACTTTAGTTGCTGTTTGTGCAAAGCTTGGGGCACAATGATTTTGCCAAGTACATGCTCCTGTATCAATATATTTTGTTGTAACATACATGTAACATGTAACATTTTGTAGCAATAACATTCCTGTCCATAAAAATAGTCCTAACCCTAACCCTAAACCTACAATCAGAGGGAAATTATAATAACATTGATCTAAAAGCATGGTTGTAAGCCTAAACTTGACATAACTGCAAACTTCAAATCTAATTGGTCGAATGCTGTTCCAGGATCAACAAAGATGTTGAGCCAGGGACATGTTGTAGCCTACTCGGTGTAACCTTGCTTATCTTGCTAGCAGTGCCATCTAACTTCTAGAGCAGACCTGGACAAACTTCCACTGGGGCCTCAAGATGACTTAAAATTATGACAAAACTATTATTTGGCTATTTTTATAACAAATGTACAGGATTTGTTGTGGAGAATATAAGGGGACATTGAGGTTGCGATTCACTGTTCCTAGGTGTGTCAAAGTGGCCCCACAAAGGGTAATATTTTAAACTCCCTTAAAATATTTAAATATGTAAAATATTTTATATATATCTTCATCTTCATTTAATTGTATTTCATTTTATATATATATATACATATATATATATATATATATATATATATATATATATATATATATATATATATATATCTTCATCTTCATTTAATTGTATTTCATCACTTATAGTGTCAATTAGTATTATAATTTATATATATATATATATATATATATATATATATATATATATATATATATATATATATATATATATATATATATATATCAAAAATATTTTATTCTAAATAAACCTTACATTTTTCTTACATTTCTGGCTAAATATAATTTACATTTATACAACTGTCATCTTTAGGCTATAAACAATCTTTATTAAAGATTAAAAAATTATAATACTAATTGACACTATAAATGATGAAATACAATTTAATGAAGATGACAAATCAGCAGAACCTGCTATGAGAAAATATTATTTTGATATTTTTTCTTGAATACTTTTTCAAAGCCCTGCATTCATGACAAAATGTTCCCACTTTTTTGCTGATTAGAGATCTATTATGTTTAAATATAATATTTACTGCATTTGTAGTTGTCTGTGAAGAAAAAAAAATCTAACGGACGATTTTCCAGTTCACGGCCCTTTAAATTTAAACGTTGCCGGAAAGCGCGAAAAAGGCGCTGAAAACCAAAACGTCAGAGGATTGTCAGGACGGAGGACGGAGGACGGATACCGGTACTGCAAAAAGTCAAGGTAAGACATAATAGAAATGTTTATTTTTGTTAGCGATTACTTCGTTATATCAAGTTGGAGTCTGCATGTTGTGTTATATAGAGTCGATGGAATCATTTCTATTCGAAGTTACATTATTTTGGCAGTTCAACTCTAAGCTAGATCGGTTGTCACGAATGCGAAATGAACAAGTATCGATTGCTCGGCGCGCCTTTAACGTTACATTTAGATTTGCTCATGTTGCTCCCTATCACTCTCCCAACCTTTAGTCAGTTCTGCACGGTTAAAGTATTTAACTCGTGTCTTATTTTGGCACAACAATGAAAAGATAAATATATATTATAGTGTAATTTGACATTCATACATTGGACATAATACTGCACTAGTTGTTTTACTTTGTGACAGCAATGTTTCATTAACCCTAGGAATAATGCACAAATTAAAAAAAAAAACTACATGCTTTTTCTTACAATAAAAGCTTTTATGAGATGATTACAAAGTAACAATAATAGATGTTTTGGGTTCAGGTAGACTATTTAAAAGTTGGTTCAGGTATTAGGCTATTCCTCTATGTATTTCACATTTTTATTATACCCTAGTAATTATAAAATTAACGTTAGGTGGCCTGCTTTATGTTTTTTTTTTTTTTTTTTTGTCATTTACTGTTTTGAGTCAGGATGTTTTCACCTTAATAACATGTGTCAATGTGATTTGCTACAGAAAACTGCTGGTGGGAATAAAATAGCCTACAGTTTAAAACACATCTAGTGCATTTGCTGCCAAAAAGCCCCTTTTTTTGTTTCATCTGACCATAGAATCCGGTCCCTTTTGAAGTTCCAGTCATGTCTGACAACTGAATATGCTGGAGTTTAATTTTAGCGGAGCGAGGAGGATTTTTCTTGAAACCCTCCCAAACAACATGTGGGGATGTAGGGGTTGTTTGATTTTTTTTTTTTTTTTTAGGCTTTCTGACCCCAAGACTCAACTAATCTCTGCAATTCTCCATCTGTGATCCTTGAAGAGTCTTTGGCCACTCAAACTCTCCTCCTCACCGTCCATTAAGACAATATAGACACACGTCCTCTTCCAGGCAGATTCGTAACATCATTAGTTGATTATAACTTCTTAATTATTGCCCTGATGGTCAAAATGGGGATTTTCAATTCTTTAGCTATTTTCTTAGAGGCACTTCTAGTCACCCTGTTGTGCTAAAAAAGATAAATATTAATGGGAATATACTTCTGAGATATTTTACTCGTAAACAAAATCTAGAGGTGCCAATAATTGTGGCCAATGTGTTTTGGAGATAAACATTTATTTCATAATGTGATTTCCATTTTTTGACGCAGTCCGATCTTCCTAGCAGGCATCAAACTTGTTCCTTTTGGACATCTGGAAGCAAAGAGTGTCCTTGGCCATGGCCAAAATGTTCTTTACATTGGCGCTGGCTAGCTATGCATTAACTATGCGCTAATGCTTGTGTTACCTAATTGGGTCCTAAGATTTTAAAAGTTGTGTAGTCCATCCTTGCATTTACAATGTTATATTTTTTTAGGAACTGTCAGAAACAACAGACTGACAGCTGCGGCCACCGATCAAGAGATCGAATCATTTATTAAAAAATGGCTTCATCTTGCAAGTGACCGAGACGGAGGGAGAAGAGAAAGAAAAACGGAGGAGGGTCCAAGACACCAGTAAGTCAGTTACATTGTGTTTTTGCTATTGTGTATAATACCATGGTCTGTCTGAATACTTTATTCTGATTGGCTGCAAGGTGTAGCCATTTGTAACACTTTACAAGTTAACATTAGTAACTACTTAAGTTAACATGTGGCATGAACAATTCTTCTACAGTATTTATTAGGGGTGGAACGGTACATGTATTCGTATTAAACCGAAACGGTACGGGCGTCATGGTTCGGTGCATGAATATACACAGAGAATACACGGTATAAAAATAAATAAAACTTGCGTGCAAATTAATTAATGTAATGCGGAACTACTGTTAGATACGCGGGTTATTTAGGGACACCTAATCTGTAGCTCCGCCTTAGCTCTGAAGCTCTGTGGCTATAATGAACAGGCTGCGATGTCAAGATTGCAATGCTGGAATATGTTGTGTGCGTGCGTGTGTGAGAGAGAGATCGAGGCGTGGGCGCGATCGAACAGTGGAAACATAAAAACATACTCCATCATTTTGTTCATACAGGACATCATTCAAACTGCAAAGTGTTTACTTATATTTGTGTACACTCGCAATAAAACACAACATTGTGCTTTCGTCAAACTATAAACTCTTGTCAAACTGTAACCTACAACTGTCACCCAACCAAAATCTCTCTCTCTCTCTCTCTCTCTCTCTCTCTCTCTCTCTCTCTCTCTCTCTCTCTCTCTCTCTCTCTCTCTCTCTCACACACTGTTTAAAAGCAAAAAATATTTATCCAACCCCATTTAAAAACAGTCTGTGGGTGCCATCTTTTGGACATTCATCATATTGCATTGGTTTTCATTTCTTGTCCTAAAAATAAACAGAGCAGTAATCCGTTTATTTTTAAGTTAAACATTCTACATTGATTAAAAAAAGAAAATCAAATGTGTTTTTAATGGTAGTATTATTTTATACAGAAATAAATTATGTATAATTAACTTAGTTAGAATAACTTAGAATAAAGTTTGTGTTCATTAAAATTTTAAGGAAAACAAATATATTGATCTGAAATGTAGCAAATTTATTTTAAATTCATTCAGGTACAATTACAAAACACATCTCAAGTTCTTTTTGTCTTTTTATTAATTTAATTAATAAACTAATTATATAAAACTATTGTCAATGCACTACAAATAAACTGGTTCTATGCCTTTACTTTATTAATAAAACATTTAAAAAAAAAAATACAAGGCTTAAAGGAGAACTCCGGTCAATTTTAACATTGAACTCATTTTTTTGTAAATTTGGAGTGCTGTCAATACAGAGAACAACAACAAAACATCGGTGTTGCCTACACCGTGTTATCCTCTTTAAAATTTGCACCCTGTTGACTTAAATGGGGCAAGTACTAAACCTGCTTTTAGCCTCTTAACATCCTTGATGTGTCATTACAAGTGCACAGTCATGTGAGTGATTCCTTCAGAGTGAACACGGGTGAATCTGACTGCAGTAGATGAGAAAGATATGAATAAAAGTGATGTTAATTCAGCCAGCGCACATACCTGTATTTACATCCTGTTTTCGGTCGAAGTCCACAGTAGTCGATTGTCGAGTTCACACGCGTGATCATAGGTAACTAAGCAACAGTGGAGAATAAATTCACTCTGAATAAAATCACTCACATTGGCTGGTGCACTTGTAATGACACATCAAGGATGTTAAGAGGCTAAAAGCAGGTTTAAAACTTGCCCCATTGAAGTCAACAGGGTGCAAATTTTAAAGAGGATAACACGGTGTAGGCAACACCGATTTTGTCGTTGTTCTCTGTATTGACAGCACTTCAAAATTACAAAAAAAATGAGCTCAATGTTAAAAGTGACCGGAGTTCTCCTTTAAGACATTTATTTTCCTTTGGTGGTACAGCCTACAGACATGCACAAGAAAAAAAAAATTGCTTTCTACATTTTTGTTTTGCTTTTCCCTCCATTGTACCGAACTCGTACCGAACCGTGATGTCCGAACCATGACTTCTGTGTACCGTTCCACCCCTAGTATTTATTAATCGTAATAAATGCTAATTGTGATGCTTACTAATGCATTACTAAAATCAAAAGTTGTATTTGTTAACATTAGTTAATGCACTGTGAACTAACGTGATCAAACAATGATTGACTGTAACTTTAAGAAAGCTTAATACATAATGTAGTTAATGTTAGTTAATACTAGTTAATACATTAACTAATGTTAACAAATAAGACCTTACAGTGTTACCAAACCGTTTAATGCACTGGTAGTTCCAGTCCATTTATTCACCATTCAGTATTAATGTGCTGCTTTGATTAAAGCACAGAGACAGCCGTTTTTAAAGTTTTTAAAACTTGCAGCTTCACTATTAGTAAATAGACGGTGTATAGACGCAGGTAATTCCTGAACGCATCTCTCACTACAGTGCGGTGCCTGCTTTTTTTGTTTTGTATTTATTTATTTTATTTTTTAATTATATTTTGTTTAGGGCTTTTTTATTTAATTTGGCTTCTAAGTAGTTGTGTGTGTGTTTGTTTTGTACTTCAACACTATTGTATTATCAGCGTACTGTTACTGATTCAACAGTTTTTTTTTTCATTTGTGTATCCAATAAAGGCTTGCAAGATTGCCATGATGCAGATGGGCCCAGTCAAGGAGGTCAAATTCTATAATTTTGGATGGATCAATTTGCCAAATTTTTGTAGTGTGTTAACTTCTGTGTTGTCTGTTTGTTTGTTTTTTGGATGACCAAGGCTACTGGAAACATGTTTTGTTTTTATTTAGTTTTTACTATGCTTTCTATGCATATATTGTGTTTGTTTATTGTTGGTGTTTTTTTTTTGTTTAGATTGCTTTCCAGTTTTGAAAATGTGGGTTGGGTTGTTCTTTGGCAATATTAATAAATGATGCAAATGTTTTCAGAAATGTGTTTGAATCATCTGTTGTAACTTATCTTAACATAAAGAGGGACCATTTTTACATTTCTCTTTTCTGTATGTTGGATATTGTTGATGCAGAGTTCACTTAGTGTCAGTGATATTCAGTCACTGAGTTTCCCAAAGTTTAAATGGCACAGCATGCACACACAAAAACACACATTTAAGGCTTATTTAGTTAATTCTTGGCTAAAATGTGGCTGAACAAATGGCCTGCTTGTGGCCCAGATCTGTTAAACAGGAGTGGACTACCCAAGTGCTATCATTTCAGGTATACATACAAGGTGTCGAATCTGGGCCCGAATTAAAATGAACTGTGGCTCAGATATGGGCCAGTTCTGCTTCATTTGTTTTGTTTATGGCTGACATGTGGCATTGCTATGGCTTAATTGTGGCCCAAATCTGGCAAACAAGAGCGGACCGCCCAAGTGCCATCATTTTCATCTGGCCCACATACCGCGTGGAATGATGGCACTTGGGCGGTCCGCTCTTGTTTGCCAGATTTGGGCCACAATTAAGCCATAGCAATGCCACATGTCAGCCATAAACAAAACAAATGAAGCAGAACTGGCCCAGACACCAAAGTTGCTGTGGCCCAGATCCGGCCCACACTTGACACTTTCATCTGGCCCACATACCGCGTGGAATGATGGCACTTGGGCGGTCCGCTCCTGTTTGCCAGATGTGGGCCACAATTAAGCCATAGCAATGCCGCATGTCAGCCGTAAACAAAACAAATGAAGCAGAATTGGCCCATATCTGGCCCAGACACCAAAGTTGCTGTGGCCCAGATCCGGCCCACACTTGACACTTTCATCTGGCCCACATACCGCGTGGAATGATGGCACTTGGGAGGTCCGCTCCTGTTTGCCAGAGGTGGGCCACAATTAAGCCATAGCAATGCCGCATGTCAGCCGTAAACAAAACAAATGAAGCAGAACTGGCCCATATCTGGCCCAGACACCAAAGTTGCTGTGGCCCAGATCCGGCCCACACTTGACACTTTCATCTGGCCCACATACCGCATGGAATGATGGCACTTGGGAGGTCCGCTCCTGTTTGCCAGAGGTGGGCCACAATTAAGCCATAGCAATGCCGCATGTCAGCCGTAAACAAAACAAATGAAGCAGAACTGGCCCATATCTGGCCCAGACACGAAAGTTGCTGTGGCCCAGATCCGGCCCACACTTGACACTTTCATCTGGCCCACATACCGCGTGGAATGATGGCACTTGGGCGGTCCGCTCCTGTTTGCCGGATCTGGGCCACAGCAACTTTGGTGTCTGGGCCAGATATGGGCCAGTTCTGCTTCATTTGTTTTGTTTACGGCTGACATGCGGCATTGCTATGGCTTAAATGTGGCCCACATCTGGCAAACAGGAGCGGACCGCCCAAGTGCCATCATTCCACGCGGTATGTGGGCCAGATGAAAGTGTCAAGTGTGGGCCGGATCTGGGCCACACCAATTTTGCTATCTGGGATGATTTTTCTTTTATTTATACATGAAAAAATTATTGGATTTTGAAAAGATCTGGACATATGGAGATGTACTTTGTAAAGTTGAAAATAATGTTATACTATTTGCTGATGAATAGAGATGAAGTAATATGTAAAGACCTGTGTGAAGGATTACTGTAGAGTAAAGTTTTTCTAAAAATCTCTCTAAAAACCTACACCAAACCTCATCTGATCTCTCTCTCTCTCATATAATGAAATGCTTGTAGGTGATTCTTCAATGCTGTGTGTGTTGAACACTGTTGCAGAGGTCTGATGATTAACACATACAAACGTTTCTAAAGTTAAAATGTGGCAGACAGTTAATTATGAGTTTACAGGCCAGTTATAGCTAAAGGGCATTGGCTAGAGCAGGGCTACTCAGCATGCTTTTATTTAGTAAAAAATGTCATGTTAAATACGAGTACATTTTTAAAAATAATTTGAGACCAAAAGTAGTGTGAATATTATTGTGGCGAGCACGACGAGGTCGAGGGCCGTGGGAGGACGGCGCGAGGCCGGTGGCGCGATTGATAATGAGCGACACGTGCGCGACGCACCGGTCTCGCATCTCTCACGGAGGAGCGGAAGCATAAAGGAGGAGCGACGACAGTGAAGAGCGAGAGAGGACAGGCCTGTGTTTTAGTTGATGTTTTTGTGTCTGTTTGTGTTGCCAGCAGTCGTCCGTGAGGGGCTGCTGGCTTTTACTTTCATTTTGTATTTGTTTTATTTTGATTAAATATGTTTAAATGTTCGCCGGTTCCCGCCTCCTTCTTCCCGTAACATCTGAACCCCGTTACAATTATGCTGTGTGTTTTTATTTTAGCTTCTGTTATGTCTCCCTTTTTAAGATGCCTAAGGTTAATAGGGTATGCAACATTAGTTTTAAAGTTAGATAAATTAAGAAAAATAACGAAATAAAAGAAACGGGTTCAGTTACTGATAGCTTGTGTTGTGAGATGAATCAGGCAGAGACAGATATGGATAAATGATTTTTAGTAGGTCAAAGTAGTAAAGATAATGCACCCGATTGTTTTTACAAAGCAATAGTGATGAATAAAGAAATAAATATTTACAGAATATGTTCAAGTAATAAAACACAAACACTGAACAAGGGAGTGTGGGACCATGAGTGATGCTAAAGTAAAAAAATCAACAAAACCAAAACACTCTAAATTACACCATTTAAAGCACTAAACTTACGAGGAAATAAAACACGAAAATAAACAAGTCTTCGGCAACGGATTGCCAACTAAACTACACTAACTAACAAACATAAATACATGGGGTAACATCCACTCCTCACCTGATGTGTATAAACAAACTCAAGCTCTAACGTGTTGCATTGTGTCAGTCATACTATCCCATCACTCTGGATCCGGAAGATATTTCAAAAAGAACAGCTGAGTCACGTCACAAATTAATCAAACAATACAAACTTAGAGAAATAAAGTAACTGAGAAAAGTTACTTATACACAAAATCAGTTTCACTAAAAAAAAAAAAAAATCGAGGAGGCTAGTAACAAACAGCAAGACCCAAGTCAAATAAGAGAAAACACACGCCTCCTGCTCTATCTTCTTCTTCTTCTTCTTTGGGATTTTACGGCAGCCGGCATCCAAAAAGTTGCATTGCTGCCATCTATGGAACTAACACCTTAGCGTACTATATTCGGCTATATAGCCCAGTGTCTAATAAAAATTTGTTTTCCCCTCCCGCTTGACCCTACTTCTAAAATACTTTTCAAAGATACTTCTTTTAAACCAACCACATACAATTCTCTGATAATATCTTGTCTTTGGATGTCATAATTTCTACAATACATCAGAACCGTCTCAGATTCCTGACATGAACACGAGCCACTCTGATGTTTTCCTAAAATAAATAAAGTGCTGTTCAGAAACGTGACCTATCCTCATTCTGGAAATAATCACCTGTTCTTTACGTTTCATTCCTTCTCTTTTAAAATCATTAACTGAGTCAGTTACCCTACTAGCCTCCCTTTATTTTCTTGCTCCCAGAGCTGTTGCCATTTTAAAATTGTTTCCTGCCACACAATACTTTTACCCTCCACCTTGGATAAATTTATATTGACATCTATGTTTTCCTTTTGAACAGCTTCCTTGGCCAACTTATCAACCTTTTTGTTTGTTACAATACCTACATGAGCTGGAACCAATATGAATGATATTTCTACCCCTCTCATTTTCACATCTCTAATTGCCAAAAGAATATCATACACAAGGTCTTGTCGACTCTTTGATGACCCTTTCCCAATACTATTGATAGCTGACACAGAGTCACTACATATTAACACTTTATGATTTTGAATCTGTTCAGTCCATTGTACTGCCATCAAGATTGCATATAATTCAACTGTGAATACACTTAAAAAATTTGAGGTTCTCTTAAAAGCTTGGACATTCCACCTCTGAACAACAAAAGCTGCTCCTGTAGCACCTATTTCTTGATCCTTTGACCCATCAGTAAAACTTAATATGTGTTCCTGATATCTTTCTCTTATATGACACTGAAACTCATGTACCAAATTTGACTCTGGATTTTCTAACTTAATCCCAAGTATCTCTAGGTCAGTCTTTTGGACCTCCATCTGCCATAAAGGAACTGAAGGCCACAGTACTCCTGAACAAAAGTTCTTATCATGTATATTCATTTACGGTGCCAATGCCTCCCCTGTCCATCCAAAACTTGGAAGTCTTGCCACCTCTCTCTCCCAGCTTGACTGAATTGCTATTTTAACTGGATGATCATTCCTTTGACCCATCAAGTTGATCCAATAATTAGCCTGCAGCTGCTTTCTTCGTAAAAAAAATGGCATTTCTCCTCTCGTATTAAAGAGCAGGCTCTCTCGTCACTTCCTGGTCTTTATATGCAAGGAGAGTTCGGATTGGTTCCTTGGGGGAATGTTGTCATGTTGACTCATGATGATTGACATGATAACCAACCAATCGTGAGACCTAAGAATACAGACAGCCAAGAATGAAAGAAAGGGGGAAAGAAAACACAACCAAAATACGCCACAGACGGAACAGCTTCATTTAAATGCAGTTGTCACTCCTGACACTTCAGTGAATTTCTCAAAGCTGACCTCACTGCACAATCAATCTCTTATTCACACCATGTTTACAGAATTAGAGGGTTCTGACTAACTTAAACACTTCTGATTGGCCACTGCGCTCATGAGTTCAACAGACATCTCTGTGATTGGCTACAAAGCTCAACGCTGCAAAAACACGTTTTTAATGAAAAACCTCTGACGATCCTTGCAGCGCAAACACAAATACGCACTGAACCCTGTAGTGTTTTATACCGGAAGGAACATCACATTTTTACAATTTCAGTATCAACTTGGTACCCAAATACGACTACTGTTGACAACACAATTCAAACAACAAACAAATTCCTTGTTTACTAATAAAAACCTCTGAAATGCAACATAACTGACAAACATTCCAAACTTATTTCAAAGTATTTTAAAGCTTTAAACAGTAAAATTTTTACAGAAATAATAATAATAATAATAACTAACCCTTTGTAAAGTGAACCTGACTATAAAGGGCCCTATATAAACATATAGCCTGTAGGACTGGTCATTCATCCAGTGTTTCCCTGCCTGAGACCCGAGACACTGGGAAAGACCAGTGTTGCGGAATACATGTACCGGCGTTACGTATTCAGAATACAAATTATGAGTAACTGTATTCCGTTACAGTTACCATTTAAATAGTTGGTATTTAGAATACAGTTACATTCTTGAAATCAATGGATTACATGACGATACTTCTCTGTTTCACGAGTTTATTCACTCTCTTAAAAAATTAAGGCAACTCCATGCATTTCCCAGAAGCCCCAATATGAAAAAAAAAAAAAAGCGCCGTTTGCGTGATCAGTCACAATGGAGTCAGAAGAGGAGAAGCGGGAGCTAGAGGTAGAGATGGAGCCGGAACAACAGAGCAGGGCAAGAATGCGTTTCTATCTTGGAAATTCAAACAGCATTTCACATTAAAGAAAGAGAAGGGAGAACGAAATATAACTGTGCAGTGCAACCTCTGCTTGCCAGCAACCAACCTCCTTTCAGCGTCGTTCAAAGTCTCCACCTCAAACCTGAAGAAGCATCTTAAAGTAGGCCTACGTTTCACATTAGTGAAACATCTGTATATATCCATACTCCCTTAATAAAGGAGTCCAGACATTAGAAAAATATTGGTCTACATGCGTTTTATATTTAATATGAGGGAAGTAAAAATGTGTGACACAAAAAATCTTAAATTTTTAGGTGCCAATCTGTGAATTACACTGCGCAAACCAAAAGTAATACTAGGCCTACTCACCGGATGAATAAGGGTTGGCTCTCCACAGAACATAAAATATCTATTTTATTTTATTTATCGTATTCGCATTTATGAGGAAAAAAAACAATGTTACGGTCGTGACAGTTCTCCGTTACGGACGTGAGCGCTCTGAAAGCGGCACTAAAATACTGCTTTAAAACTTTCACAGAGACCTCAAACAGAAAGCACAAAGCCTTTCTTTAAAGTGAATTTCGTTTTGTATTAATTGTATCTTAATTTTAATCAATATTTCATCAACCAATTGCCTGGATTTAATAAGAAGTAAATATATAGCAGACAATAATCACGGAGGCGCCAGCGCGTGAACTGGAGCTGGTCTCATAAATGAACGCCCGTTTCACGCATAGCCTACTCTGTTTGCAGTGCGTATGCGGTGCGTATTTTTTCTCTCCCGTACCCATGTTAACAGGTTAGAGCTTTCACACTGCGGTCCGTTTATCCGTCCCAGTTGCGGTGCGTATACAGCAGTGCAGCGATAGTTTCCGCACCGAGTCTATTTCTGCTGTGCTGCAAACGCTGAACTAAAGTGACAGCGCATGTTTCGTGGTCAAAATAAACACAGATTGAGCTGGAAATGTAGTAATTTCACCATAAATGCATATAATTAAATAAAATGTAGTAATACCATCATAAATGAATTTAATTAAATAGGCCTACTGTTTTTTTTTTTCTGGTCATCTTTTTATTTTTAGACCTGGGTAAAACAATGAAAACTAGGCCTACAGTTTACTTTAACAAGGCGAAATAATGAACAACACTCGTCTGATTCATGGAGGTTGAAAAACAAGTTATTTGTGGCATGCAAGATTTAGCCTATTGTATTAAAATTTAAATGCAAAAGAAAAGGCATGAGAGGCGGCTGTTTTTGTCAATTTTAAGTTTTAATTTAAAATGTTTGTGATTTTAATAGCCTACATGTTAAATATGTTACCATTTGCTTGAACAACTTAATCTATATAGAAGTAATGCATTGATTAATATGTTGTTTAAAGTGTTTAAACTTGAATATGTCTATTAAAGAGTGTATATGTGTAGGCTACAAAGAAAATTGCACCGGTGACAAAACTTTTTTTTAAATAAAAGTTGCTGAAAACTTCTGGATTTGAAATACAAATATTGTGTATGTGTTTGTGATATCAGTGGATCAGTTACGCACTGCAAACGCATCATATGTGAAAGCACTATAAGCGCATGCTGCTCCTGTACCACATACAACACATGCAACACGCAGCGCATACGCACTGCACACGGAGTATGTGTGAAACGGGCGCTCAGCATATAAGGTAGTAGGCCCTACTTGCCTCACAGACATGTCTACTTTTAAACAGAACAATTCAACACGAAAGAACTGCTCTCTGCATATGTAATCCGTATAAAATGTGCATTTCTCTCTGGCGCGTTCGGCTACTGCGAAGATCGCGAGTCAGCATCGTCAACTTCATCTTTGTAGCCGACACTGACAAAGAAAACACTTGTTTAATAAACAATTAAAATATTAAAACTCCTTTCTATATTTGACATATTCATAATTATTACTTTTGCCGGTTCTTTGTGACAGCTTTTATTTGCTTATTGGCATACGCGTCACCACCGCATCACCGCACCGCCACCCCACAAGAATAGAGGCCTGTATATTAAGCAGGATTTGATGTCCGACACTTATAAAATGCAATTCAATGTGGAAGTAATCCAAGTATTCAGAATACATTACTCAGATTGAGTAACGTAACGGAATACGTTACAAATTACATTTTTGGGCATGTATTCTGTATTCTGTAACGGAATACATTTTGAAAGTATCCTTCCCAACACTGGGAAAGACTAATCTTAAAACCCTGGGTAACACTTTACGGTAAGGGTACATGAATTATCATGAATTCATGTATAAATTCATGCATGAAATATGCATTCATTCATGCATTAATATCTCATGAATCATCAGGAACTAACACGAGTTCAACGTTTTTCATTCATGACTTCATGGATGAACAACACCTTAATTAAAACATTAACTAAGATGAGTACATCATCATGAATTATGATTTATTACGCATGATCATGATGTTTTCTTTGTTCACACAAAAAATTGGTCTTTACCACCCATTGTGGATAAAGCTATGGTTATGGTACATGAATCATCATGAATTCATGCATAACAAAGTATTAATTCATGCATGCAAGACTACTCTTCGAATTATTAAAGGAATGTACAAAAATCCACATTATCTAATGCATGCATACAGGCTAGAACAGTATATCAATTAATGTGAGAACTTTTTTTCTGAATTATGATCCGAGTTATCCAGCATGTTCATGTCTTCTTCATAGCCAGCAGGTAAATGGACAGACCCCAAAATTGGCCAATCACAGCACATAACATACAAATTCTGTTGGCGTTCAAATACTAGTCATCATTAACTAAGCATTATTTATCAGTGACTTCATCATGTGTGTGGCCCCTCAACTAAAGTGGTGACTTGGTGCTTTGAAACACTGATGAACAATGTGTTTTCATTATGATCTGAGTTATCCATCATGTTCATGTCTTCTTCATAGCCTGCAGGTAAATGGACAGACCACAAAATTGGCCAATCACAGCACATAACATACGAATTCTGTTGGCATTCAAATACAGTAGTCATCATTAACTAAGCATTATTTATCAATGACTTCATCATGTGTGTGGCCCCTCAACTAAAGTGGTGACTTGGTGCTTTGAAACACTGATGAACAATGTGGCATAACTGTGAAATGACATGAATATGAGCATGAAAGTTCAAGCCTTTGCAAACAATGTACTGTGGACAAATGGACTTTGATCTTAACTTGCAACGTGATATCATGAGAATACGTGTGTATTTTTACGTAAAGTGTAGTTCTACCATACATACATTTATTTATGTTTTATACACACAGAAACGTATAATACTGACAGTGGACAGCACGAAAACGTAATTTATTTACTTATAAACAACTTATACAAACAACGACGTACAAATTTGGGCGTATTCCTATTTAACTTATGCATATTAAAATCGTGGCATTAATGTTTTGACACATAATACATCTACGTTTTAATACACTAAAACACAACATAAATTCACAAAAGAAATCAATTTTATTATCTTAATGTGATCCAAATCTTTAGAATCCATACGTTGTTTGCAAGAAACAGATCCAAATGCAGCCCTTTATCCAGTGATCTTCATCTCCATTTCTCGGCAGAGACCGTCAACGTCATATCCCGCGCATCCCGCGCTCGTGGTGAATTCAAATTCAAAAATTGCGCCCGAAGCGTTATGACATGTTTTACGGCAGTGATATCAAACGCTCATTGGCTCTCGCATGCTTCGTCACAGATTGCGACATGCCGTGTTTAAGTTGTGTACTACATTTGAAATGGAGAAGCGCGCGCGCCTTCACAGAGCGAACAGCGAACCGAAACCGAATCAACATTTTCATGGATTAATAACTTAAATTCTGCTCTGTAACGTTACCTCATACATAACTATTATATAACGTTACTGCCAGAGAGGACTGCGACACATCGTCATCATGTGAACGACTTTTGGTACCAGTTTTGACATTTTCTCAATAAATAAATGATTGTGATTGTCTGTCTGTTGTTTTAATTTATAATTGTAGTTACGTAGTTTTAAGAAATGGTTAGGTTTAGGGGTAGGATTAGTTGCTCAAACTATCTTTTAATGTTACATTGTTAATAAAGCTGCCATTTCCCTACACATATCTGTCCATTACGTTTTATCCTTTTAATATTATCTATAAAATGGCTATGTTTAGGTGTGGAGTTAGGGTTAAGGGATCTTACATTTATAATCTATTAAATGGTAAAAGGGAAATTATATCTTTATAATATGAAATATTCGTAAATAGTTTAACGTACGTTTTTTAGCTGTAAAATCGTAATAATGTTATAACTTTACTGCTTTATTCTGAAACCAAACTGTATAAACCAGTTAAATCAACAGCTGGAAAGAGCTGAGAAGGAATTCAGTACATACACCATGAACTTTATTTTAAGTGCCTGTATGCTGTATATCTGAAAACTCTTTACAAAACCATAAAGCTGTTTTACAATTTCATGATATGGAGGAGTCACATCAGCAGCTTTATACATTAAAAGGTGACTCTTTACCCCAAAAGAGATCAAGCTGTTTGTAAAACATTTTTTTTAAACAGCTTTATGGTTTTTAACTGGTTTATACCGTTTAAGAATAAAGCAGTACAGTTAAGATCAAAGTCCATTTGTGTCCACAGTACATTGTTTGCAAAGACTTGAACTTTCATGCTCATATTCATGTCATTTCACAGTTATGCCACATTGTTCATCAGTGTTTCAAAGCACCAAGTCACCACTTTAGTTGAGGGGCCACACACATGATGAAGTCATAGATAAATAATGCTTAGTTAATGATGACTACTGTATTTGAATGCCAACAGAATTCGTATGTTATGTGCTGTGATTGGCCAATTTGGGGGTCTGTCCATTTACCTGCAGGCTATGAAGAAGACATGAACATGATGGATAACTCAGATCATAATGAAAACACATTGTTCATCAGTGTTTCAAAGCACCAAGTCACCACTTTAGTTGAGGGGCCACACACATGATGAAGTCATAGATAAATAATGCTTAGTTAATGATGACTAGTATTTGAACGCCAACAGAATTCGTATGTTATGTGCTGTGATTGGCCAATTTTGGGGTCTGTCCATTTACCTGCTGGCTATGAAGAAGACATGAACATGCTGGATAACTCGGATCATAATTCAGAAAAAAAGTTCTCACATTAATTGATATACTGTTCTAGCCTGTATGCATGCATTAGATAATGTGGATTTTTGTACATTCCTTTAATAATTCGAAGAGTAGTCTTGCATGCATGAATTAATACTTTGTTATGCATGAATTCATGATGATTCATGTACCATAACCATAGCTTTATCCACAATGGGTGGTAAAGACCAATTTTTTGTGTGAACAAAGAAAACATCATGATCATGCGTAATAAATCATAATTCATGATGATGTACTCATCTTAGTTAATGTTTTAATTAAGGTGTTGTTCATCCATGAAGTCATGAATGAAAAACGTTGAACTCGTGTTAGTTCCTGATGATTCATGAGATATTAATGCATGAATGAATGCATATTTCATGCATGAATTTATACATGAATTCATGATAATTCCTGTACCCTTACCGTAAAGTGTTACCAAACCCTGCTCTGATTCATATGCATGCCTCATTGTGCAATATGAACCTACAATCAAATAAGTGACAATTGAGATATTGATGATTATGGACATTTTCTGAATCTTTCCACAGTTTCTGTGGGTGCAATATGAAGAACGACTCTGTTCCAACCTTATCCACTCTCATCCCTCCATGTTCCCTGGAGACTTGAGTGAGACAGAAACACCTGCTAACACCAACACTGACATTTCAAGTGCTGTGCTGTAAATGTCGGCTGTGTTGATTTACAGCGGTGAGCTGATACTGGACGGAGAACACATTACATTTCATCCATAGATCATTTAAGAGCCCTATCCAAACATTTGAAATACAAAAATACAGAAATACAAAACAACACATCATTAACATTTGAAAACATTCAGCCAAAACAAACTATACCTTAAGGTCATTTCCGAAGTGAAATATAATCAGCAGGAAATAAATGCAGAGCAGGACTAGATTTTTTTTCCCACTGGGGTTCGATTGGATCACGAATAGTCAGGTTATGACATTACTGTTTTTTATCATTTTACTTTATATTCATATTTTCTAAATTATTAAGAACATTAATAGATAATATTTTAAAAATATGTACAAACCCTGTTCCATCACATTTCTGCTGCTGTTATTGGCTGTTCTGTGCTAAGTGGACTATGACATCATCTGTGGGAAATCAATGACCTAGAACCCTCAGGAGCAGCACAAGAAACATAAAAACACAGAGAGAGAGAGATAAATAACAGCTAACAGACCGAGCCACGGGCTGTTTCTTCAGTGGTGACAGTGAAAGGGATTGTTAAGTCGAGCTCCCATAGGAGATGAGCGTCAATCTGTGGGTTTAGGATCTGAGAGGGAATAATTCCAGATGAATCACAGCTGCAGAAATCATCAGGCAGTTCCTAAAGCATGTTGGACAAGGGCGTTCACGCTGATATTCTTCTGTGCCTCATGCCGAGATTCTGCCCATCTGCAGTGAAGTGGAGGAGAGGAAGGAGAGAAGGGTTGCTGGCTCTTTTTCTTGAGCTAGTTGTGGACGGCTGTGTAGTGCACGAGCGTTTGAGAGAAAGAGTGCGCACTACTGACGCCCCCTCACTTATGAAGGAGAGATGGAGGGACACAAAGGAAGAAAAAGAGAGGGATTCGTTTTTGAAAAAGCACAAGCGAAGAAAAACTGAAGGTGAAGGAGCGAAAGAATATGTTGGTAAATTTAAGAACTCAAACTCAAAGAAAGAGAAATAGAGACAAAAGAAGCAAAACAACTTTAACCCTCTGAGGTCGGCAAACGCGCCGGCGCGTTTTGCCGGATTTTCTTCACATTGTAGCACTATAAACTTAAATTACTCCGTCATTTATGGTCATACAGAAAAAAGAAATATAAAAAAATAATCTGTGATATTTTTACTTTTGTAGGTGTCCACTTACAATCAAATCAAAACATTGTGCTTTTGTAAAATAAAGAAAATAAACAGGGTGTGCGTTCTGCCTCTCCGTCGCGGTGAACTTTTTTTTCTTGAGCACGTCTATAAACTAAACAAAACTCAGTGAATACTTGTCACACATTTATGAGCCATATACCTTTATAAACATTTAAGTGTGTACTTTTAAATGATCGGATTCAAACTGTAAACAAATATTCTCTGTTTAAGTAATTTGTATAAAACCAACAAGATGTCCAGCTTCTCAAACGCTTCCTAATTATTTTTAATTTGGCCACGCCCACTCGCGCAAAAGACATTCACATGCAAATCTCCACATGGAACGCGAACGCGCTCGTTACCTCAAAAACAAAACACCAAAACACTTCACAAGTCTCTGCTTTTCGTCGAGTTTGGAAGACGCGCCGTGAGCTTACATTGGAATTACCTCAGAAGAAGAAGAACACGATTTGAAGACAAGAAAGATGTAAGGTAAGAAATTCTTACATATTAGTTTGTTATTGTTGCATAAATTTCACATTGCAGTTGAACTGTTGCTAGATATATGGTGAATATTATAATATTTAGACCGTGTTTACTGTTACTGTGTTTGTGGATATCTGCTCAAATGTAGATACGGTAACCATAATGTTTTATATTTGAGCGCGATCGCGTTTGAATGTATCATATTTTGGATCGCGATCGCATTTGAAAAGCACCAAACGGCTTCATGTTTTTACTATTATCTCATTTCATATCATCATAACGAATGGAAACATTTGAAGTAACATGATAATCAATATATTTTTCTCTAGCTTAGTTGTTACTGAAATATTTTGGAAGATTTATAGGCTGCTATGGTTATTGTTATTATTATTTTATGCAGCACTGCGCATAGCCAATGCCTACAAGACACAACAAACCTGGTGTTCATTATATTATATATTGTTGGAAACATTTATGTGTGTGTGTATGTGTGTATTCTGTGAATTTTAAAAAGCAATTTTAACCAGAAAAATCTAAAATTTATTCCCAAAATCGTGCAGGCCTTTCTCTTGATATCAGTATGTTCACTTTTTTTTTTTTTTTTTTTCAGGGCCCAGATGCCACTCCTGCTGACTTCAACATTCACATGAGTCTCTGAACATGAACATGGTAAAGTGAAAATCAAACACCTTGGAAATTAAAGGTATGTACAATGTTTTTAGGAATGGCACAAAGGTCTCTGTCTTTGGATAATTGTTTTCAATGAGTGCTTTTTTGTCATTTGTTTTGTATCTTTGGATTATGTTGTGTTGTAAATAAATCCAAAAAATCTAAAAGCCATTCTTTTTTAAATCTCCTCATTCTTTGTGCAAGGTTGCTCAGAATGATAGGGCCTGATAGCTCCTAATAGGGCCGTTAGGGTAGGGTCTTTGTCTTTCTCAGGTGTGAAAAGCTTACATATTAATGAGCTTAATCATAAAGAGATTAATCATAAAGCTTTTTCACACAAAACACGTCGTAAATTTTTTAAATCAATATATTGTCTCATCTGAATGAGCAGTCAGGGTGATTTTCACATCGTTTTAGAGCAAATATTCTAGGCTACATCATACAATTTTCAAAAGTCTTGTGAAGAAATAATCAGTTTGGGTTTCATGACCTTATTTCAGTGAGATTTTTTTTTTGTATTTTCACAAACCACGCATAAATGTCATTATCTCAAAACAACAAACTTTTACACACATGCTGCTGATATATTATTGTAGCAGAGTTTGTGCTGAATACAGTGTAATTAGACTTTAGCCATGAAAATGTCACAAGTAACAGAAATAAGCACAAATGTCAGAGCATGTCAGAACACCTCCAAGGCCCAGAAAACACCTCAGACCCCAGAGGGTTAACATCAGACTCAAACTCTACTTGTAAATGATGCTAAAATGCACTTACAAAGTACACTTGTTTTGCTTGTCGTTTCTCACAGCTGCGAACACTTAAATCAACATTAAATCGGAGCAGTTGAAAAGCACAAAAAGCTGTTTTACTTCCTGTGTGCGGCTCATTTCCTGTCTCACTAATGATCAGTGGTCTACTAAAGTTTACTTTATTAAAGTGGTCTACAGAGTTTACTAAAAAGAAAGATTTTGAACAACTCACTGTAGCTGTGTCCGCCGGCATTTTGACAGTCTCCGAATGTGAATGAACTGACTCTGAATTTTAGTATTGCTTCTTATATGAGCATCCTTTGATTTTTACTAATGACAAAACCAAAAATTATCCGTGAATTTATATGGAACTAAGCTTTAGGAGCTTTCCATCTTTACTCTCCTCCCTGTTCCATTGCATTTGGAGATCGACCATTTTTGACTGTCAAAATGCCGGCTGACACAGCTACAGTGTGTAACCGCACTGGCATTAGTAGTACATTTAACATTAGCTCAAATGATCTATAGGGAATTTTAATAATTAATCATGAATATGATTCATATTTTGCATATTACAGTTACATTAATTTATTCAAAGTTGAAAATAGATCGATTTGTATATATGAATAATCAATCACAATGAATTATAATTCCTCATTCAAGTCAAGTCAAGTCATCTTCATTTATATAGCGCTTTTAACAATGTAGATTGTTTCAAAGCAGCTTTACAGAGATAAACGTATAATTTAAGGTAACAGATTGTTTTGGCTTTATAGCGGTTCTTTTGTAAAGTTATTTTCCAGCTAAGGTTAGTTATGATTGATTCGCTTCCGTCGCAACAATCATTTGTTATTAAATTAGGGGCCGCTAAGACGACACCATTCTCTCTACACAGACTTTAAACGTGAACCTGTGAGAAACGCTGATGGCGTTCACATGCACATTAAGAATTGGTTCTATAGTTATGTGCGTTTGAACATATGTACGCAGGTTTGTAATTCCCTACAAACCAAGCCTAAACAAAGTACTGGTGTTTCCTTATAATTTTTGATACAGAATTTAATTTTATTTTATCAATTCGGGGTAGATAAGCGAATTGAGTTTCCCGACAACACTTTATCTGTAGAGTGGTAAAGGGATCCTCCATAGAGAGAGACTAGTTGGCACTTCAGCACTGCGTTGTCATCGGGTCCAGGCGAAGGTCCTTCATCAGATCTGGATACGGCCTGGATCCGGCAGGCTGCGGGAAGACCTCGGGATAAACACAGACACTAAAATTAGCATAGATGCCATTCTTCTTATGATGTAACGAGTACATCAGGATTTATGGGAAGTGTTCCCGGTTCCAGCTGACCTAATCTATGCAGCCTAACATTGAATTATAGAAGTCTATAATGTATTATGTGAATGCTCAGTCAAAGAGATGTGTTTTTAGTCTAGCTTTGAACTGACAGAGTGTGTCTGCTTCACGGACAATGGTAGGAAGACTGTTCCAGAGTTTTGGTGCTAAATAGGAGAAGGATCTACCGCCAGCAGTCGATTTAGATATTCTAGGTATTATCAACTGGCCGGAGTTTTGAGATCGCAATAGACGTGAAGGACTATAATGCGTTCAGAGCTCGCTCAAGTACTGGGGAGCTAAACCATTTAGTGCTTTGTAAGTGATCAGCAATATTTTAAAATTGATGCAATGTTTAATAGGGAGCCAGTGCAGTTTTGACAGAACCGGGCTAATATGGTCATACTTCCTGGTTCTGGTAAGAACTCGAGCTGCTGCGTTTTGGACCAGCTGTAGTTTGTTTATTAAGCGTGCAGGACAACCACCCAGTAGAGCATTACAGTAATCTAGCCTTGAAATCATGAACGCATTAACTAATTGTTCCGCATTTGTCAATGAGAGCATATGACGTAATTTAGATATATTTTTAAGATGGAAAAATGCAGTTCATATATCATATATCAATAATCCTATTTCAGATCGATTATGAGATAACCCTTAATGGAAATTAATGTAATCATCAAACGGTTGTTTGTCCAGCAAAACGGCGGTAAGATTAACTTAACAATTTTTCAATAAAGTTATCACTGCTTATAATTTCAAAGAGGAATAGCTTCTGGCCATGAAACCATTCTTTTTGTCTTTATAAAATTTAGGTTACTGAAAAGTAACCAATCAGCTTTGTAGCTTAAGATCGAACATTTTCATTGACTTTGTTAAATGAGCATTGAGACAATCAGGAATATATGGAATTTAATAATTGAACTAATGAATACATAACTAAGATTCACACAGAGTAAATATGTATGTAGGCTATATACAGAACACGTAAACAAATACAAGACTAAACGAATAACGAAAATGAGAGAGAGAGAGAGAGAGAGATCGGACAATGAGAGAGATGAGACCAGAAAATGAGAGAGATGAAAGAAAGTGAAACTAAACTCTCAGGATGGCAATTTCACAGACAAGGTAACCTTTGAGAGACAACAATGAAATCACATTAAAAGTTCAATTCAATAATCAATACTTGCATATGGTTATCTTCGTATGAGGAAGGAAGGCGCGTGTTTTCCTCCGTCGAAGCTGGGCGTGTTCTTTTCCTGTCTTTCGGGGCGAGCAGACTCGCAGGAACTTTCAAAGGTTCAGGAACGTGAAGTTGCCAAAGAAGTAATTCAGACTAAGTTTATTTTCCCTCGTGGGTGGAAATGAACAAAGGAGAATAGGAAAAACAAAGACTAAAAGAAAAGAAAAAAGATGAGAAGCAGGCCGAAGCCGGTCCGGACTTGGGTTTCCAAAGTTTGTCGAAGTGCAGAGAGTTTCCAACGCATTCTCATCCTTGGGCGTCATATACTGACGCTTTAGCGTCAATATGAGACGCACAGAGCTTTGTTCGGTTATGGGTAGGTTTAGGTCTGGTGTAGGGTTAGGGTTAGACCGCTAGGAGGAGCCTTCTGGCCCATTTCTATCTGCGTCTCATATTGACGCTAAAGAGACAAGCTAATTGGACAAGCTTAAACTAAACACTTTTGATTCAAGATTACACATTAGAAAACTACACCTCTATTATAAAGCAAAAACTAATCACACATGCATAATGTAATTGTACATATATTAAAGGATATTCTATCCTAATTCAAACACAAAGGGATGTTTGTGTGTGTGTGGGGGTGTGATGTCACGTAGCAGGAGAAAGTTTCGTTATCTCTTTGGTGCAGAGAGGAATGTTAATTTCAGGTTCTGGAGTGTCTCTGAGATGCAGTGAGTGTCGTAAACACCCCAGGAGGGTGGTCTAGTCATAGACCAGGCGGCTCCAGTTAGTGACTTATATCTACCAGGTTAAAAGCTAAAAGCTTTCCCCCAAAATTTATAATGACAAGGTTTATGGAGTTTTTGTGTGCAGGGAAAACGTCTCGGGTTATGACTATAACCCTTGTTCCCTGAGAAGGGAACGAGACACTGCGTCGTGAAACGACTCTTTGGGGACGCTCCCTTAGCGTGCACCTCTGAAGTATGAATGAAACTAATCCAATCCTGATTGGTGTTGCATCATGACGTAACATGTGACGGCATAACCGGATGCATAAAAGTGACGCTGAAACACACACATATCAGCCTCGCGATGAAGCAAGCCGCTCTCAGGCATTGAGGGGCGTGGCAGGACGACGCAGTGTCTCGTTCCCTTCTCAGGGAACAAGGGTTATAGTCATAACCCAAGACGTTCCCTTTCGAGGGAACTCCACTGCGTCGTGAAACGACTCTTTGGGGAATGAATGCCCACTAGGCCACGCACCGATAATTGCCTGTCCCGGAGTGAAACTGAACTCAGGCACCCAACTAGGACGAGAGCACACGTGCACCCGGCGTACTAGGGAGGTGCAGACTATAAAATCTGATAAAAGTGTGTGGGGTAGCCCAACCGGCTGCCTCACAGATCTCCTGGAGGGGCACTCCCGAGAGGAGGGCCCTAGAAGACGCCATGCTCCTAGTAGAATGGGCCCTTATGGCCAAAGGTGAGGGCAAATTGTGCACCTTGTAGGCCGAGGCAATAGCCTGAACAATCCAATTACTAATAGTTTGTTTGGATGCCGGGAGCCCCTTATTAGGTGACCCAAAACACACTAACAGTTGGTCCGACCTCCTCCAAGAAGAGGACCTCTCGAGGTAAATGCTCAGAGCTCTGACAGGGCAGAGCAGATGGAGCCTCTCTTCTTCCGCCGACACATGAGGTGGAGGATAAAATGCCTGCAGGACCGTAGACCGTGCCATGATAGAAGGCACCTTAGGCACATAGCCAGGCCTAGGGTGCAAAATGGCCTTAACTCCCCCAGGAGCAAACTCCAAGCAAGTTGGCGTTACTGCCAGGGCTTGAAGATCTCCCACCCTCTTTAGAGAGGTAATAGCTAAGAGAAAAGCCATCTTGAACGTCAAGTCCTTGGGCGAAGCCGACTGAAGGGGTTCGAAGGGGGCCAGGGATAGCCCTTCAAGAACCACCGCCAGGTCCCAGGCAGGAACCCTGGTCCTGGCTGTCGGTCTCATCCTCAACGCACCACGGAGAAAACGAATGACCAGCTGGTGCCTCCCCAGAGGTCCATCACTCAATGGCGCATGGAATGCCGCAATGGCAGCCACGTACACCTTAAGTGTGGAAGGGGAGAGACCTGCAGAGAAACGATCTTGAAGAAATTCCAGAACTGAAGCCACCGGGCAGTTAACTGGATCTAACTCATGTTCTCTACACCAAATGGAAAAAACATTCCACTTGAGGCCATATAATCTCCTAGTAGATGGAGCCCTAGAGCTAAGTATGGTTTCAACCACCCCAGCTGATAGACCAGCATCTAGGTACTGAACCCCCTCAGGGGCCAGACCCACAGTTTCCACAGCTCTGGACGAGGGTGGAATATTGTGCCCTCCGCCTGAGACAACAGATCCCTCCTCAGAGGAATCTGCCACGGCGGAGCTATCAGGAGTGAAATTATGTCTGAAAACCATACTCGGGCCGGCCACAACGGGGCTACCAGAAGAAGACTGATGCCCTCCTGACGGACCCTTTCCAGGACTCCTGGGAGCAGAGCGATCAGGGGAAAGGCATACAGGCGTAGCCTCGGCCAGGCCTGTACCATAGCATCCAACCCCAGTGGGGCTGGATGCGTGAGGGAAAACCAAAGTGGACAGTGAGACGTCTCTCGAGACGCAAACAGATCCACTTCCATAGGTCCAAACCTCTCCCATATCAACTTCACCACATCCGGGTGAAGTCTCCATTCCCCGGGCCTCAACCCCTGCCTCGACAGGATGTCTGCTCCCTGATTCTGAACCCCCGGAACATACATTGCCCTGATAGACAAAAGTTTCCCTTGGGACCAAAGGATGATCTGATGCGCCAGTCTGGATAGAGGGCGCGACCTGAGTCCCCCTTGTCGGTTCAGATAAGCTACCACTGATGTATTGTCCGATCGTATCAGGACATGGTAACCCTTGATGTCTGGGAGGAAGCTCCTCAGAGCTCTGAACACAGCCAACATCTCCAGGCAATTTATATGCCAAGAAAGATGATGGTCCTGCCACAGACCCCTGGCAAAGCGGCCGTCCATGACCGCGCCCCAGCCAGTGAGGGAGGCATCTGTCGAAACGGACTTCCGGCGACATGATGCTCATAGCACTGGCCCTTGGGACAAGAACCAAAGCTTCTTCCAAATTACCAGAGAACGAAGGCATCTGCGCGTTACTCTGATCATACGGAACGGATTCCCCTTGGGGGAAAAACCCTTGGCTCTCAGCCACCACTGAAGGGGCCTCATGTGTAGAAGGCCCAAAGGAATAATGTTGGATGCCGCTGCCATGAGGCCCAGCAGTCTTTGAAATTGCTTTACAGTGATGGCCTGGCCTAGCTTTATCCTGGACACCATTGCCAGAATGGACTCGACACGTGCAGGAGACATTCGTGCCCGCATCGTAACCGAATTCCACACCACACCCAGAAACGTTGTGCTCTGGGATGGTTCCAACACGCTTTTCTTCGTGTTGAGCCTCAACCCCAAGCTCTGAATATGGCAAAGGACGACATCTCGATGCCGAACCGCCATTTCTCGAGACTGGGCCAAAATGAGCCAGTCGTCGATATAATTGAGTACGCGGATGCCCTGAAGTCTCAATGGAGCTAGTGCTGCATCCATGCATTTGGTGAACGTGCGGGGAGAGAGTGCTAGGCCGAACGGAAGATATTGGTAAGCTTCGCCCCCGAAAGCGAACCTCAGGAACCTTCTGTGACATGGAAGGATGGAGACATGAAAATAAGCATCTTTTAGATCTATCGTGACAAACCAGTCCTCGGATCTGATTTGATTCACGATGATGGGAACAGTGAGCATTTTGAACCTGAACCTCCTCAGAGAACGGTTCAACCGCCTCAGATCTAAAATTGGCCTCAGTCCTCCATCCTTTTTTGGAACTATAAAGTACCGGCTGTAAAACCCGGACTCCCTGTCTGAAGGAGGAACACGTTCTATGGCCTCCTTCAACAGCAGAGATTGCACTTCTTGTTCCATCACCTGAGCCTGCTCCGGGACCACTGTAGTCTGCAACACCCCCGCGAATTTGGGAGGAGGGTGCCCGAACTGCAGTCTGTACCCTAATTTTATTATACGCAGGACCCATGCAGATATGTTGGGAAGATGACACCATGCCTCTACAAAATCTACTAAGGGAACCAGCCTCTCGAGGCTGGCCTCGGGTGTTATCTGAGCACCGTTCTCGACCTCCTGAAGCGAAGTATCGGCAGGATTTAGTCGATACGGTTTTTGAAACCTCAACTGATGCTCGTTTTTTATTTTTTGACACGAACGACACGGTGTGCGTTCGCTGGAAATTGATGCGGCCCGAAGCGTCAGAGACGGCGGGAAACTCACACCGATTTCCCGAGGGCTCCGCTGCGAGAACAACCTCGGTTGCTCTGCAGCGGGGGGGGGGGGGGGCAGCCCTCAGAGGTCCTGCTATCCCAGCTAGGATCTCTTTCCCGAAGCCCTCCTAGCCTGAAGGACGTCTCTCAAATCGCCCTTCTGGCCGGAGGACTTCTGCTGAGAACACTTCCTCTGTTGCCAAGCTCCCGAAGGAGGGGCTCTAGAGGCAACGCTCTCTTTTTGTTCCTGGCGGTATGAGGAGCTGGATGACGGCTGGGGCTGATCTCTTTGCCCCACCCTACTCGATTTCGGTTTGGATCGACGGGGGAAGAACTGCTGAAACACCGCAGATTGTTTCTTTGCCTCCTGAAACCGGTCAACCAAAACAGCGTTACCAAACAGGCCAGACGACGAAAGCGGCGCATCAAGGAGAAATGATTTATCCTTCTCCTTGATACCTGATAAATTCAGCCACAGATGTTTCTCCGTAGCTACCATAGCTGCCATAGAGCGGCCGATAGCGCGGGCCGTCTCTTTAGTAGCACGGAGAGACAAATCTGTGGCTTTACGCAGTTCAGCTATGTCTTCGGGTGTCGGTCCCTCCCCTTCATCCAAATCTTTCAGGAGGTCAGCCTGGTATGCCTGCAAAATAGCCATCGAATGCAGGCATGAACCAGCGCGACCTGCCGCCATATAAGCCCTTCCAACCAATGCAGAAGTGTCTCTGCACGGTTTACTGGGCAGCGCCGGGGTTTTAAGGGAAGATGCAGCTTCAGGAGAGAGGTAACCCGCGAGTGCCTCCTCCAGCTTAGGCATCTTCCCATAACCCAAATCTCTTGCCCCTAACACATTACTATAATCTACAGCTGCTGGATTATGGACACGGGACGAATGGGGTTTTTCCCACGACCTCGAAATTTCCTTATGGAGATCGGGAAAAAAAGGTAAACCCCGGCGCTGAGGTTGTGATCTGTGCTGCAGGAAACGCTCATCTAATTTACTCTTTATTTGCGTTCCCTGCTCATCTTGTGGCCAGCTAATATTGAGTCTGGCCACAGCACGCGGCACAACCTCTATCAGCTCCTCATACGCATGACCGTGAACCGGCGAGCTTAGTTCACGGTCATCCGCCTCGATGCTGAGCACATCCACTTCCTCGGAAGCAGAGAGCTCCAGCATCGGGCCCTGATCGCGGGCAGAAGAAGCCGCATCGCGGGCTTCTGCACCACCAACAGGGACCTCAGGATCCTCAAATGAAGAATGAGAAAGTGCCGCAGCAGTCTCATTCTCATCTGCAAGATCCTTTTGCGAACCCCACAAGCTCAATCGCCGCGCCGCCTCAACGGACGCGGGACCAGACCCGTGGGGAGCGCGAGCTTGATCATTTTCATCAAAACACTCAACACGGGAGCACAGCACTCTTAATGATAGTGCTTCACAGTCACGGCAAGCAGCCCCCTCGAGAGCTGCCCGGGCGTGCTGCGCTCCCAAACAGATCACACACAGCTGATGCGTGTCCCCACCCGTGATGTATCTTGGGCTGGGGTGCACTCACCGCCTGAACTGTTCACTCGCCATGATATATTATATATATATATGCTTTCTCACAGACAAACAACACCAAATAGGACGTAACACAACAGAGAGCGCTTGCTGAAGAGCGAAAGCTGATATGTGTGTGTTTCAGCGTCACTTTTATGCATCCGGTTATGCCGTCACATGTTACGTCATGACGCAACACCAATCAGGATTGGATTAGTTTCATTCATACTTCAGAGGCGCACGCTAAGGGAGCGTCCCCAAAGAGTCGTTTCATGACGCAGTGCGAGTTCCCTCGAAAGGGAACAGAATCATGATTCTTGCACATTCGTTACAAGTGAGTTGTTCAAAATCTTTCTTTTTAGTAAACTCTGTGTGCACAAACAATGCTCTCAATGCTGGAGTTCATCTGTAGAGCCCCTGGTGATACTTCAAGCAAAGTTTCATGTTGTGTCAAGCCTTCTTAGTGTGTCTAAAATAGTGATTTTGATGCTATCATAGAAGTGCCCCAAGCACTCCCATTCAAAATGCAATTTGACCGAAAACTAAAATACGGTCTTACTTAAAAGTGACATTCTAATTATGCTTTTAAACAAAAGTTTCCCTTGGGTAGATTAACAAAAAGACCCTAGGTTACATTTTGGCGAGAGTTACCCTTTAACTGCACTTTAACTAATTTTAAAAACATTTTACTCTATCTTCATGCATCCTTTTTTATCAACACTAGAATGTGGGTAATTATAATTTTTTAAAACATCAACATTATGAACATTTCAATGCCCAAACACTTTAAACAAAAAGCTGAGAAAATTGCATTTTTGTCAAAGACTTCGTCCAGATGGGATTCAGAGTGATGATCAAACACAGATGGAGTAGATCGAGTCCATCAACACCTCAAAGCTTCACAGTCCTGTAGCTCGTCCTGGGTCGACATTTCATTCAGTAACATTTGGCAGTTTTGATTTATATGCTGTTTAATGTTGATGATCACGTTATTTTACATTTGCCTGAGCAATCTTCTATCACTTGTTTCAGCTTCTTCTTCTCCTGTGTTTGATCTGGAGATTCAGTACTCTTTCAGAAGATGTGTATTAGCGCCCCTCACCGTATAACTGTGGAAACACTGATAGCCTGAAATTTCAGTCAGTGACGGGGAAAAGTAAAGTAGATTTGAAGTAAATTCCTAAGTACACTACCAGTGGACAAGCCTACACAAAAATTCAGATTCTCCGAATTATGGACATATCTGTTTTCTTTATAAATCAATATTTTCAAACAATGTAAGTTTATAAGACAATATGTAAAACTATGTGAAAAAAGTATTTAACCCCCTGAGGTCGGCTGTCGTGCCGGCGCGATAGGCTCGTTTTTTTTCCTTATCAGTGCAACAGAGAAGAAAAATACTCTGTTGATTTTGATCTTACATACTTGTGTTTTACATAACTCGATCCTGTTAAGTGTGTATTATTTTTGTGTATACTCACAATAAAAACAAAGTGTTGTGCTTTTTGCCAAATAAAGAAAAATAAACATGATGCGAGTTCTGCTTTCTCTCTGTCAGAGTAGTCCATTCTGAAACGCGTCTGAAAATGAACTGTAACTCAGTGAATTCTCAGTCAAACAGGCATACAGACACACAGGCATGAAGCTTGAATTATCTTCTTTTAAATGCAGTAATTTTTATATAAAAAATATATTCTCAGTTTATGTAATATGTATGAAAAGAGAGAGATGTCAGTCATTCTCATGTCAGCTCATTAAGTTTTAATGTGACTCCGCCCACGGAGAGCGCGCGCTATTCAAACGCAAATGTGAGGCGATCCAGGCAAACCCGTGAACGCCCACATCAGCTGGATAACACACACCGCAAGTTCACTTTCAGAGTCATGTACTTTACGACGCTGTGAGGAATAATACTATCTTGATAATAATCCTGGAAAATTTACCTCAGAAGTGCTGGAAGTTTCATTTCGAGGAGCAAAGGGATCCGGCTGAGGAATAGGTCAGTTCTATATCTGCTTTGTTCTAATCGCAAGTGTCTGTACACGCTGAATGAATGAACGCACAGATGTGTGCTGTTATGTAGCTACAGCTGGCAAAAATACTTTTTAAAAATGAATTGCGTTTCTTTTTATAGAAACTTTATAAGATTATAAAGTTTTTACTGCAAAATACTGCCACATCAAATAAGCTTATAATGTTGCCAATTTCTATATATATACAAGGATAGATGTAAACAAAATCTTAAAAGGTCAATATTGTCAGGCTTCCGGGGTGGATGAAGTAGGAGACGAACACGAAGATAACGAAACAAAGGTGGATGAAGTAGGTTTAATTCTCAATATACACTGATACAAACAAAAGGGGAGCGTGTGCTCAAAATACAGAAAACCTAACATTAAACATTGACCGACAAGTGATGAGTGAACAGAAGGAACTTAAATACACAGACAGATGAACACAAGACAGGTGATGCAGATGATGATGATGACGAACAGGCGGGTAATGAAGGGAGTGAGTTCAGGTGTGGAAACAAGGAGGATTCTGGGAACTGTAGTGCAGACAGGACGATGACAGACGGTGAATGTGACATTACTCCCCCCTCCCGTTAGGCGCGTCCTCGCGCCGTAGAAAGACCAAAGGGGTGGGAGGGTGGGCGCCCTGGAGGCTGACGGGGAAGACAAGGCAAGGGAGACAAGGCAGGAAGCCTCCAGGGCGGAGCAGACTGTGGGTGTGGTCACGGTGGAGCAGGCTGTGGGCGTGGCCAGGACGGAGACGACCCCTCTGGCGGCCACGGCGGTGAGGACCCTTTGGGTGGCCACGGCGGAGAGGACCCTTCGGGTGGCCAGGGCGGTGATGTCCCCTCAAGCGACCACGGCAGTGAGGACCCTTCGGGTGGCCAAGGCGGTGCGGACCCTTCGGGTGGCCAAGGCGGTGAAGACCCTTCAGGTGGCCAAGGCAGAGAAGACCCTTCAGGTGGCCACGGCGGTGAAGACCCTTCAGGTGGCCATGGTGGTGAGGACCCCTCAGGTGGCCATGGCCCCTCGAGTGGCCAGGACGGAGCCCTATGCCCCCCCCCAAAAAAATACTTGGGAAAAGTCCCGGTTACCAGAGAGCGATGGTTAAAAACAGTCTCTGACCGGGCTGACGGGGACCGTGAAGAGGGTTCGGTGCTGGGCAGCGATGAGGGCTCGGTGCTGGGCAGATCCAGCGATGAGGGCTCTGTGCTGGGCAGATCCAGTGATGAGGGCTTTGTGCTGGGCAGATCCAGCGATGAGGGCTTTGTGCTGGGCAGATCCAGCGATGAGGGCTTTGTGCTGGGCAGATCCAGCGATGAGGGCTTTGTGTTGGGCAGATCCAGCGACGAAGAGGGCTCTGAGCTGGACAGGACCAGCGGCGAAGAAGGCTCTGAGCTGGACAGGACCAGCGGCGAAGAAGGCTCTGAGCTGGGCAGGACCAGCGGCGAAGAAGGCTCTGAGCTGGGCAGGACCAGCGGCGATGAGGGCTCTGAGCTGGGCAGGACCAGCGGCGAAGAGGGCTCTGAGCTGGGCAGGACCAGCGGCGAAGAGGGCTCTGAGCTGGGCGGAACCAGCGGCGAAGAGGGCTCTGAGCTGGGCGGAACCAGCGGCGAAGAGGGCTCTGAGCTGGGCGGGACCAGCGGCGAAGAAGGCTCTGAGCTGGAAGTCTCTGAGCTGGGCAGGACCAGCGGCGAAGAGGGCTCTGAGCTGGGCGGAACCAGCGGCGAAGAGGGCTCTGAGCTGGGCGGAACCAGCGGCGAAGAGGGCTCTGAGCTGGGCGGGACCAGCGGCGAAGAGGGCTCTGAGCTGGGCTGGACCAGCGGCGAAGAGGGCTCTGAGCTGGGCAGGACCAACGGCGAAGAGGGCTCTGAGCTGGGCGAAACCAGCGGCGAAGAGGGCTCTGTGCTGGACTGGACCAGCGGCGAAGAAGGCTCTGAGCTGGGCAGGACCAGCGGCGAAGAAGGCTCTGAGCTGGGCAGGACCAGCGGCGATGAGGGCTCTGAGCTGGGCAGGACCAGCGGCGAAGAGGGCTCTGAGCTGGGCAGGACCAGCGGCGAAGAGGGCTCTGAGCTGGGCAGGACCAGCGGCGAAGAGGGCTCTGAGCTGGGCGGAACCAGCGGCGAAGAGGGCTCTGAGCTGGGCGGAACCAGCGGCGAAGAGGGCTCTGAGCTGGGCGGGACCAGCGGCGAAGAAGGCTCTGAGCTGGAAGTCTCTGAGCTGGGCAGGACCAGCGGCGAAGAGGGCTCTGAGCTGGGCGGAACCAGCGGCGAAGAGGGCTCTGAGCTGGGCGGAACCAGCGGCGAAGAGGGCTCTGAGCTGGGCGGGACCAGCGGCGAAGAGGGCTCTGAGCTGGGCTGGACCAGCGGCGAAGAGGGCTCTGAGCTGGGCAGGACCAACGGCGAAGAGGGCTCTGAGCTGGGCGAAACCAGCGGCGAAGAGGGCTCTGTGCTGGACTGGACCAGCGGCGAAGAGGGCTCTGTGCTGGACGGGACCAGCGGTGAAGAGGGCTCTGTGCTGGACGGGACCAGCGGTGAAGAGGGCTCTGAGCTGGACGGGACCAGCTGTGAAGAGGGCTCTGGGCTGGACGGGACCAGCGGTGAAGAGGGCTCTGGGCTGGACGGGACCAGCGGTGAAGAGGGCTCTGGGCTGGACGGGACCAGCGGCGAAGGCTCTGGGCTGGACGGGACCAGCGGTGAAGAGGGCTCTGTGCTGGACGGGGCCAGCGGCGAAGAGGGCTCTGGCGGGCCGATGAGAGGAGGAAGATCGCTGTCAGTCACAGGCGCGGCGGGCACGACGCTTACTGCCTTGGTCTCGGCAGATCTGGCGTGAAGTGCAGGCTCAGCTGGACTGGCGTGAAGTGCGGGCTCGGCTGGACTGGCGTGAAGTGCAGACGGTGACATGGCGTGCCACGGGAGGAAGCTCTCCAGACAACAGGAGAGTGCCTCTCTCCAGTCCTGACCGGAGAGATCTGGAAGCTCCCTCGGGTCGACCTCCTTGGCCCCAAGCCGGTAACACGCCTTGATCGTCTCGTCATCCAGCGAGCAGGAGGCAGCAAGAGGAACAAACCCCCAGGTGAATTGGAACAGATCGCAGCTATACCGAGCCAAAGCCGCGATCTGTCCAGCGAGCTCCCAGCTCATCTTTTTGGTCGGTCAATCTGTCAGGCTTCTGGGGTGGATGAAGTAGGAGACGAACACGAAGATAACGAAACAAAGGTTTTAATTCTCAATATACACTGATACAAACAAAAGGGGAGCGTGTGCTCAAAATACAGAAAACCTAACATTCAACATTGACCGACAAGTGATGAGTGAACAGAAGGAACTTAAATACACAGACAGATGAACACAAGACAGGTGATGCAGATGATGATGATGACGAACAGGCGGGTAATGAAGGGAGTGAGTTCAGGTGTGGAAACAAGGAGGATTCTGGGAACTGTAGTGCAGACAGGACGATGACAGACGGTGAATGTGACATTACTCCCCCCTCCCGTTGGGCGCGTCCTCGCGCCGTAGAAAGACCAAAGGGGTGGGAGGGTGGGCGCCCTGGAGGCTGACGGGGAAGACAAGGCAAGGGAGACAAGGCAGGAAGCCTCCAGGGCGGAGCAGACTGTGGGTGTGGTCACGGTGGAGCAGGCTGTGGGCGTGGCCAGGACGGAGACGACCCCTCGGGCGGCCACGGCGGTGAGGACCCTTCGGGTGGCCACGGCGGAGAGGACCCTTCGGGTGGCCAGGGCGGTGATGTCCCCTCAAGCGACCACGGCAGTGAGGACCCTTCGGGTGGCCATGGCGGTCCGGACCCTTCGGGTGGCCAAGGCGGTGAAGACCCTTCAGGTGGCCAAGGCGGTGAAGACCCTTCAGGTGGCCAAGGCGGAGAAGACCCTTCAGGTGGCCACGGCGGTGAAGACCCTTCAGGTGGCCATGGTGGTGAGGACCCCTCAGGTGGCCATGGCCCCTCGAGTGGCCAGGACGGAGCCCTATGGCCCCCCCCAAAAAAATACTTGGGAAAAGTCCCGGTTACCAGAGAGCGATGGTTAAAAACAGTCTCTGACCGGGCTGACGGGGACCGTGAAGAGGGTTCGGTGCTGGGCAGCGATGAGGGCTCGGTGCTGGGCAGATCCAGCGATGAGGGCTCTGTGCTGGGCAGATCCAGTGATGAGGGCTTTGTGCTGGGCAGATCCAGCGATGAGGGCTTTGTGCTGGGCAGATCCAGCGATGAGGGCTTTGTGCTGGGCAGATCCAGCGATGAGGGCTTTGTGCTGGGCAGATCCAGCGATGAGGGCTTTGTGTTGGGCAGATCCAGCGACGAAGAGGGCTCTGAGCTGGACAGGACCAGCGGCGAAGAAGGCTCTGAGCTGGACAGGACCAGCAGCGAAGAAGGCTCTGAGCTGGGCAGGACCAGCGGCGAAGAAGGCTCTGAGCTGGGCAGGACCAGCGGCGAAGAGGGCTCTGAGCTGGGCAGGACCAGCGGCGAAGAGGGCTCTGAGCTGGGCAGGACCAGCGGCGAAGAGGGCTCTGAGCTGGGCAGGACCAGCGGCGAAGAGGGCTCTGAGCTGGGCGGAACCAGCGGCGAAGAGGGCTCTGAGCTGGGCGGAACCAGCGGCGAAGAGGGCTCTGAGCTGGGCGGGACCAGCGGCGAAGAAGGCTCTGAGCTGGAAGTCTCTGAGCTGGGCAGGACCAGCGGCGAAGAGGGCTCTGAGCTGGGCGGAACCAGCGGCGAAGAGGGCTCTGAGCTGGGCGGAACCAGCGGCGAAGAGGGCTCTGAGCTGGGCGGGACCAGCGGCGAAGAGGGCTCTGAGCTGGGCTGGACCAGCGGCGAAGAGGGCTCTGAGCTGGGCTGGACCAGCGGCGAAGAGGGCTCTGAGCTGGGCAGGACCAGCGGCGAAAAGGGCTCTGAGCTGGGCGGAACCAGCGGCGAAGAGGGCTCTGAGCTGGGCGGAACCAGCGGCGAAGAGGGCTCTGAGCTGGGCGGGACCAGCGGCGAAGAAGGCTCTGAGCTGGAAGTCTCTGAGCTGGGCAGGACCAGCGGCGAAGAGGGCTCTGAGCTGGGCGGAACCAGCGGCGAAGAGGGCTCTGAGCTGGGCGGAACCAGCGGCGAAGAGGGCTCTGAGCTGGGCGGGACCAGCGGCGAAGAGGGCTCTGAGCTGGGCTGGACCAGCGGCGAAGAGGGCTCTGAGCTGGGCAGGACCAGCGGCGAAGAGGGCTCTGAGCTGGACGAAACCAGCGGCGAAGAGGGCTCTGTGCTGGACTGGACCAGCGGCGAAGAGGGCTCTGTGCTGGACGGGACCAGCGGCGAAGAGGGCTCTGTGCTGGACGGGACCAGCGGTGAAGAGGGCTCTGTGCTGGACGGGACCAGCGGTGAAGAGGGCTCTGAGCTGGACGGGACCAGCTGTGAAGAGGGCTCTGGGCTGGACGGGACCAGCGGTGAAGAGGGCTCTGGGCTGGACGGGACCAGCGGCGAAGACTCTGGGCTGGACGGGACCAGCGGTGAAGAGGGCTCTGTGCTGGACGGGACCAGCGGCGAAGAGGGCTCTGGCGGGCCGATGAGAGGAGGAAGATCGCTGTCAGTCACAGGCGCGGCGGGCACGACGCTTACTGCCTTGGTCTCGGCAGATCTGGCGTGAAGTGCAGGCTCGGCTGGACTGGCGTGAAGTGCGGGCTCGGCTGGACTGGCGTGAAGTGCAGACGGTGACATGGCGTGCCACGGGAGGAAGCTCTCCAGACAACAGGAGAGTGCCTCTCTCCAGTCCTGACCGGAGAGATCTGGAAGCTCCCTCGGGTCGACCTCCTTGGCCCCAAGCCGGTAACACGCCTTGATCGTCTCGTCATCCAGCGAGCAGGAGGCAGCAAGAGGAACAAACCCCCAGGTGAATTGGAACAGATCGCGGCTATCCCGAGCCAAAGCCGCGATCTGTCCAGCGAGCTCCCAGCTCATCTTTTTGGTCGGTCAATCTGTCAGGCTTCTGGGGTGGATGAAGTAGGAGACGAACACGAAGATAACGAAACAAAGGTTTTAATTCTCAATATACACTGATACAAACAAAAGGGGAGCGTGTGCTCAAAATACAGAAAACCTAACATTCAACATTGACCGACAAGTGATGAGTGAACAGAAGGAACTTAAATACACAGACAGATGAACACAAGACAGGTGATGCAGATGATGATGATGACGAACAGGCGGGTAATGAAGGGAGTGAGTTCAGGTGTGGAAACAAGGAGGATTCTGGGAACTGTAGTGCAGACAGGACGATGACAGACGGTGAATGTGACAAATATAAGCCTTCTCTTTAAATAATTTTATTATGCTTTATTAGTGACACATTTGGGTAGAGAATATATTCCAAATCTAAAAATACAGTATGAGAACAATTAACTGCACAATTACTAGAAATGTTTACCTTGGATATTATACAATTTGCAAGCACAATTTGTGGAAAAAACAACAACAACTGTGAACCAATTATATATATTGTCCTTGCATTCTTTCTTGTGGCTCAGTCACACACCTGAATGAAAGGCTCATTACGTATGCAGCCCCATTATGCGGGGCCCCATTGTCTCCTCAGGTGTGAATCACGCCCACCTGCATATTGCCTTTCCAAACAAAAAGTGTCGTACAAAATTTAAATCAATGTATTGTTTTATGTGAATGATTAGGAAGGATGATTTTCACATCATTTTAAAGAAAAAACTCTAGGCGACAAAATGCATTATTCAGAAGTCTTATTGACACATATTTAGTATTTGTTTTGTGGCCTTATTTCAGACATTTTCATTTTTTTTTTCAATAATCATGCATAAACATTATTTTCTCAAAAATACAAACATGTACATACATGTTGCTCACATATTATGGTAGCCCTGTTTGTGCTAAATAGAGAGTAATTACAACTTTGCCATTAATATGTTTATAAGCAACTGAAAAAGCACAAATGTAAGAGCATGTCAGAACATCTCAAGGACCCCAAAAACACCTTAGACCCCAGAGGGTTAACAGGCTTCTCAATCCAAAGAGTAAACACAACTACAAGTAGTTCTAGTCAAAATACTAGTCCTAGTTTGTCCTCTCATCTGATACCAGATCAGTGGAAAACCAGTGCAAGACTCCACTGTAAATGGTCTATCCAACAGATTAGTTAGCAAACATTTGACTTTTGAACCCTGGGTTTGACCTCAATGGTAACGTGACTGATGAAGAGGAGAGATGAACACAACACTCTCATCTAATTGACATTCTTGGTGTCATCTTCCCAGTCCCTGCTGATTAGGCGCTGAACATTTCACCAGCAGAGAAAATTAAATATTGATCTATTTTTCCCTCCGTACTTCTTTTTTCCTTTCTCGTTCCCTCAAAATAACAGAATTTCATTGGACTTTGTCAGAGCTGGGGAGGTGAAAAGCACAAGTGACACTTAAACTGTTGAACTGGACATTTGCTTAATATTGTCCTTCTGCCTCTAATCTGATATTAGTTTATACAAGCACTGCTGTGGTCTCACTCAGCCAGGCCTGCCATTACGAATAAAATCCAGCTAGACTCTGAACCAGTGTAATCTACAGCCACGAAACCCCGGATCAGATGGTGGACCTACACCTGGACCCATCCATGATGCATCTCTGAAGTGCCAGCCTCATCAGCCCTGTGAAGGCCTGATCGACACGACCAATCTGACTTCTGACATGTAATGCTGCCTGGATCATAATCATACACTGTTTGCTCGTTGGCCAGATGAGAACTGGCCCCCGACTGAGTCTGGTTTCTCCCAAGGTTTTTTTCTCCATTCTGTCACCTGATGGGGTTTTGGTTCCTTGCCACTGTTGCCTTGGCTTTTGGCTTGCTTAGTTGGGGACATTTAATTTTACTTAAGGTGGACGATGACGCAGTTTTCTTCTAGAAACAAACTTTGTTGTATTATTTTCATGTTATCACTGTGAAGCTGCTTTGATACAATCTGTATTGTAAAAAGTGCTGTATAAATAAAGGTGACTTGACTTGACTTGACTTTGTTCGTTGGCCAGAGGAGAACTGAGTGAGAACTGAGACTGAGACTGGTTGAGATTTCAGGACTTCAGGATATATATATATATATATATATATATATATATATATATATATATATATATATATATATATATATAAATCAACTAAATTAACAACTTTTTTACAACGAAAATGAACAATCACTTTCAAGATTTCACTTTTAAGATGTTGCATTATTTTCCTGTTATCTCTGTAAAGCTGCTTTGAAACGATCTGTATTGTAAAAAGCGCCATATAAATAAATGTGACTTGACTTGACTTATGTCAAGTTGGTCAACCTTGTGGGTTTGGCCTCTGAGGGAGCCAGACTCATAGACTGAGGTTGATGAGACCATACTTCACTCCAGAGTTCCCTCCACGAGGAAACTGTATGCATTGATGTGGAGGGTTTTCACTTCATGGTGAGAAACTCGACAGTGGGACCCAGTTAACTGTTCGGTTGATACAGTGCTGGAGTTACTGCGGAATCGATTTTCAGCAGGGTTATCCCCTTCCACACTGAAGGTCTCTTTGGGTGGTGTATCCCTAGGGAGAAACCCGTGGCACGTGTTTTCCGTGGTGCTTTGAGGCCAGGACATGCATGGCCAGTATGGCGGCTTAAGCCCTATTCGCACTGGATTAGTATTATCTGGGGACCTTGTGTGATTTAGAAATTATCCACCCACATCTGAATTTCGTGTGGTGCATTCACATGGGATAAGCGAAGCCTGTGATTTTACTCGAATTTACTGACTTATCTCCCGGATATGATGTCAATAGGCTATTGCTTGGAAATGTCGTTATTATAGGTCTAGCTGTATGATATATCATAAACAGAAGAATGTTCCTTACCGCATGCTGCTATAAATGTCATTCATCTCCATCTTATCATGGTTTTCAGCATTCTCTTTCTGCAAATTGTATAGTTGTATCGTGTATAGCGATATGACCCAATAGGGCTGGGCGAAATGGACAAAAAAATGATCACGATAATTGTTTTATATCAGTCGATATCGATAATTATCACGATTAATGTCAAATCTTTATTTCTTTCAAGTTTAAAGGCAGATTTTTGCTCCAAAGTGAAAGTTGTAGAAACCAGAGCGTTAATTGTGGTTTTAAACTACTCTTTATTGTCAGAACATATCATGACAAACACTTGCCAAACAGGTGAACATTTCACAAATCTGAAACAAAAATAAATATCAAAACAAAATAAATATCTTGCTTACTGCTCCGCGTTTTGCTCTATCGCTTTTACATTTTATCTCCTATATTTTTTATATTTTATTTCCTTTTATCACCTAATTTTAACTTCAGCAAATCAGCACAGTGCTCATACGACAAAGTTTGGATTACTACAAAAACGTAGAATTCTTTTACCCGACCAGCTTACATTCCGGGAAAGGAAAACACAACTGCCTACAAGGATAAGAGAAAATGCCTCTTCTGGTTCAAGAATCTACTTGCTGCACTAACTGCCACAGACTTTTACAAAGTATTGCAGTTCTTGAAACAAAGTTACTTACGGGACCACCAAACCAGACGGAGCACACAACAGAGCTTCGTCATGGACACCCTCAGCATATAGCCGGTGAGTCCCATGAAACTAGTGCTCCTAGACAGGTAGAGAAACAAGCCGATCGACTTACAAATCGATGGCACAAACAGGGAGCGAGACCCAAAGGCACTCGAGACATCAGATTGTCACGAGCATCACATATTGCCGCAGTAGCATCCTCTACCCCAGATACAGCTCTGACAAGGATTGCAAACACTGGTCTCCTACCACCGCCTATACATCTTGAGAACAGATTTGAAGTACTAATGAATGTAAATGAGGAATCCCCAAATGTGATGAATGTGATCGAACACAGACTGAATGGGCCAGTAGCTAACACTGATGCTAACTGGCGCTCAAGGTCGAGCAGACAGCGGCACTCAGCTCAGAGCGCAGCCGAGCCCAGGACTCTGATAGTGGGGGACTTCATAATCAGAAACATTAGCGGCAGGGATACAACTACGTGCTGCCTTCCACAAGCAACAACTTCTGATATAAACAGGGAACTTCAGAACATTCTGATGAAATATAAGACAGCAAATCGACTCATCATTCATGTGGGGAAGAATGATAAAGAGCAGTCAGAACTCCTTAAGAAGGATTTCAATGAACTTTCTGAAACACTTACAGATCTGGCCTTCAAAAACGCGCGTTTTCTCCTGCGGCATTCGGCAATTCGTCTCGTAGAGTCTCGCAGAATTCTGCAAGTGCTTTCGGGGGGCCTACTTAAAAAATCCCTCAATGTGTTTCGCTTCACAGAATATCCACCAGGTGGCGCATAAAAAACAACTTTACATTAGATTTTTTCTTTTACTTCACATTACGTCATGATTGTGAGAAAACATCCACAATAAAATATAAATTATAAATAGTAATAGACACAAATATTTACAGTAGGCTACTGTATTATACAGACATTTGAAAATATTTGTAAATGCAAAAGGTTCATTAAGACAAGAAGGGGTATTGGACAACGTTTACGAATTTTTATATGCTTTGTCATTGCTGTGGTTTCCAGGAGATGAGTGCATGCAGAATATGTAACATTGCTTTTATTAAAACAGCAAAGTGACGTTCTTGCCAGCGCATAACTTTTTTGTACAACTATTAAGATGATTGTGCATGCAATGCGCATTTATATAAGTGCAACAGAGAATTTAGTGTGAGCATAATACACGTGACTCTGCCTGTAAAAACCCAGCAGTATTTTATATATAGATATATATATATACACAAAATCATCCTAACATAATGCAATTAAATAATGCGACTTACCCAGATTCTTAATTCGTGCAGATATTTCTTGTGTGATTGTTCTTGTGCAGATATTTCTTGTGAGGTAATGTTGCAGCACAACGCGTAGCATTTATATTTTGGGCGCATCTGATGTGCCATTACATTATTAATAAATATTTTAATTGAACTGTCTTAATGCATTAAGCATAAAGATTTTTCCACGTTAGTCTCAGAATGTCCGGGGTTGGTTTGAGGTCTTGCCGACAGTTTGTAAATCTTCTAAATATTCATATTCACAAATTCCATACAAAGGGTGATCAACAGTTATGACTTCTAAAATAAAATAAAAATGACCAGATAAGAGGTGTCTGATTGACAGTTTGACAGATGTTGTTTTAAAAAAATAATTACAACATTATGGGGAAGTGGTATTAAATATTCGGTAACACATAGCCTAATACAATTATTTTAAGTATGCATTTTGTTCAGTTTTGCTTTTACAAAATGTTCCCTGTTTTTTATATAATTAATTTAACCTGAGATGTGCGTTATATCGCTTTTTGATCATTATTTGTGTTGTCGAATTTTGACACAGTTTCATACTTGTTCATAATAATTTGATTCATAATTATGTTGTTTTTTTCTAAAAGTAAAAGTAAAAAAACTAAAAGTTTTTCTAAAAGCAATATTCTAAAGAGATACAAAGACAGTGTATGTGTAACCACCAGATTTCGTCATGAGTCATTTTGTACCCACCACTTTTAACTTCCGTTGACCGTTTTCAGTGGTTATGGGGAGCAATATGAGAGAATTTTTGTAATCATTGTCTGACACAACAAAAAAAAATTATAATATTCATTTTATTTTCATTTTCGTGTTCGCATTTATGAGGGAAAAAACAACGTGTCAGTTTACGGTTATGGACGTGAGCGCTCTAAAAGCGGCAATAAAAGTCTGCTTTAAAACTTTCACAGAGACCTCAAACAGAACAGCTGCCTTTCTTTAAATCGAATTTCGTTTTGTATTAATTATGTCTTAATTTTAATCAATGTTTCGTGAACCAATTGCCTGGATTTAAGAAGTAAACATAGCAGACAATCACGACATTGGAGGCGCCGGCGATATCTCATAAATGAACCGAAACTCAGCGTGTAATGCACATTCACATTTACAGTGTATTTAGACACATTTATACGCATTCATAATCATTACTTTTACCGGTTCTTTGTGGCAAGCTTTATGCGTGCGGTCGTGCGCTTGAGTGCGGCTATATTATCGTAAATGCTCATTATTTAAAACAAAGCATAAGCCTCTTCCTGGCATGCAATGGAATCTACAATGTCAGTTGGTTATATCAACATATGTCAAATTAAGTTACGCGATATCAACAAATTAAGCTATAAACATTAATTTGAAATAACTTAAAGCGTATGTATAGTATATTTGCTTAAATAGTATTTAAACAAAGGAACTGCAAGGGATTAAAACCCTGCCCACACGCTGGTGAAAACTGGAAAAACCGGTTTTCTTTTGATTCCCTGAGAGGAGATCGATTAGCATTGGGGGTTGAATCGGCAGACCTGGGGGGTGGGTGGTTGTAATTTCTTGACTGTGCAATTGGTAGCAGCTAAAACAAGCAGCTAAAACAAAGACTGTGCAATTAATTAGCCAACATTTTGGAAATAACTTTCTTCATGTCGTTTTATTTATACACTGTAAAACATTATTATTATTATTATTATTTTGAATTTGTAAATATTAAATAGGCTATGTTTTACAAACAATTGGTTTACAAACTCTTGGAGGTTTGTGGTTACCATCATTCAGAAGAGTGGTGCTTGTGTTTAGTCTTGTGTTTTACGTGATTAAATCAGGAAGATTACATTGGTTTCTGTCCACAAGGAGACGCATTTAAGACGATTTAATCAGGAAATGGAGGCACCGGCGCGATATAACTTGCATTGCTCGTGAACTGAGCTCGTCTCATAAATGAACCGAAACTCAGAAATGTATCTAGAAAGCTTGAAATGTCCACTTTTAAACAAAACAATTCAAAACGAAAAGAAACAGATAACTCTCTTATATAAGTGTGCATTTCTCTCTAGGCAGGTTCACAATATCTGCGAAGATGACAAGTCAGCATTTTCAACATCTTTGACTGACACTGACACATAAAACACTAGTTGATTAGTAAACAATTAAAATGTCTCCTTGCTATATTTGACACATTGTAACGTTGTGTCAGGAGGGAAGAAAATATGGATAGCTCACAAAGTTATTAGGCCAGACAGACTCACGGAGGCGATTGACATTTAACAACAACTCGCGTTTTATTTCTCCAATCGAACTCGGCCAATTGTCCGTCTTAGGCTCCACCGTCCACAGCGTTACCAAACAAACAAAACAAGACTAAAACAAAATGATCTCCAAACAAAAATTACCCGCATACATGGGGATTCGAGGCGCGGTTGTCAATACCATACAGAGTGCAGACCGTTTAACAGGGAGCGCACAGCTCTTAAAGGGGCCACACATATTTCCACTCGTTACAGATTTCCCCCGGCCAAAAAAAAAGGCTGCCCTCAGCCGTACACAGCAAAGGAAAACTTCTACTTAACAACCACTCATACATGACTGAGTTGAAAAGTTAACAAGACAGAGGGTATATAATGCACAGACAGTACAAGCATACATGTTAGCACAGCGTACATTAGTTCCGTAACACTTGAGAAAAGTATGACCGCAACACAAAAGTGAAACACTCAATTTTTTCCTAGATAAGAACCATGAACATGCAAAAACAACAACAGTTATAACTCCTGAATAACACTCTTACTTAGTCTGTCGTCCTTTATACAAGTCAAACCTTTGAGTATGGTAGGGGTTAGTCCACTTATTCACCGACCAGTCAGAAGTAATCCTAGGGGCTCTTCTCTGTCTCAATGCATAACGACTCAGACCCTGATTTGCCGGTTCGACAGTAACTGCGTCAGATGTCAAGTCATGAGAGTCAGAAACAGTCCCCTCGTCAACACTGTCAGGAGCAAGGTCAAGTGAGTGTCCAGCACAATGTTCCAGCGAACTTTCATCTGTGAAAAGTTGTCGATTCAAAGGTTCGTTTGAGTAGTCGGTACCAACCCCCTGGTCAACATTAACAGATTCTTCTCTGTCCGTTTGAGAATCAAAGTCCTCATCCAAAGGTAGTGACATCTCAACATCACCATAGGAACTTATTGTGGGCATGGCCGTGTCCCATGAATGAAAAGGCAGTAGATTCACTACATGAAACACGCCAGCATCTTCTCCAGTGTCCACGTTTGAAAGTCTGTAATTGACACTTGACAGTTTCTTAGAGACACGAAATGGTCCGTCATAAACTGGGGCCAACTTGGCTGTAAAGTTTGCACCAGCATCAGATTTGGGGTGTGTCTTAACTCTGACCAAGTCATCCACAGCATAGGAAACTGTGCGTCGCTTCTTGTCATAGTAACGCTTCTTTTTTGTATGGCTTGCATTTAGAGCAGCTCTGGCATGATCGTGAGCATCCTTCAGGGAAGATCTCAAACTCTCAGGATAGGGTACCTCAGGATCATCTACTCCCGCAGAATTTGGTTGTGTTATCAAATCAAGCGGTGTGTCCAACTCACGGCCATATAACAACATTGCTGGGGATTGACCTGTGCTCTCGTGGCAAGCAGTTCGAAGAGCAAAACAGATTTGTGGAAGATATTTATCCCACGAAGTGTGCTTGTCCTCCACGTATGCACGTATGGCAGTTTTAAGTGTGCGGTTTACCCTCTCAGTGGCGTTCGTTTGCGGGTGGTATGCTGTTGTCAGCCGATGTTCAGTGCCAAGGGCAGCAACCACATGCTCAAAAAGATTGCTCACAAACGAGGTCCCACGATCTGATATGAGGTAGGTTGGTGCACCATGTCGAGCAAATATCTCACTCAAAAACTTACTCGCTGCCACTTGAGCTGTCGCTGACCGCACTGCACTCACTTCCACCCATTTTGAAAAGTAGTCAATGAAGACGATTAGATGTTCATTGCCACTCTGAGTACGAGGAAGCGGACCCACAAAATCAACTCCTGTGTATTCCCAGGGTTTCATTGGTTTAATCGGAACCATCAGCCCTGCTGGTTTTCTTTGGCTCGGCTTCGTCAACTGGCACACAGGACACGATATAACGTATCTTTTCACATCTGTCACCATCTTGGGCCAAAAGAACCTCTGTTTCAGCCTGGCCAACGTTTTTGTCACACCCAGGTGGCCAGCTGTAGGATGGTCATGATAATATCGGAGTACAGTGGGTCGAATTACTGTTGGGACATATAACTTAAGCTGCTTGATTGGGTGGAGACTGCAGGTTATCTTAGGGTCCTTAAAATAAAGCAGACCATCATGAATGACATGTTCTTCGTCTGTACCGCCCTCTTCAAGGTTTCGAAGAAGACCGCCAACCACTGGGTCACCATTTTGTAACTGCGTCAACTGCGCTCTGTCAGTTATCGGGACTGAGGAGAGACTGCGCAGATCCAACCCAGCTATGACCGCATGCGGAGGAAGAATGTCAATAGGGCCCTCATAATGAGGCAGTGGGTTGCGTGATAGAGCGTCTGGAACTTTATTCTGAACCCCCGGCCTGTGGACGATGTTAAAATCAAAATCCTGTAGGCGCAAGGACCATCTCGCCAGTCGTCCAGAGGGGTTGGGTCGGTTCATAAGCCACCTCAGGCTGTTGTGATCAGTATAAATGGTTACATAAAGGCCCTTGATGTAAGGTCTGAAATGTTCCAGAGCCCAAATCACTCCCAAACACTCTTTCTCAGGTGTTGAGTACGGTCTTTCGGCTTTGTGCAACGTCCTGCTCGCGAAAGCTACCACCACCTCTCGCCCCATGTCATCCTTCTGCATCAAGGCCGCACCAAGGCCCAAGTCACAAGCGTCAGTGTGGATGAAGAATGGACGTGAAAAATCCGGGAGGCACAGAATGGGTTCAGACGTAAGGCAGTTTTTCAAGTAATCCATCGAAGCCTGACAACCGTCGTCCCAGTTGAACGGAGTTTCCTTTCTGGTGAGCTTAAAAAGTGACTCAGCCTTTTGTGCATAACTTGGAATGAATCGCCTGTAATAACTTGTGAGGCCGAGAAATCCTCTCACTTGTTTCACATCGGTCGGCGTCCTGAACTCTGTGACCGCTTCCACCTTTCTCGGATCAGGAGAAATACCATCCGGAGTGACCCTGTATCCTAGGAAGATGAGTTCACTCAAGCAGAACTGACACTTATCTAGCTTGAGAGTAAGACCAGCTGACTCAAGCCTAGAAAGGACTTCCCGGAGATCTTCCAAGTGTTGTTCAAAGGTTGGGGATACAACGACAATATCATCCAAGTACACTGCACAGCACTTGCAAACCAATCCAGCAAGGACATTGTTCATTACTCTCTGAAACGTGGCCGGGGCGTTACTAAGCCCAAAAGGAAGTACTTTGAATTGAAAAAGGCCACAGTGTGATGCGAATGCTGTCTTTGGCCTTGACTTTTCCTCTACCGACACCTGCCAGTACCCCCGAGCCAAATCAAAAGTAGTAAGAAATTTTCCACGAGCCAGGAAATCCAACGATTCGTCGACTCTGGGAAGTGGGTATGAATCCTTAAGCGTCAGGTGATTAAGGCCTCTGTAGTCAACACAAAACCTGTGGTCTCCACATGGCTTCTTGACAATTACCACAGGTGCAGCCCATGGACTGGAAGATGGTTCGATGATGTCTTCTTCCAGCATCATCTGAATCTGTTCTTCAATGATTTTTTTCTTGGCTGGTGAGCTCCGGTATGGCGGAAGGTGAACTGGTTTTGCTTCACCAGTGTTGATTACGTGCTCCCCCAATGAAGTGTGCCCCAGGTGTCCATCAAACAGGCTCCAAAAGTCTTTAAGAAGGTCCAACAATTTCCCTTTTTCTTCCCTTTTCAGACAAGCTCTCTCAACTTTCTCATCCAAGGCAGACTGGCAGACATTTAAAAACATTAAGCTTCCAAACTCAGGTGCCTCCAACCACTCACTCAAAACCTCTTGGGATGTAGATTCACCCAGGGTCACTGTCCTTGATGGGATGTGAATGCTGACTGATGCTCGCAGCATAAAATCCATCCCTAAGATGAGTGGAGAGGAAAGATCAGGGATAATGACAAATCTATGGTAGAAATTTTTCCCTGGAGGCCAATGTTTAACCAGACAACACCAGTCGGAGTGCAAGCAGCACTGTTTGCAAGCTGAATTGGGGGAAAAGTCCAAGGTTGAACCTTCTGAGAATGTCGCAAGACATCCGAAATCATATTTGTACGAACCGCTGAAAGTGAGGCACCGGTGTCCAGCGCTGCGTCGATGGCCTTATGACAGAAATTGACCTTAACAATAAATGGTGTATTCCAAAATGAAGGAGAAGCACGGTCCTCCACATGTCCAAGGATAAGCGGCTCAGGCGAGGACATAAGACAAGGGTGAGGCGCATTTATCTTCTGGAGGGAGGATTGCCTCTGTGAAACGTCCTCCCCCCTCTGAAGTTTACCTTCTCCCGAACAGAAGTGTGCTTTTGCTCCTCCCTGTCTTCGTATGACATGGCTTTAGTATCCTCCTCAGGGTTCCGTGACTCATTCGAAACTGGACTTGTCTGTTTGTCAGCGGCTGGAAAAGGCACAGTCTGTTGCGCAAAGTTACAGTTTGGACAGTTTCTCGAGGTAAAACCAGGCGCAGAACATTTGAAACAATAAGTCTCTCGTCTGTTTTTGCTTTTCTGCAACACTGGTTCCTCACGGCTGTCAGGGCCGAGAGCGGAGTGCAGCTTGTGGGCACACATCAAGAGGTCGATGACTGAAGTAATTCGTGCGCCGTACAACGCAACTCTGTAGCGCTCAAGCGCATGCTTGCAGATAAGATCAATCTGCTCTTGTTCTGGTGGTGGAGACTTTAGTTTCTTGAATTCAGATAACAAGTGTGCTACAAACGTTGGAAATGGTTCTCCTTGAGCTTGTACACGGTCAAGAATACCTCTCCAGACACGCTCTTGGTTATCCGCTGGAAGAAACACAGTCTTAAACAGGGTACAGAACTGTGTCCAGGATGTGACATGTGAACTCAGTACCGTAAACCACTTCCTGGGCTCTTTAGCTAAGAAACGTGGTAATTCAAGCAAGATCTGAGCATCGCTGACACCCAAAGAAGTTCTATAGGCATCCACAAGAATAAGCCAGTCATCAGGTAGAATTTTCCCATCATTCCCAAACACTGGGGGTTCCAGTCTTGATTGATGCAAGACGGAGGCCAAAGTCCTGGTTGCATTATTCAAATCAAGAGAGCTTTGAGCCCGTCCAAGCGCATTTTCGGTTCTGGCATTCATTTCAACTCCAAAGGACCAAGGCCCCTTTATTTGATCAGTTGGTGCTTGAGCATGTGGAGTAGACGAAGCAACAGGCCTGACCTGAGAAGGCAATTGGTATGAAGCAGGTACCTGCAAGTTTTCTGTGCAACGGTCAATAATACCTCTTTGTAGATCAAGAGACTCACTCAGGCACCTCCGCAGCATTTCCACTTCCTCTTTTAACGACTCAACCTGTGTCTCCAGGCGCTCGCCCGACCCTGGCACTCTCCGTCTGGGAGGAAACTCAAAGCATGCAGATTGGTAAAATAAATCAGTCTCGTCATCAACACGTCTGGCCATTGTATCAAAATCAGTTTGTCAATATGAAATTCAAAACTCTGAATTGGCACAATATAATTTAACAAACAATTCCAATTGCACTAATTTACTGTATAATCTAGCAAAACAAATGAACTAAACAATTGGATACCCTCTGAAAAAAAATTAACCATATAACAATAAATCCAGCATTTGTACAATTTTTTTTCAATACCAGTGACAAGTTCAATATCACCAAACCTCAAACACAGAGTCCATTAATTGTCTTATCTTGTTTTGTTTTTTGTTGTTGTTTTTTTTCAGTTCCTTCGATGAGCAACACAGTGCGAGCGTCGAGTTGTTATTACCCAACGACAACTCAAAATATAGTAGAAGTTCAGGAAAAAATCAAGTGCAAAAAAAGTTTCTCAAGTTCAATTCAAACAGTTCAACATTCAGTTCCAGCAAATGAACACAAATGAACGTAGCAACCAGGCCTGAATCCTTGAAACAGTCAAAGTTCACTAACAGTTGAATTTCCTATTAACGTTACCTCAACGAACCACAATCCTACGTGCACACATCAGATTCACGAAGATTGTATCTAGGACGACTTAAATCCACTTGAATGTGAACAAATATCCTCAACACAAAATGTCCGCTACAGCGTCGTCAGGCGACTCGGGCCGTTCCCTCTTTACGCAGTGAAATTTGCCTCGTGTAAACTCACACATGTCCGGCTGGAGGATCACAGCATTTCGGCGTCGTCCGTCACAAACCGCCTCAGCATCCGTGTAAAACCTCGCTTTAGATCCAAGGCCAGAGATAAAATGTTCGGGCGCCACTTGTAACGTTGTGTCAGGAGGGAAGAAAATATGGATAGCTCACAAAGTTATTAGGCCAGACAGACTCACGGAGGCGATTGACATTTAACAACAACTCGCGTTTTATTTCTCCAATCGAACTCGGCCAATTGTCCGTCCCAGGCTCCACCGTCCACAGCGTTACCAAACAAACAAAACAAGACTAAAACAAAATGATCTCCAAACAAAAATTACCCGCATACATGGGGATTCGAGGCGCGGTTGTCAATACCATACAGAGTGCAGACCGTTTAACAGGGAGCGCACAGCTCTTAAAGGGGCCACACATATTTCCACTCGTTACAACATGATTACTTTTGCCAGTTCTTTGTGGCAAGCTTTATGCATCCGTTAACTATCGAATATCGTGACTCATATTTTGTACCAGACCATTTATGGTTGTTCATATTGTTCAACAAAGTTCTTGATAAAAAAAGAAAAGAAAAAAAAGAAGCTACTGTGCCTAATATTATTGTTGTATAGCGCGCAAGGTTTATGCGCATGCTTTAAGTCTTCTCCGTTTTTAGTGTATGTCTGTGGCAGAATTACAGTGCCTGGTCTGGTATGTATACTAGGCTACATCGTTTTGAGTCGGTTTCAGTGGTTTAGTGTGTACGCAGATATTTCTTGAGACGACGCCATGTTTTTATGTTTTACTCTTTTAGTTTTGTTGCAATTTCACCAAAAGCTTATAATTAGGAAATACACACGACACGCTAAACTTATATTCTCTATATGTTAAAAATGTTGTAAAAAATACGTATTATTCTTATATATTAAGAATAACAATATGATACATTTATATTGCACTCGAAATGATTTAGATATGGAAAGAGGAATTCTTCTCAACTACCACCAATAAAGTTTTAAAATTCTTCTTTAGAAAATATTATATTTTGATGATTCTGCAAGTTCAGCAGACAGTGAGGTTCGGGTTTGTTCCGATCAGAGCTCGTGAGTGGAGAGCGCATTTCTGAATATTCCGCTCCGCTCGTTCATTCCGCTCAGGGTCCTCGGCCTCGCTCAACACAGATGTCCTGTTGCCTGGTTCGAAAATATGTGGAATACGGGCTGCTTTCGACTAAAAGTTTTTTTTTCTAGTCGACTAGTATACTAGGCTAGTTGTTCATTTAAGTAATTCGTGGACAAATCGCCCCTTTATATTAATTTAATTAGCCTACTTATATCATGATCATGAGCGTTTACGTAATATAGCCGCACTCAAGCGCACGACCGCACGCATAAAGCTTGCCACAAAGAACCGGTAAAAGTAATGATTATGAATGCGTCTAAATGTGTCTAAATACACTGTAAATGTGAATGTGCATTAGATGCTGAGTTTCGGTTCATTTATGAGATATCGCCGGCGCCTCCAATGTCATGATTGTCTGCTATATTTACTTCTTAAATCCAGGCAATTCATTGGTTCACGAAACATTGATTAAAATTAAGATATAATTAATACAAAACGAAATTCGATTTAAAGAAAGGCAGCTGTTCTGTTTGAGGTCTCTGTTAAAGTTTTAAAGCAGACTTTTATTGCCGCTTTTAGAGCGCTCATGTCCATAACCGTAAACTGACACGTTGTTTTTTCCCTCATAAATGCGAACACGAAAATTAAAATAAAATGAATATTATATTTTTTTTTTGTTGTGTCAGACAATGATTACAAAATTTTTCTCTCATATTGCTCCTCATAACCACTGAAAACGGTCAACGGAAGTTAAAAGTGGTGGGTACAAAATGACTCATGACGAAATCTGGTGGTTACTCGTACAATGTCTTTGTATCTCTTTAGAATATTGCTTTTAGAAAAAACAGTTTTTTTTTTACTTTTAGAAAAAAATGACATAATTATGAATCAAATTATTATGAACAAATAATGAAACTGTGTCAAAATTCGACAACACAAAGAATGATCAAAAAGCGATATAACGCACATCTCAGGTTAAATTAATTAAGCTCCTCATAACCACTGAAAACGGTAAAAAAAAAATCGAACCAAAAGTCAAATTAATATGGACTGAAATTAAAAGTGGTGGGTACAAAATGACTCATGACGAAATCTGGTGGGTGCGTACCCACCGTCCCCACCGAAATCGACGCCTATAAGGGAAACATGATAGTATAAAAAGTACTGTGTGTAATGCAGAAAAGCGCATTACAACCATGTTAAAACTATTTAAAACGTTAAGATGCAAAAATGAACTAAATGTAAAATTAGATAATGATATTGCGCAAATGATCTCGGTCTCTTTAAAGGTCTTCGCAAATTATTGTGTTATAAGACTCAGTTATCATAGCCTACATCACGTCTCTTCTAGCCTACTGTAAACACAGAAAAAAAAATAAGACAAATGATGCGCGTTTGAGTCGGATTTTTATGAAGAATATGTGACTGTTTATGTAACTGGCAAAAGAAAACATTGTATTCGTCATACTTCGTCAACTCAGTATGGCCACATGAAACACGACTGCCATCTACAGGTTTTAGTATTTCCTGCGTCCAACACCTAATCCCCCTTCTGCACGATCCCGCAGAATGTCGGAAGTGCTCGTGGCATTCTTTTCTCTGAGACGCGCATTTTTAAAGGCCACATCTGTAAAAGACTGAAAGTTCAAACATTCATCAGTGGACCGTTCCCAGCAAGAGGAACAAACAGGTTTGCACAGTTGCTTGGGCTAAATACATGGCTGCAAAAAACCTGCAATATAAAAGAGTGAACTTCATTGAGAACTTCAATATTTTCTGGAGTCAGAGACAACTGTTTCATCGGGATGGCCATCACCCAAACAAACTTGGTTCAAGAGTGTTAAAGGACAATATCTACTTCTCCCTCAATCATCCTTCTGCAGTTTGTGCCAATCCACTCAATCTGAATGGCACACACACACCTGGACACAGTATGAATGACCACGGGACTTCACTTCAGCAGCAAAATGGACATGTTGACATATCACACAAGGACAATGATAACACCACTGAGTCACAAGAACCTCTGCTCACAGACACAATCTCAGCTGAGCCCTGCCCACAGAGTTTACCACAGACAAACATATCAGAACTGCTTGAAGATTCAGCACCCAAGGACGACTTCCTGGAAAACAGCCAGGGAAGCCAGGACAGCATATTACAGCCCCCGATAACACCAGAGCAACAGCCCCTTTCAGCAGACACTTTATCCCTCTCTCCAGCATCTCCACTTCTGTGCTTCTCACAGAAAATGGAAGAACTGGTGTATGCTCGAACCAAACTATCCCACTCTTTTGCTGCAAGCCCCCAGATACCAACCAAAAAACGACAGGCACCGCTACCACCAAAGCCTGCGGGCCCAGCTCGCCCTCCCCCTCCTCCTGTGAGAGCTCTTCAGCCTCTGCCACAACGTCAGTGCCCACACCCTCCTCCATCTGCTCGAGGTGAACCAAAGACAACTGATACCTGCTCTCAGTGCTGTGTGTCGGGTCCCCTCTATGATAACAGTAACTTTCTCAAATGTTTACTGAACAAGCGGGAACCCAGTGTGCCTGTATCTTTCTCTATTGCTGTTCTATTACAAAATAGAAAGTCTAAGGCCTTCAATAGCCATACAGCAAACCCAACTAATCTGGTGCCTATTACACGTCAAACTAAGATTGATGTGGGGACAAAAAGTAAGACTGTTAAGTTAGCACTTTTAAACATCCGCTCACTTAAAAATAAATCACTTCTAGTCAACGACTTAATAACCACAAACAACCTGGATTTTATGCTTCTAAATGAAACCTGGCTAGAAGACAGCTGCAGTGCAACAACCCTCAATGAAGCAGCCACTCCTAACTTTACTTTTTTGAGTGTCTGCAGAGCTGTTAGGAGAGGTGGGGGTCTAGCTGCTCTTTTTAAAGATATCTATCAATGTAAGCAAATATCATTTGGGAATTACCCTTCTTTCGAATATCTGGGTACTGTGTTAAAAGGTGCTCCACTCATTTTACTTATCATTATTTACAGGCCTCCAAAATACTCTCCAGCCTTTGCTGAGGACTTTACAGAACTGTTATCAACAATTACCTCAGAGTTTGACTGTTTTGCCATTGCTGGAGATTTTAACATCCACATAGATAGTGCAGAAAACAATATGGCAAAAGAAATCAATACTGTTTTAAAAACTTTTGATCTGACTCAGCATGTACATGGACCCACACACAATCGTGGACACACTCTAGATTTACTTATCAGTAAGGGTCTAAACATTTCACTGATTGTTATTAAGGATGTAGCGCTGTCTGATCATTTCTGTATTTTCTTTGATATATTGATCTCTCCTGCCACTGAAGCTAGATCTGTGTCTGTCAAGAAGAGATGCTTAAATGAGAACACTAGTGTTCTATTTATGAAGGCTATATCCTTAACACCAAGCATATCTGCAGACTCTGTTGATTTTCTCCTTGATTCTTTGAACTCAAAAGTTAAAAGTGTAATTGACGATTTTGCTCCTGTGAAAGTCAGGAAGAAGAGTGGCAGACAAAAAGCACCTAGGAGAAACTCAACAGCAGTGCAAAATATGAAAAGACAATGCAGAAAAGCAGAGTGCATGTGGCGGAAGACAAAACTTGTATTCCATTATAACATCTACAAAGACAGCCTTCATGCTTTCAATATGGAACTAGGCAAATCTAGACAGACTTTCTTCTCAAATATTATAAACAGCAATTTAAACAACACACACATTCTTTTTGCCACTGTAGAGAGACTGACAAACCCCCCAAGCCAGATTCCCAGTGAAATGCTCTCAGACAACAAGTGCAGTGAGTTTGCTTCTTTCTTCTCTGAGAAAATTAATAATATCAGAAAGGTGATCAGCACATCCTTGAGTTGCACTGAGGTCAGACAGATTGAAAACTGAAGTCATTGCATTTGGAAACAAAGATGAAGTTCTCAAGGTGAACGCATACATTCACTCTAGGGGTCAAACAACTAAACCTTAAGTCATCTTGGTGTGACACTACAGTCAAGTCAAGTCAAGTCAAGTTTATTTATATAGCGCTTTTCACAACACAGGTTGTATCAAAGCAGCTTCACAGTATTAAATTAAAATAATACATCAATGTTTGTTTCAAGTGGAAAACGTCCACGTTTGGTAATGCTGATCAATAGTATTGTTGATTGATTAATTAAATTAAATAAAATATCCCCAACTGAGCAAGCCAAAGGCAACAGTGGCAAGGAACCGAAAAAACTCCATCAAGTGACCTAATGGTGTCCTAAAACTCCATCAGGTGACCTAATGGAGAAAAAAAAAAACCTTGGGAGAACCCAGGCTCAGTCGGGGGCCAGTTCTCCTCTGGCGTTTATAAACTAGAGGTCGGATTTAACTGTAAGATTAAAAGTATTATATGAATGCCTGGCTGAAGAGATGCATCTTTAATCTAGTTTTAAACTGGGATAGCGAGTATGAGCAACGAACAGTATCAGGAAGGCTATTCCAGAGTTTTGGAGCTAAATGTGAAAATGCTCTCCCTCCTTTGGTGGACCTAGATATCCTAAGTATGACCAAAAGCCTCGAATTTAGTGATCTTAAAGAGTGCGATGGATTATAGGGTGATAGAAGATCTATTCAATAGACTGTAGCTAAGCCGTTTAGGGCTTTATAAGTCAGTAGCAATACCTTGTAAATAATACGGAACTTTATAGGTAACCAATGCAGTGATGATAAAAATCGGTGTTATATGATCATATATTCTTGATCTAGTAAGAACTCTAGCGGCTGCATTTTGGACTAACTGTAGCTTGTTTATTGAGGATGCAGGACAACCGGCTAATAAAGCATTACAGTAATCTAGTCTCGAGGTCATGAATGCATGAACTAGCTTTTCTGCATCAGAAACTGATAGGATATTACGTAGCTTAGCAATGTTTCTAAGGTGAAAAAAGGCTGTTTTTGTAACATATGAAATATGATTTTCAAAAGACAGGTTACAGTCGAGTATAACACCCAGGTCTTTTACTGTAGAGGATAAAGTAACAGGACATCCTACGATGTTAAAGTTGTATTGTAAGAGGTTTTGTGGGCGGTTTTTTTAACCGATAAGTATGATTTAATAAAAGAAAATTACGCGTCATCCAATCTTTTATATCTTTAACACACTCTGTCAATTTGGATAATTCAGCGTTTTCATCCGGCCGTGATGAAATATAGATTTGAGTGTCATCAGCATAACAATGGAAACTAATTCCATGTTTCCTTATAATATTTCCAAGTGGCATCATATATATTGAGAATAATAAAGGGCCCAACACAGATCCCTGCGGCACTCCATAGTTTACTGAAGTTATGATCGATTTTTCTCCATTCAAATAGACAAAATGGTAGCGGTCTGATAAGTATGATCTCAACCAGCTTAATGCTTGTCCTTGAACACCAGTATAATTTTGTAGTCGATCTAAGAGTATTGTATGATCTATAGTATCGAACGCAGCACTAAGATCAAGTAAAACTAGTATTGAGATACAGCCTTGGTCAGAAGCTAATAGTAAATCATTTGTGATTTTAACGAGCGCAGTTTCAGTGCTATGGTGCGGCCTGAATCCAGACTGAAACTTTTCATAGATGTCATTTTCTTGCAAGAAAGAGCCCAGTTGAGCGGACACAACTTTTTCTAGTATTTTAGACATAAATGGAAGATTTGAAATGGGTCTATAATTTGCTTGATTATTATGATCTAATTGTGGTTTCTTAATGAAAGGTTTTATAACTGCCAGTTTAAATGTTCTTGGAACATGACCTAGAGACGAGTTAATAATATTGAGGAGAGGCTCTTCCACTACAGGTAACACTTCTTTCAATAGTTTAGTTGGTATAGGATATAATAAACATGTTGTTGTTTTAGATGAAATGATAAGTTTATTTAACTCTTTTTGTTCTATAGTTGTAACACACTGTAATTGTTCTTGCGGGGTGATAATTGAGGCTGAATAATAAGGCGCGATTGAAGATTGAACGTTTACAATTGTGGTTCTGATGTTTTCTATTTTCTCAGTGAAGAAGTTCATGAAATCATTACTACTAAACTGTAACGGGATATTTTGTTCGGGTAATGTCTGTTTATTTGTTAGACTAGCCACGGTGTTAAATAAAAACCTAGGATTGTTTTGGTTATTTTCTATTAGTTTGCGGAGGTGCTCAGCCCTGGCCGCTTTTAGGGCCTTTTTATAACGTGACATACTGTCTTTCCACGCGATTCTAAAGACCTCTAAATTAGTTTGTTTCCATTTACGCTCTAAATTACGGGTTTCTCTCTTTAGAACACGCGTAGTATTGTTGTACCATGGTGCTTTAATTTTCTCTCTGACCTTTTTTAATCTAATGGGTGCAACAATATCCAGTGTTCCAGAGAGAATGGTGCTCATAGTGCTAGTTAGTTCTTCTAATTCATATGTTTGTTTGGGTTCAGGCAGCAGCTGAGACAGATTAGATAAGCAATTTGAGAAATTATCTATGGTGGATGAAGGATTGTTCTGCCTGGTCGATAGCATGACATTACAGCAGTACATAATATGCAAGTTACCATGTAATGGTCAGTGACATCATCACTTTGTGGAATGATATCTATATCAGTTGGATCGGTTCCATATGATATAATTAAATCGAGTGTATGATTAAGACGATGAGTTGGTCCGGTGACATTTTGCTTGACCCCAAAGGAATTTAAAAAATCTGTAAACGCAGCCCCTAACGCATCATTTGGATTATCTACGTGTATGTTAAAATCTCCAACAATTAATGCTTCATCGACATTGAGCAATAGATCTGAGAGAAAATCTGCAAACTCTTTTAGGAAATCAGCGTAAGGCCCAGGCGGTCTATATACGGTAGCCAAGGCTAGAGATAATAGGGATTTTTTTCTAACATCTAAGAGCGTAACATTTAGTACAAGTACTTTAAACGAAATAAACTTATAACCCGTTTTCTGAGTAACATTGAGAATATCTCTATAGATTGTTGCAACACCGCCGCCACGACCAATCAGATGGGGCTCATGCTTTTAGGAGTATCCAGATGGAGTAGACTCATTTAGACCGAAATAATCATTTGGTTTAAGCCAGGTTTCAGTAAGGCAAAGTACATCGAAGCTATTATCTGTGACTATTTCATTTACAATAACTGCCTTAGGTGTGAGTGATCTAATGTTTAAAAGACCTAGCTTTAGAAATTGTTTTTGTTTACTAATAGCAACATTTTCTGTTTTAATAACAATTCGATTTTTCCTAGATCCTGCAGTAGATTTATTATTTGATCTCACTAAACGAGGAATAGACAGTTTCTATGCAATGTTCTACACTAGTATTTATATCAGTTAAATTGGTGCAGCAGAGACTATGATTTGGACTTTTGGTAACTAGTCATCTAATGGTATTTAACATTTTGGAGATGTTATCCGACAGAAGATCCACTCCGAATCTGTTTGGGTGTAAGCCATCGGCACGGAAAAGCCTAGGACGCTCCCAAAACAGATTCCAATTATTTACAAAGAGCAGTTTCTGCTCAATGCACCATGACGTTAACCATTCATTTAGCGCGAATAATCTACTAAACTTTTCATGACCTAGTCGGTACGTGGGAAGCGGTCCTGACACAATAATCGTTGTTTCGGGCGATGTGCTGCGTACCGTATCGATCAGATTCCTGAAGTCTTTCTTCAGAACCTCCGTCTGGCGCAGCCTGAGGTCGTTCACTCCCGCGTGCAGGACCACAGTTCCGACGCACTCGTCACTGTTCAGAATCTCGGGAACGCGAGCGGTGATTTCATAAACACGAGCACCAGGAAAGCAGTGACTGTGCACCTTACTTTTACCTAACGTAGCGTGTACGTGTCGAATGATAGAATCGCCGATGATCATAGCATCGCGTTCTGTTTCGCGAAGAGGGGAGAAGCGGTTTTGTGTGGATAACTCGAAAACCGGGAGGGTCGGAGAGAGTCTTGGTCTAGACCTGACTCGCGTCTTCCGCTGTGGAACCATCCAGGCTACGTAACCTATAGGAGTATCCAGCGTTGGATCACTAATAGGCTTGAGACGTGTCTGCTCAACAGTCCGCGTTGTAAGGGTGAGGAAAAGTGGAAAATGTTCGTTGTAAGTGAGTTTAAAGAGAAAATCAAGAATTATAAATCAAATCGATAGAGCTCCAAAGACAACAACATGTTCAGACGCGACGCATGCGCAAGTGACATGCGTTTAAGAACTTGAATTAGCCGTGTGTGATCTTAATGAAAATAAGCTAAAAAGCACAAGTGTGAATCAGCCTGTGATCACATGTTTAAACTTCATCTAGCATCAGTCCTTCAGCCATTATGTTTAAAAGAGCATTTCATAGTGTAATATTAATAAGAATTTGAGTAGGATTCAGTGTGAAAATGCTTTTATTATCTATTTGGTAGGAGCGCAAACACCATCGCACACCTGCAGGTGATAAGTGCATGGGAAAAAAAGACCATGTAGGTAGGTCAAGTAAAAAAAAAAAAAGAAAAGAAACAAAGAACTCCCGCACACTATCCGTACTTGCAAAAAAGTATCAAAAATTCTTTATTGGCAATGTTTCGGTCTCATGACCTTCATCAGGCACATACAAACATTACAAACTCAATCATATTAATAAAATGATAAAATTAGCATCAAGAAAAGTTCCTACAATTATCAATGCTGGAGTAAAGGCGATATTTACTGAATTGTCATTTTCATGGATAATGAGTATGGAGTGCATTACTTGCCAGTATTTATGTTAAAGCAGTGTAATGTGATTTTTTTAATATTATTAAGATCAAATACCCTAATTACAATCATAGATAAATACAATAACAAAGTTACAAATGAAGTAAGGTCTAACTGTAGAGTATTTTAAGTACAGGGATGTAATAATAGGCCTAAATGTACAAAAAACACTATAGTGTTCACTGTATAAATTAAATGTAGATTAATCTTTGTTAAAGCTTTTGTTGTTTGATTAACATTAATGAGTCAGCAGCAAGTATTTATAGGTTGCTGTCACTTTAAGATCGAATGCACAGACCCAATATAATGATACACATCCGATCTCTTTACGTCAAATATTTTGTGTATGTGTCCGTTCGAGCGAACGGAGATGCAAAAGAGGAATCAATTCACTAAAACGATTCGCTAAAACCCATAGCATAGAGCAGAATATTGAGCGAAGTGTCACAGTCATCCAGTGAAAATGGCGAGAGCGAGAGTGAAACCTGAGCGCTGAACACTGAGGGGAGGTGGCATATATATATATATATTTTCAGCTCATATGTTTGGCCTTTTTTGGCTGACAATTTTCGGCGAAATTACGGTGTGTCGCTAATATTTTTATTATCTGTCTTGTCACTGTCATTCTGTCTGTGATGTGGAAGCTTCTGTCACCAAGATAAATTCCTCGTATGTGTAAACATACTTGGCAATAAAGCTCCTTCTGATTCTCCATGTTCTACTGTTAGAGCGACAGGAATCACTACTATAGCTGAAACTCACAGCAAAACATCCAAACACAAACACCTTCTAATCAAAACAGTTGATTTCACAATGCTAATGTGTGCTAGCATTACCAGTGATAGCAGTGACAGGACAGGTTCACATGTGTGTTTAGCAGGATCCCATCTCTCTACAGCTGACCTTTACACGCTACAGCTTCAGCGCTCTCAGTGTGAAAGAGCCCCCGCAGTAAATGGATCAAATGTTTTGTCCCAAATTTCCCCGCCATCAAAGCTTATAGCGCTTGACGGGACTCTGTAAAGCTTCATATTGCGATTTGCTAACCAATCTTTCACCCCCGCCTTTAGACCATTCTCTCCACCGTCGTGAGCAATATCTGGGCCTGAAATGACTGACCTTTCAGTTTATTGACCATTAGGATGATGGACCAAAAAAATGTTATTGTCGGATTCTTCTTACTGCTGTAGATAAAAGTGCCATCAGAAAATATAAAGAGCGAGAAAGAGAAAAAGAGCATGTCTGTCTGTTATGGATTCACATCATTTTTGAACTTTTCATTTCATATTAGAAAATCAAAGAAGTAAAACAGGAAACAAATATTATTAATCATTTTTTAGAGTTTTAGCATTAGAGTGAAATAATAATAATAATAATAATAATAATAATAATAATGAAAACCATGATTTCTCCTCTTGTAATTAGGCCCCTGGACAGCGAGCCGAGGCACTGTAGCTAGAATGCATGAATCCGGCCCTGAACACGTGTGTGAGATGATCCGTCAGCTGTATTCAGTGCCGTGAGCTGAGAGGTCGCTGTTAAAGGGATAGTTCACTTTGAAATTAATTTTTGATATGTTTTAGCTTACCTCAAGGGCATCCAAGATGTAGGTGTCTTTGTTTCCGCAGTAGTTTCAATTTTGATATTTTTAGGTCAAACCGTTCTTGTCTGTCAGTCATATAATGCAGGTCGATGGTCACTGTCTCAAAACACAAGCACAAAGTCCAAATTAAAACAATTCCCCATCGTCCAAATGATATCGTTGGGTTAGGGTTAGGGTTAGGGATATCGTTGTTATCTCTTGAAAACAGCACACGTCCAAATGATCTGACGGCGCGGGCGGGTATAGATGTATACACTAGATGTCGCCTTCGCTACTGCAGTTCATTGGAACGAAACCGTAGCCAAGGCAACATCTATGTATATATCTATACCCGCCCGCGCCGTCAGATCATTTGGACGTGTGCTGTTTTCAAGAGATAACAACGATATAAATACTGTTCGTTTTCTCACACAAACTGCTCGTTTCGTGTCTTAGGCCATCAATGTGTACTTATGATGGCGAATTGTTTCATTTGGACGATGGGGAATTGTTTTAATTTGGACTCTGTGCTTGTGTTTTGAGACAGTGACCATCGACCTGCATTATATGACTGACAGACAAGAACGGTTTGACCTAAAAATATCAAAATTGAAACTACTGCGGAAACAAAGACACCTACATCTTGGATGCCCTTGAGGTAAGCTAAAACATATCAAAAATTAATTTCAAAGTGAACTATCCCTTTAAAGCCCATATCGGGTCTGATGTCTGAGTCTGACTGAATATTTTTCATTACTGACATATGGTGGAAGCACTTTACACTTTTAAACATTTAACAGACACTTTTATCTAAAGCGACTTGCGTTGCATTGAAGGTGTTGATAAAAGATTTGACTTGATGGTGTAATGCATAACATGACAGTAATACAGGGTTCCTCACGAGTCCTGGAAAACTGACAAAATAAAACACATGGAAAATGAGTGAAATTATAAACTGTCCTGGAAAATTATTTACATAATGTTCCAGTTTACCACTGGCATGGAGTACTCAACGTTGTTCAGGAGCGTTTCCTGAAGAGTTTTGACACGTGACGGGTTTTTGTGACGTTCAGTCGGGTGATGTTTGGTCTCGTGTTGGTGCTTTTAGTAGTTAGATGATTGTGTGTTCAGATTCATGCAGCTCTGCATCTGACTTCAAGCAGTGCATGTTGGTTAAACTTCTGGACTTGAGACCGCACAGACGCCACATCACTGTGCCGTAGCATCAAAGTAACACGAGTGTTTCTAGAGCATCTGCTGGCTCATATTTAAGTCGTGTTAATGTATTGGTAAAAGGCTTTACATTGCCAAATCATATGTAACATTAAATTACAGACATACACATTTACACACAATAACAAAAGAAGTTTGACAAAATGTTTTTATCCAAATGTTTACAGCGTTGATGTCATTAATGCGGCTATTACACTTCACAAACCTGGCAGCCAGTTCAGTTCTCCTAGCAGATGTGGGAGTTTGTTGTTGTTGTTTGCCTTCAGGTTGAAGGCTTTTTCAAGGGTTGTATTTCACGATTGACAGATATTGCCAAAGACAATTTTTATTTTTACCAGACTTTTTATGTTTATTCTGACACCCTAGTTTCTCTTTTGCTCACAAATTTGTGTTTTTATATCAGTACAAATTCTTTTCATGTCATCTAAATGTTATTTTGTGTCATGTATGTCAAAATGAAATTGGCAGAAAAATGGACCTACATTATTTGTATTTAGCGTAATTGTCAAGTCAAGTCAAGTCATCTTCATTTATATAGCGCTTTTAACAATGTAGATTGTTTCAAAGCAGCTTTACAGAGATAAACGTTTAATTTAAGTTAACAGAGATTGTTTTGGCTTTATAGCGGTTCTTTAATAAAGTTATTTTCCAGCTAAAGTTAGTTTTGACTGATTCGCTTCCGTCGCAACGATCATTTGTTATTAAATTAGGGGCCGCTAAGACGACACCATTCTCTCTACACAGACTTTAAACGCGAACCTGTGGGAAACGCTGATGGTGGTCACATGCGCATTAAGAATCGGTTCTATAGTTATGTGCGTTTGAATATATGTGCGCAGGTTTGGAATTCCCTACAAACCAAGCCTAAACAAAGTACTGGCATTTCCTTATAATTTTTGATACAGAATTTTATTTTATTTTATCAATTTGGGGTAGGTACGCGAATTGAGTTTCCCGACAACGCTTTATCTGTAGAGTGGTAAAGGGATCCTCCATAGGGAGAGACTAGTTGGCACTTCAGCACTGCGTTGGATCGGGTTCAGGCGAAGGTCCTTCATCCGATCTGGATACGGCCTGGATCCGGCTGGCCTCGGGATAAACACAGACACTAAAATTAGCGTAGATGCCATTCTTCTCATGATGTAACGAGTACATCAGGATTTATGGGAAGTGTTCCCGGTTCCGGCTGACCTAATCTATGCAGCATAACATTAAATTATAGAAGTCTATAATGTATTATGTGAATGCTAGGTCAAAGAGATGTGTCTTTAATCTGGCTTTGAACTGACAGAGTGTGGCTGCTTCCCGGCAAATGTTAGGAAGACTGTTCCAAAGTTTTGGTGCTAAATAGGAGAAGGATCTACCGCCAGCAGTCGATTTTTGATATTCTAGGTATTATCAACTGGCCGGAATTTTGAGATCGCAATAGACGTGAAGGACTATAATGCGTTAAGAGCTCGCTCAAGCACTGCGGACCTAAACCATTTAGTGCTTTGTAAGTGATCAGCAATATTTTAAAATTGATGCGATGTTTAACAGGGAGCCAGTGCATTTTTGACAGAACCGGGCTAATATGGTCATACTTCCTGGTTCTGGTAAGAACTCGAGCTGCTGCGTTTTGAACCAGCTGTAGTTTGTTTATTAAGTGTGCAGGGCAACCACCTAGTAGAGCATTACAATAATCTAGCCTTGAGGTCATGAACGCATGAACTAATTGTTCCGCATTTGTCAATGAGAGCATATGGCGTAATTTAGATATATTTTTAAGATGGAAAAATGCGGTTTTACAGATACTAGACACGTGACTTTCAAATGAAAGATTGGTATCAAAGAGCACACCCAGGTTCCTAACTGACGACGAAGACTTAACAGAGCAGCCATCAAGTGTTAGACAGTATTCTAGGTTATTACGTGAGGAAGTTTTTTGTCCAATAATTAGAATCTCTGTTTTTTCAGAATTAAGTAGTAGGACATTACGAGTCATCCAATTTTTTATATCAGCTATGCATTCTGTTAATTTTGTGAATTGGTAGGTTTCGTTAGGTTTTGAAGAAATATACAGCTGAGTATCATCGGCATAACAGTGAAAGCTAATTCCATGTTTCCTAATGATATCTCCTAATGGTAGCATGTACAGAGTGAACTGCAGCGGTCCTAGTACTGAGCCTTGTGGTACGCCATACTGAACTTGTGATCGATGAGACATCTCTTCATTTACTGCTACAAACTGATAACAGTCAGATAAGTATGATTTAACCCTCTGAGGACTATAAAGCACTATAAACTTAAATTACTCCGTCATTTATGGTCATACAGAAAAAAGAAATATAAAAAAATAATCTGTGATATTTTTACTTTTGTAGGTGTCCACTTACAATCAAATCAAAACATTGTGCTTTTGTAAAATAAAGAAAATAAACAGGGTGTGCGTTCTGCCTCTCCATCGCGGTGAACTTTTTTTTCTTGAGCACGTCTATAAACTGAAACAAAACTCAGCGAATACTTGACACATTTATGAGCCATATACCTTTATAAACATTTAAGTGTGTACTTTTAAATGATCGGATTCAAACTGAAAACAAATATTCTCTGTTTAAGTAATTTGTATAAAACCAACAAGATGTCCAGCTTCTCAAACGCTTCCTAATTATTTTTAATTTGAACACGCCCACTCGCGCAAAAGATATTCACATGCAAATCTCCACATGGAACGCAAACGCGCTCGATACCTCAAAAACAAAACACCAAAACACTTCACAAGTCTCTGCTTTTCGTCGAGTTTGAAAGACGCGCCTGAGCTTACATTGGAATTACCTCAGAAGAAGAAGAACGCGATTTGAAGACAAGAAAGATGTAAGGTAAGAAATTCTTACATATTAGTTTGTTATTGTTGCATAAATTTCACATTGCAGTTGAACTGTTGCTAGACATATGGTGAATATTATAATATTTAGACCGTGTTTACTGTTACTGTGTTTGTGGATATCTGCTGAAATGTAGATATGGTAACCATAATGTTTTATATTTGAGCGCGATCGCGTTTGAATGTATCATATTTTGGATCGCGATCGCGTTTAAAAAGCACCAAACGGCTTTATGTTATACTATTATCTCATTTCATATCATCATAACGAATGGAAACATTTGAAGTAACATGATAATCAATATATTTTTCTCTAGCTTAGTTGTTACTGAAATATTTTGGAAGATTTATAGGCTGCTATGGTTATTGTTATTATTATTTTATGCAGCACTGCGCATAGCCAATGCCTACAAGGCACAACAAACCTGGTGTTCATTATATTATATATTGTTGGAAACATTTGTGTGTGTGTGTATGTGTGTATTCTGTGAATTTTAAAAAGCAATTGTAACCAGAAAAGTCTAAAATCTATTCCCAAAATCGTGCAGGCCTATAGTTTCTCTTGATATCAGTATGTTCACTTTTTTTTTTTTTTCAGGGCCCAGATGCCACTCCTGCTGACTTCAACATTCACATGAGTCTCTGTACATGAACATGGTAAAATGAAAATCAAACACCTTGGAAATGAAAGGTATGTACAATGTTTTTAGGAATGGCACAAAGGTCTCTGTCTTTGGATAATTGTTTTCAATGAGTGCTTTTTTGTCATTTGTTTTGTATTTTTGGATTATGTTGTGTTGTAAATAAATCCAAAAAATCTAGAAGCCATTATTTTTTAAATCTCCTCATTCTTTGTGCAAGGTTGCTCAGAATGATAGGGCCTGATAGCTCCTAATAGGGCCATTAGGGAGTGTCTTTGTCTTTATCAGGTGTGAAAAGCTTACATATTAATGAGCTCCATAAAGCTTTTTTCACACAAAACACGTCGTAAAATGTTTCAATCAATATATTGTCTTCTCTGAATGAGCAGTCAGGGTGATTTTCACATAGTTTTAGAGCAAATATTCTAGGCTACGTCATACATTTTTCAAAAGTCTTGTGAAGAAATAATCAGTATGGGTTTCATGACCTTATTTCAGTGAGAATTTTTTTTTTGTATTTTCACAAACCACGCATAAATGTCATTATCTCAAAACAACAAACCTTTACACACATTCTGCTGATATATTATTGTAGCAGAGTTTGTGCTGAATACAGTGTAATTAGACTTTAGCCATGAAAATGTCACAAGTAACAGAAATAAGCACAAATGTCAGAGCATGTCAGAACACCTCCAAGGCCCAGAAAACACCTCAGACCCCAGAGGGTTAATAAAGCAATCTTTAGTGGCAGAAGTGATAGGTCTAACATATTTGAAACACGGAGTCGGCTTTGCAGCCTTCGCTAAATTAAGTTTACATGAGACTAGATAATGATCTGAGATGTCATCGCTCTGCTGCAGAATTTCAACGGCATCCACATCTATTCCGTGTGATAATATTAGATCTAGAGTATGATTACGACGATGAGTAGGTCCTGACACGTGTTGTCTAACTCCAATTGAGTTTACAATGTCTTTAAATGCCAATCCCAATGCATCTTTTTCATTATCGATGTGTATATTAAAATCACCAACAATTAGTACTTTATCTGCAGTCAATATTAATTCTGATAGAAAGTCCGCAAATTCTTTGATAAAATCTTTATGGTACCCTGGTGGCCTGTATACAGTAGCCAACACAAATCTCAAACGTGATTTATCATTTATATTATATATTTTTACATTAAGTACTAACACTTCAAAAGAATTATATTTAAAACTTGATTTCTTAGTGGTTTTGAAAATATTATAAATTACAGCAACTCCTCCCCCTTTGCGTTTCAGACGAGGCTCATGTTTATAACAGTAATCTTGCGGGGTGGACTCATTTAAAGTAATGTAATCGTTTGGTTTTAGCCAGGTTTCTGTCAAACACAGCACATCTAGGTTATTATCTGAAATCATATCATTAACAATGAGGGCTTTTGAAGTAAGCGATCGAATATTCAGCAACCCAAGCTTTAGCATTTGCTCATCTGTATTATAGCTGTTTTTTATTTGTTGAACATCAATTCAATTTTTAACCTTAGATGTGTTAAAACGTTTTTTGGATTTCCAAATTCGGGGAACAGACACAGTCTCTATATGATGATAGCTAGGTGAAAGAGGCTCTATGTGATGGGATTTATCTGACCTTGGTGACGCGAGGCCGCTAGCAGACGGTCGGTTTAGCCAGTCTATCTGCTTCCTGACCTGAGCCCCAGATTGTCATGTTTGAGCTCTAAGACTTATGTGCCATATTACTAGAGAGAAGAGCAGCACCATCCCAGGAGGGATGAATACCATCTCTTTTCAACAGGTCAGGTTTGCCCCAAAAACTTTTCCAATTGTCTATTAATTCTATATTATTTTGCGGACACCACCGAGACAGCCAACCGTTAAGTGAACACAATCTACTAACTATCTCATCACTCCTGCGAACAGGAAGGGGGCCAGAGCAAATTACAGTGCCTGACATCGTACTTGCGAGTTCACACACCTCTTTAATATTAATTTTGGTGATCTCCGACTGGTCGAACATCATTAGTGCCGACGTGAATAATGATCTTAGAGAATTTACGATTAGCATTAGCCAGCACTTTTAAATTTGCTTTGATGTCAGGCGCTCTGGCTCCCGGCAAACATGTGACTATGGTGGCTGGTGTCTCTATTTTCACGTTCCGTGTAATAGAATCGCCAATAACTAGGGCACAATCAACAGAACTCTCAAGGGGGTGTTTCACTGAGCGGGGCAAATCGATTTGTTATGGTAATCGGAACGGAAGAGTGGTTATTTGATCCGCGACTAGAGCGATCCCTCACTGCCACCCATTTGCATGTCTGCGCAGGCACTAATTCAGCTGGAACCGAATCATGTAAAGAGTTCACTATGCTAGGCGCATCCAAAATAGTATCTAAAGCTCTAACACTCTTACTATCCTCAATTAAAGTTTGGATGCGTGTTTCTAGTTCTGAAATCTTCTCTGTCAGCCTAACTGTCTCCTTGCATTTATCACATATAAATTATAAATTGCCAACAGAGAAGGCTATGCTAAACATGTGACATGAAGTGCAGGTGACAATAACAGGACAAGACATTACTCACCGTGTTTGTTGAGTGATTCTTACTCTCCTGAGCTTTTATGAACTCAAAGGCGCGAGCACGCGAGAGAAAAATAAATAAATAAAAATTTAGCTGAGCTAAAAAATAGCTGAGCGCACAGGTGGCGCGTTAACAGGCTAGCGAATTACTAGCGTGTTGTGCTAGTAGTAACAGAAGCTAGCGATGTCAGGTTAATCTGAGATGTTGGGTAAGCTGTATTTAGTAGTAGTATAAACAACTAGAAATTGTAGTAAATGATGGTTTAAAACAAGGAAATACGAGGCTAAGACGGAGCTTACAGCACCGAAGCAAACACACTCACAGCAGGCAGCGAGGCAGACAGGAGCAATCGATCCTGGATTTCAAACAGGATTTAGACCATACCATATAATCGTATAGAATTTGTTTAGCTTCATTCTGTTTTAAATTATAATCAAATTTGGCTGTACTCATTTCAACTTTCATTTCAAGAAAGGTTTATTCTTGTATAACAAATCAAAGAAAGTTGAAATTGGGATTATTAGCTCACATTTCTGACTTTATAATCTACAATTGCGAGTTTATATCTCACAATTCTGAGAAAAGACGGAATTGTGAGCCAAAAAGTCGCAATTACCTTTTAAATTTTTATACTGTGGCAGAAACAAGCTTCCATATTAAAGCAGTACAGAAAGTATTGAATGAAAAGTGTTTCTGTTGTTACATGTAAAAGTCTGAAACATCTGTTTATTTGACAAATATCACATCTAGTCCATTTCATGTGCAATAAAGAGCGGAAAGCAGAAAGTGTCGGATTTGACGGCTTGGTTTTGAACTCCTCCTCCAACTTCAGGTGGAAAATCTGTCCGATCCGTAAGACCAGCTTATGTGGATGATGACGAGGACACCGACTGCTCAAATGTTAACCGGTAAGCTGCTACCTAACAATAAAAATTCAGTTTAACAATTCAGTAACTTGCTGACTAATTGATACCGTATGAGAAGGGGTCGACAGTCTGTAAACTGCTTGTGTGTCAGCAGTGCAGCGGCAGCGATATGTGAAGGAATAGTGTTGTCAAAAGCACCAGAGACTTCGGTACGAAGAATGACATTATGACATTTTATAAATGTTATTTCTGTAGGTTTTCTTCAGTAGAGACTGATAGGTGGCTGCTTTCAAACGCTTTCATGTGTATTTGTGTGAGTGTTCCTCTGTGAAGAGAGTCAAAGGTTTCTATTTTCAGTGTGAAGCTCTGAGCATTGTAGCCAATCACAGATGCTGAAAGCATTAACCCAATGGCCAATCAGGGTTAGTCAGAATCCCCTCAATACTGCTCAAAATGAGATTTTCTTCAGTGCAAGCTCAGTTCTTAGGTCTGCATGTGTAGCGGGTATAGGATCTCCGTATCAGCTGACAGTTAAGCGTTCCCAGCAATCTGTGGAATGGTGGAATAAACACACGACAACAATGTGCATGTGATCAGCTCCGGTCTTGCTGGGTTATCTATTTATTTCAAAATGTTCACATTAGAACAAAGTCACAATAAATCGTTTTTTTATGCAAAACTTCACTGTTTCAGTCTCTTTCTTACAATTACACAGTGTTTTCATTAAGATATGTCCATCAGCCAATCACTGTGTTACTCATTTATTATCAAAATGCTGTTCAGTGTTCAATGAAAACACGTATTCAATGGGTGTGTCAGGTGTTCTCAGCGGTTCAGGTGGAGTTTTCAGCTCATTCCACGAGAGAGGAGCAGAGAGGGTGAGTTTTGGTTCGTGACAGTGTCATAATTTTGAACGCATTTAAATATTATAAAACGCATGTAGACCGATATTTTTCTAATGTCTGGACTCCTTTATTAAGGGAGTATGGATATATACAGACGTTTCACTATTGGTATAAATGCATTTTCTGAGAATTTATATTTCAAGTTTTGACTGCACGTATATTTGGAAAAAAAACGTAGGCCTACTTTAAGATGCTTCTTCAGGTTTGAGGTGGAGACTTTGGACGACGCTGAAAGGAGGTTGGTTGCTGGCAAGCAGAGGTTGCACTGCACAGTTATATTTCGTTCTCCCTTCTCTTTATTTAATGTGAAATGCTGTTTAAAAATTTCCAAGATAGAAAAACGCATTCTTGCCCTGCTCTGTTGTTCCGGCTCCATCTCTACCTCTAGCTCCCGCTTCTCCTCTTCTGACTCCATTGTGACTGATCACGCAAACCGCGCTTTTTTTTTTTTTTTTTTTTCATGTTGGGGCTTCTGGAAAATGCATGGAGTTGCCTTAATTTTTTTAGAGAGTGAATAAACTCGTGAAACAGAGAAGTATCGTCATGTAATCCATTGATTTCAAGAATGTAACTGTATTCTAAATACCAACTATTAAAATGGTAACTGTAACGGAATACAATTACTCATAATTTGTATTCTGAATACGTAACGCCGGTACATGTATTCCGTTACTCCCCAACACTGTTGAAGACCAGATGCCAGATCACCTGCAGAGGCTCGGTCTCGTTGGCTCAAGTGTTTCAGGAGTTCAGTCTTGAAATAACAAGAGCTGTTGCCACATGTTCAGACTGGATGGGTCTGATTTACCTGATGTTGTAAAGGGTGTTGGAAACTTCTTTTCCTTCATCAAAGCAAGACCAGGAGATGTTGGGATCACGTTCAAACAGAAGTTATTCTTTATTGAGAACTTCGCTGTACGTTGCTGCAGTCATCCGACAAAATCTGACTAATGTAACTTTACATGGTTTCTTATAGGCATTTCAGTGGGCTGTCCTTAAAGGTGCTGACCTTACACACAGCCTTAGGGATGACCACTAGATCGAATCATCTAAAGACAATAGAGGCAATTACCCCCAACTGAGATAATGGTACCCCCCAAATTGTATAAACAACACATGGTCACGAGAACTAAGACTATGTAACATTCACACATAGTTCAACTCTTAGTAGGAAGATCAAAGACTAACAAAACCCCTTCAAAGGAAACTATGTTAAATCTAATCAGTAAATGGATGCCCTCATGTTCACCTTGAATGCCCAACACAGTATAGTTCATCTTAGTTTTTTATGTGATGTTATTTAAGGAAGTAGGATCAGCAGATCTAAAACATATTCTTAAATTTGTAATCCTACAAGGGCAAACCTGCCGTTGTGGAAAAGCTCAGTGTTGTTATATTCCACCCAGAGGTTCCTTACTGTCTAATATTATTTGCATATAGTTCAAAATTATTATTTTCCAACTAGAATTAGAAGTGTAATTTCCTTCACAGTTCTGTAGGCTTTATAAAAAAAAATTGGTCCCCCCAATGTTCAACACGTTACATTCTTGTTCTACAGCACATATTATATATACTGTGTTTTGTATGTAGAATACCTACTATATTATCTGCTGAATTTGCATAAATATGTACACAACAGGGTGCTCTGCAAGAAATACTGTGTCCCACAATGCAATACACTCCACTTTCTGCACATCTTCACCAATGTGAAGTAAAATCTGCCAGGTTTTCGTAGATATCTTTTATTCTTGACTCATTATTAGATTGGAAAGCCAAGAGTAAAGATGGTTATTTAAAATTCTGGACTCTGTGAATAAGCCGTGTGTGTATTGAGGTCATGTGACAGCAATGTTTATTATTGCATACTGTGTCCATGCTGTTTTTAAAGGAATAGGCAGTATTCGGTTGGTGCAGCAACTCTCTTTTCCCGCTTGAACCTGCCATTTTGTGTCTGTGGCTGCTTCCTGTTGCTATGGTTACTTCCGCAGTGAAATAAGAAGGCTCCATTAGATGTTTCAGATAATCACCCATTGCCCGCATTCACTCTCGCTCTCCTTTGGGGTGCAGATAAAACAGCTCTATTAATTTGCCTTGAATAAGAGCAGTCTCTAGATTGCTTTCCCCACACCCCAGTGTTGAGCTGAGGTTTCCATTCCTGAATTCTGTGCTAATGTGGTTGTATCATTCACCTCGTCCTTCAATGATTGCACCAAGCATGTACTGTACACATTCACAAATGTCAATAATTGCAGACAAGCATAATGCTTCAGTACTCCTAGTTATATTAGCATATTTTGAATGAAAGACAAACAACAATTGAGAGTGTGCTTGCTTGGGTCGTACTGACAAACACACACACACACACACACACACACACACACACACACACACACACACACACACACACACACACACACACACACACACCATTCCATTGACCTTTCCATTGAAATCCACCTTAATCCACCTGTTGATCAATCATCCACAGCCTTCGGCCGCTTTTTGCTCGCCCTTTAGGGGTCATGGTGCATTCCAGACAACTTTCCACCTCTTACTTGAAAATGATGACTGGAAAAGTACTCTAAATTCGATCATTTCCAACCTCAGTAAGAAGCATTGTTTGATGTCATTTCCAAGATGGCACATCACTTAAGCCCTAGTTGGATGGTAATTGTTTCTCATGTGGTCGTAAGGAATTTTCAACATTTACAGGTGCTAGTCTGTGATTTTATTGCTGTTAGAATCCAGAATGTCAGTGTTTTTCTCCCACCACCAGCGTAAAAATCCCCGGCTGATTTACATATGTTATTTTGACAAAGACCATGGTTGTGTGGTGTTACGTCCCTCAGCCCTGGTGTTTGTTCCTACACATGTGTATGAGTGCAATGTCACTTCCCCTTTTCTTAATTACAGATGAGCCACACCTGAGCGAAGCCTACTTGCGCTATAAAAGGCTTCCGAGTCCGCTCCTGAGAGCGCACACAGAGATTGAGAACAGAGTCGATGCACAGCCGTGCTTTCGGTCTTTTGAGTGATCTGATTGCTGTCTAGCCGTCCACCCGGCAGTAGAAAGCATTCCGCTTCTGTAGTTGTCGTTTTAATGTTAACCTACCTATTATTTGATACCCATTCAGTTAAATAAACATACCCCTATTTTTGACACGAGCTGATCTGTGTGCGTCTCTCCTTTATGTTAAGGGTGGTGTCCGACTGCCCATAACAGTCTGCTTCCCGGACAATGTTAGAAAGACTGTTCCAAAGTTTTGGTGCTAAATAGGAAAAGGATCTACCGCCAGCAGTCGACTTTTATATTCTAGGTATTATCAACTGGCCGGAATTTTGAGATTGCAATAGACGTGAAGGACTATAATGCGTTAAGAGCGCGCTCAAGTACTGCGGAGCTAAACCATTTAGTGCTTTGTAAGTAATCAGCAATATTTAAAAATTTATACAATGTTTAATAGGGAGCCAATGCAGTGTTGACAGAACAGGGCTAATATGGTCATACTTCCTGGTTCTGGTAAGAACTCGAGCTGCTGCATTTTGGACTAGCTGTAGTTTGTTTATTAAGCGTGCAGGACAACCACCCAGTAGAGCATTACAATAATCTAGCCTTGATGTCATGAACACATGAACTAATTGTTCCGCATTTGTCAATGAGAGCATATGGCATAATTTATATATATTTTTAAGATGGAAAAATGCGGCTTTACAGATACTAGACACGTGACTTTCAAATGAAAGATTGGTATCAAAGAGCACACCCAGGTTCCGACGACGGTTATCCCAACGTTTTCCCACTAACCGACGACGAAGACTTAACAGAGCAGCCATCAAGTGTTAGACAGTATTCTAGGTTATTATGTGTGGAAATTTTTTGTCCAATAATTAGAATCTCTGTTTTTTCATAATTTAGTAGTAGGAAATTACTAGTCATCCAGTTTTTTATATCAGCTATGCATTCTGTTAATTTTGTGAATTGGTAGGTTTCGTTAGGTTTTGAAGAAATATACAGCTGAGTATCGTCGGCATAACAGTGAAAGCTAATGCCATGTTTCCTAATGATATCTCATAAGGGTAGCATGTACAGAGTGAACAGCAGCGGTCCTAGTACTGAGCCTTGTGGTACGCCATACTGAACTTGTGATCGATGAGACATCTCTTCATTTACTGCTACAAACTGATAACAGTCAGATAAGTATGATTTAAATCATGCTAGTGCAATTCCACTAATGCCAACATAATGTTCGAGTCTATTTAAAAGAATGTTGTTGTCAATAGTGTCAAATGCAGAACTAATAGTCTCAGTACTATGGTACGGTCTAAATCCAGACTGAAAATCCTTGCAGATATCATTTCTTTCAAGAAAGGAACACAGTTGTGAGGATACCGCCTTTTCTAGTGTCTTTGACAGAAAAGGCAGATTCGAGATCGGCCTGTATTTGACTAATTTTGTATGATCAAGTTGCGTCCTTTTCACAAGCGGTTTAATCATAGCCAGCTTAAAGGTTTTTGGTACTGTTGGATTACATATTTTATTAAATGTTTAATTTAGTTTGCAACAGATGTGTCCTTCCTGACTCCTTTGTGGATCGAGAGACTGCGTGACTTGGCTGGTTTTATCTTCATCCTGGCCCAGTTTAGTAGTTCCTCAAACCTTTTCAGCAGCCTGGTGGTACATGCTGCTGTCTGGAGGAGGGTGGCAACATCATCCATGCAACTTCATATAGCCGGGAGTCGTTGACCTGATTGGGATCTGACTCCTCTGACCATCTGTCTTCCACCAATGTGAATAATTTCATAGGCTACTGTGAAAAGGATGGGTAAGATGGAGCACCTCATTGCTATCCCTTTCTCCAACCGATGCCACCCAGTTGAAAGGTCTCTGGATGTATAGCAGACGTGAAAGTTGTCAAAGTAACCATTAATAAGGCGCCGGATACTTGGTTCGGACATGGAAGAAGCCGAGAGCAGAACTGACAGGCTGGTGGGGAACGGACCCGTAGGCATTTGCGAAATCCACCCAGACCACATGGAGGTCTGATTTACTGCGCTTGGCTGACTGAATCTGTTCCAAAATCATCGCAGAATGTTCTACGCAGCCCGGGAATCCCGGAATGCCTGCCTTCTGGCAACTGGTGTCGATAGGCAAGGCAAGGCAAGCTAATTTATATAGCACATTTCATTCACAATGGCAATTCAAAGTGCTTTACATAGAAGAAATTAAAATAATAAAAAGAAATAAGAATAAATATAGCTGCGAGCAGCGATTGCGGGCCCAAGCCGGTGGCACCGCCACCCTGGTGCCTTTAGTTACACTAGAATACTACTTACTACACTAGAATACTACTTGTCTGATATATATATATATATATATATATATATATATATATATATATATATATATATATATATATAATATATATATTTATATATATATATATATATATATATATATATATTTATATATATATATATATATATATATATATATCAGACAAGTAGTATTCTCTGTCTTGTCACTTACAAAAAAATTAAAAAAATTATATATATTATTATTTTATTATTTATATATTATTTTATATATGTCTGAAATATCCAAAAAATACATTTAAACCAAAATATCTGACTTCCTGTTGGTCGGAACTAATGACTGTAAATTAGAAAGTTTTCCGGCTCGATGAGACCAATATACGTACTGATTTTTGTAACTGTGGGTAAAACTAACCCCCACACTTTTGTCAAAAGCATTTTGAAAGTGACATACTTCCTGCTTCCAGTTGGTGGCGCTATAACTTTGACTCACAATAGGTACATCCATCTGATCGGCTTCTTACAACGAACACACTGCTGAAGTTTCATCAATATCAGTTAATGTGTGCAGAAGTTATAACACTTTGTGTTTCTCTTTTGTCGCCATAAATTCGTGTCCTCACCACGGCCAAACCGTTCAAGCTATCAAAAATCCGTCCGCAATTTTGCATCCTCAGTGTCTTGACTTCATACACACCAAGTTTTGTGGCGATTTAATTAATTCTCTAGGAGGAGTGTTTCAAATTCCACAGCAAGCGTTCTCCAAATAACCCATAATAGCTGACTTCCTGTTGGGCTGACATATAACTGAAGAGTGCGAAAGTTGTTCGGCCCGATGAGATCTATATGTGTACTGAGTTTCTTATTAATTCCTGCAAGCTAGTTTGATCTATGGACCAAGTATTCGGACCCCATTCAAGGGGGTGCTGTTGAGCCCCCCTGCCACGCCCTGGTACCAGCTTCAGCCTAGCCCCGATGGCCGCAGGTTCTGACCTGTGTGCAAAGTGTCAAGAGTTTTCAAGCACGTTAAGGGCCCCAAAAGCCCCTGAAACCTTGAAAAACAGTTAGAAAAGCAAATTTCTCCTAACAGACAAATCCCCCCCCCCCACACACACACACAGAGACACAGATACAGAGAGAGAGAGAGAGAGAATTCTCCAAAAAATCACATTCAAACCTAAATATCTGACTTCCTGTTGGTTGCAGCTAATAACTGTAAATTACAAAGTTGTCCGGCTCGATGAGAACAATATACATTACGATTTTTGTGATTCTAGGAAAAACTAAGCCCTTATTTTTGACTAAAGGTGGCGCTACTGAGCCCCTCACCACGCCCATTTCTGAAACTTTGCACATGTATACTGGATAATAAATGTGATGAGTCTGTCGAGTTTCATGCATTTTCAAGCATGTGAAGAGTCAAGTCAAGTCAAGTCAAGTTTATTTATATAGCGCTTTTCACAACACAGGTTGTATCAAAGCAGCTTCACAGTAATAAATTAGAACAATACATCAATGTTTGTTTCTAGTGGAACGTCTACGTTCGGTAATGCTGATCAATAGTATCGTTGATTGATTAATTTAATTAAATATCCCCAAATATCCCCAACTGAGCAAGCCAAAGGCAACAGTGGCAAGGAACCGAAAAACTCCATCAGGTGACCTAATGGAGAAAAAAAAAACCTTGGGAGAACCCGGGCTCAGTCGGGGGCCAGTTCTCCTCTGGCGTTTATGAACTAGAGGTCGGATTTAACTGTAGGATTAAAAGTATTATATGAATGCCTGGCTGAAGAGATGCGTCTTTAATCTAGTTTTAAACTGGGAGAGCGAGTCTGAGCAACGAACAGTATCCGGAAGACTATTCCAGAGTTTTGGTGCTAAATGTGAAAATGCTCTCCCTCCTTTGGTGGACCTAGATATCCTAGGTATGACCAAAAGCCTCGAATTTAGTGACCTTAAAGAGCGCGATGGATTATAGGGCGATAGAAGATCGGTTAAATAGACTGGAGCTAAGCCGTTTAGGGCTTTATAAGTCAGTAGCAATACCTTGTAATTAATACGGGACTTTATAGGTAACCAATGTAGGGATGATAAAATCGGTGTTATATGATCATATTTTCTTGATCTAGTTAGAACTCTAGCGGCGGCATTTTGGACTAACTGTAGCTTGTTTATTAAGGATGCAGGACAACCGGCTAATAACGCATTACAGTAATCTAGTCTCGAGGTCATGAATGCATGAACTAACTTTTCTGCGTCAGAAACTGATAGCATATTACGTAGCTTAGCAATGTTTCTAAGGTGGAAAAAGGCTGTTCTTGTAACATATGAAATATGATTTTCAAAAGACAGGTTGCAGTCTAATATAACACCCAGGTCTTTTACTGTAGAGGATGAAGTAACAGGACATCCTACTATGTTAAAGTTGTATTGTGAGAGGTTTTGTGGGTGGTTTTTTGAACCGATAAGTAGTACCTCTGTCTTGTCTGGATTTAATAAAAGAAAATTATGCGTCATCCAATCTTTTATATCTTTAACACACTCTGTCAATTTGGATAATTTAGCGTTTTCATCTGGCCGTGATGAAATATAGATTTGAGTGTCATCAGCATAACAATGGAAACTAATTCCATGTTTCCTTATAATATTTCCAAGTGGTAGCATATATATTGAGAATAATAGAGGGCCTAACACAGATCCCTGCGGCACTCCATAGTTTACTGGAGTTATGATAGATTTTTCTCCATTTAAATAAACAAAATGGTAGCGGTCAGATAAATACGATCTAAACCAGCTTAATGCTTGTCCTTGAACACCAGTATAATTTTGTAGTCGATCTAAGAGTATTGTATGATCTATAGTATCGAACGTAGCACTAAGATCAAGTAAAACTAATATTGAGATACAGCCTTGGTCAGAAGCTAAAAGTAAATCATTTGTGATTTTAACGAGCGCAGTTTCAGTGCTATGATGCGGCCTGAATCCAGACTGAAACTTTTCATAGGTGTCATTTTCTTGTAAGAAAGAGCCCAGTTGAGCGGACACAACTTTTTCTAGTATTTTAGACATAAAAGGTAGATTTGAAATGGGTCTATAATTTACTAGATTATTCGGATCTAATTGTGGTTTCTTAATGAGAGGTTTTATAACTGCCAGTTTAAATGTTTTTGGAACATAACCTAAAGATAAAGACGAGTTAATAATATTGAGGAGAGGCTCTTCCACTACAGGTAACACTTCTTTCAATAGTTTAGTTGGTATGGGATCTAATAAACATGTTGTTGTTTTAGAGGAAATGATAAATTTATTTAACTCTTTTTGTTCTATAGTTGAAAAGCACTGTAATTGTTCTTGCGGCGTGATAATTGAGGCTGAATTATAAGGCGCGATTGAGGATTGAACGTTTACAATTGTGGTTCTGATGTTTTCTATTTTCTCAGTGAAGAACTTCATGAAATCATTACTACTAAACTGTAATGGAATACTTTGTTCAGGAGACATCTGTTTATTTGTTAGTCTCGCCACGGTGTTAAATAAGAACTTAGGATTGTTATGGTTGTTTTCTATTAGTTTGCGTAGATGCTCAGCCCTGGCCGCTTTTAGGGCCTTTTTATAACGTGACATACTGTCTTTCCATGCGATTCTAAAGACCTCTAAGTTGGTTTGTTTCCATTTACGCTCTAAATTACGGGTTTCTCTCTTTAGAACACGCGTAGTACTGTTGTACCATGGTGCTTTACTTTTCTCTCTGACCTTTTTTAATCTAATGGGCGCAACAATATCCAATGATCCAGAGAGAATGGTGCTCATAGTGCTAGTTAATTCCTCAAGTTCATCTGTTTGTTTGGGTTCACTGAGCAGCTGAGACAGATCCGATAAGCTGTTTGAAAAATTATCTATGGTGGATGGAAGGATTGTTCTGCCTAATCGATAACGCGGCGCAGCATGATATATTACAGGAGTACGTAATATGCAAGTTACCATGTAATGGTCAGTGACATCGTCACTTTGTGGAATGATATCTATATCGGTTGGATCGGTTCCATGTGATATAATTAAATCGAGTGTATGATTAAATCGATGAGTCGGTCCGGTAATGTTTTGCTTGACCCCAAAGGAGTTGAATAAATCTGTAAACGCAGCCCCTAACGCATCATTTTGATTATCTACATGGATATTAAAGTCTCCAACAATTAATGCTTTATCGAAGTTAACTAATAGGTCTGAGAGAAAATCTGCAAACTCTTTTAGGAAATCAGCGTAAGGCCCAGGCGGTCTATATACGGTAGCCAAGGCTAGAGATAATAGGGATGTTTTTCGAACATCTAAGAGCGTAACATTTAGTACAAGTACTTCAAATGAAATAAACTTATAACCAGTTTTCTGAGTAACATTGAGAAAATCTCTATAGATTGTTGCAACACCGCCGCCACGACCATTCAGACGGGGCTCGTGCTTATAGGAGTATCCTGCTGGAGTAGACTCATTTAAACCAAAATAATCATTTGGTTTAAGCCAGGTTTCAGTAAGGCAAAGTACATCGAAGCTATTATCTGTGACTATTTCATTTACAATAACTGCCTTAGGTGTGAGTGATCTAATGTTTAGAAGACCTAGCTTTAAAAATTGTTTTTGATTACCAATAGCAACATTTTCTGGTTTAATAACAATTAGATTTTTTCTAGATCCTGCAGTAGATTTATGATTTGATCTCACTAAACGAGGAATAGACACAGTTTCTATGCAATGTTCTACACTATTTATATCAGTTAAATTGGTGCAGCAGAGACTATGATTTGGACTTTTGTTTACTAGTCAAGAGTCTCAAAAGCATCCGAAAAGAATATTGACGTTTGATGCATTGCCACGTCAACAGTATCTAAGATATCAATAATCCTTTCACAAGTCTACATTTGCCATGTGTCTACATTATACACATAAAGTTTGAAGCAAATTGGGTAAAAATAAGAGAGTGATTTCAAAGCATTTTGAAAGTGACACACTTCCTGCTGCCAGTTGGTGGCGCTATAACTTTGACTCACAAAGGTCACATCCATGTGATCGGCCTCTTACAACGAACACACTGCGGAAGTTTCATCAAGATCAGATAATGTATGCAGAACTTATAACACACTTCCTGTGTCCCATTATTCGCCATAAATTAATTTCCTCGCCACGGCCAAACCGTTCGAGATATAAAGAATCTGTTCGCAAGAATTCATCCTCAATGTCTTGACTTCATTCACACCGCGTTTGGTGGTGATCGGATGAATTCCCTAGGAGGAGTATTTCACATTCCATTGTATGTGTTTTCCAAACAACGTATAATAACCGACTTCCTGTTGGGCTTTTGTAAAACTTAGAGCACGAAAGTTGTTCGGCCCGATGAGATCTATATGTGAAGTGAGTTTCATATTATTACATGCAAGCATGTTTGATTTATGGACCAAGATTTCGGACCCCATTCCAGGGGGCGCTGTCGAGCCCCCCTGCCACGCCCCGGTACCAGCTTCAGCCCGGCCCTGATGGCCGCAGGTTCTGACATGTGTGCAAAATTTCAAGAGTTTTTGAGCATGTTAAGGGCCCCAAAAGTGGCAAAAAGGCAAAAACAAAATAATGAAGAAAAAAAAATATATAGCTGCGAGCAGCGATTGCGGGCCCAAGCCGGTGGCACCGCCACCCTGGTGCCTATAGTTACACTAAAGGCACCGGGGTGGCGGTGTCACCGGCTTGGGCCCTCCATCGCTGCTCGCAGCTATATTTATATATATTTATATATATATATATATATATATATATATATATATATATATATATATATATATACACATATGCAACTATATATATATATATATATATATATATATATATATCAGACAAGTAATATTCTTTGTCTTGTCACTTAAAATAAAAAAATATATATATATATAATTTTTCCCCTATTTTTAATATATATATGAAGACTTCAGATGCAAAAGCCTCTAAGTGCCATCTGAAATTTTCTTCTAGAATGATCATTTTTATCAAGCTTGTCGGTCTCTGTTCAGTTATTTCACTTTAATGGCAATGAAACTGACCTATTGATTGTCATTAAAGTGAAATTACTGAACCTAAATATACGAGCTTGATAAAAATGCAAATTTTAGAAGAAAATTTCAGATGGCACTTAGAGGCTTTTGCATCTGAAGTCTTCATATATATATATATATATATATATATATATATATATATAATTACCTTTTTTTGGATGCTAAACTATTGTTTATTATATGCTTTGTACTTCACTCACGTTCCAATATCGAAGGGAAAAATTATCCTCTTCACATGCGCAAAAATGTGCTTGGAAAATTCACAGTGGAGCGGTGCTTACTGTGAATGTACGAATTGTACTACTGACTATTTAGAGCAGTGTAATCTTTATATGTTAGGTTGACCATTTTATTATTATATTTTATTAAGTCTATAATGAACAGGCTGCAATGTCAAGATTGCAATGCTGGAGTGTGTGTGTGTGTGTGTGTGTGTGTGTGTGAGTGTGTGTGTGTGTGTGTGTGTTCATGTTTTTCTGTCCCGGTGGGGACTTTAACCTGAATGGACACAGACTCATGGGGACTCGTATCACAGTGGGGACCTAAATAGAGGTCCCCATGGGTAAACAAGCTTCATACAGAATGAGTTTTTTTGGAAATGTAAAAATGCAGAAAGTTTTCTGTGATGGGTAGGTTTAGGGGTAGGGTTAGTGTAAGGAGATAAAATATACAGTTTGTACAGTATAAAAATCATTAAATCTATGGAGAGTCCCCACAAAGATAGTAAACCGTGTGTGTGTGGGTGGGTGTGTGTGTGTGGCGTGGGCGCGATTGAACAGTGGACACATAAAAACATACTCCGTCATTATACAGGACGACATTCAAACTGCAAAGTGTTAACTTATATTTGTGTACAGTCGCAATAAAACACAACATTGTGCTTTTGTAAAATAATTTCAAGCAATCCACCCCCGAAAGGCGCTAATTTTAAAATTAAACTAAAATGCTCATGGCTGCACGGGCATTCATAACGGTGCGCATCCACGGCAAGGAACGAGCAGAACAGAGTGAACGTTTTTCAGTTAATTCCTACTTCCATAGGAATTCATTTGAAACGCTCGCTCAACCACTATCAATGTCAGTGCGGACGAACATATTTTACTTTCGTTTTTAAGTTGGCGATTCAAAAGCCCCCAGCGGTGTCACACGTCGATTATCCGGTGGTAAAATATTCTCACCGTCACATACCTAGTATATTTTTATGTAGATACAATAGGCCTACCTGATTTTGAACACAAGAGGGCAGTATAGCCCTATGTATGACTTGACTTTTATGGGACTAAATAGTACAATTACTATTTTTAAACTTATAAATATTTATTAAATTTAAAAAAAAAAGAATAAAATGGGTTTAGTTGTGATATTTTTATGCTTTTATATAGAAATAAATGGTGTTTAATTACATTTTTAGAAGATGAGGCTATAAGTGTTACTTTACTTTAGTCCCTCACTATAGCAAAACCGTTTGAGATGTTTAATATCCGTTCACAATTTAGCATCTTAAATGTATCTTTATCATTTTGAAAAAGTTTGGTGTGAATAAAATAAACCATTTAGGAAGAGTAGCTAAAAACTCAGAGTCTGAAATATCCAAAAAAATCCACATTCAAACCAAAATATCTGACTTCCTTTTGCTCTGAGCTAATAACTGTAAATTAGAAAGTTGTCCGGCTCGGTGTGACCAATATATATACTGATTTTTGTAACTGTTGGTAAAACTAACCCCCCCACTTTTGTCAAACGCATGTTGAAAGTGACACACTTCCTGCTGCCAGTTGGTGGCGCTATAACTTTTACTCACAATAGTTACATCCATCTGATCGGCCTCTTACCACGAACACACTGCTAAAGTTTCATCAAGATCAGTTAATGTATGCAGAAGTTATAACACTTTGTCCCCTCTCTTTTCTCGCCATAAATTTGTTTCCTCGCCACGGCCAAACCGTTCGAAATATCAAAAATCCGTCCGCAATTTACCATCCTCAATGTCTTGACTTCATGCTGACTGAGTTTGAAGGTGATTGAATGAATTCTCGAGTACATCACAATCCACAGCAAGCGTTTTCCAAACAACCCATAATAGCCTACTTCCTGTTGGGCTGGCGTGAAACTTGACAGAAGGAAAGTTGTTCGGCCCGATGAGATCTATATGTGTACCGAGTTTCATATTAATTCATGCAAGCGTGTTTGATATATGGAACAAGTTTTCAGACCCTGTTCAAGAGGGCGCTGTTGAGCCCCCCTGCCACGCCCGTTTCTGAAACTTTTCACATGTCTACTGGCTAATACGTGTTATGTGTCTGTCGAGTTTTATCCAATTTCAAGCATGCTAAGAGTCTCAAACGCATCCGAAAAGAATATTAAAATTTGATGCGTTGCCACGGCAACAGTATCTAAGATATCAATAATCCTTTCACAGGTCTACATCTGCCGTGTGTTTACATTATACACATAAAGTTTGAAGCAAATCGGGTAAAAGTAAGAGGGTGACTTCAAAGCATTTTGAAAGTGACACACTTCCTGCTGCCAGTTGGTGGCGCTATAACTTTGACTCACAATAGTCACATCCATGTGATTGGCCTCTTACAATGAACACACTGCGGAAGTTTCATCAAGATCAGTTAATGTATGCAGAAGTTATAACACACTTCCTGTGTCCCATTATTCGCCATAAATTCGTTTCCTCGCCACGGCCAAACCGTTCGAGATATCAAAAATCTGTTCGCATGAATTCATCCTCAATGTCTTGATTTTATTCTCACTGAGTTTGGTGGCGATCGGATGAAATCCCTAGGAGGAGTATTTCACATTCCATTGTATGCGTTTTCCAAACAACGTATAATAACCGACTTCCTGTTGGGCTTTTGTAAAATTTAGAGCACGAAAGTTGTTCGGCCCAATGAGATCTATATGTGTACTGAGTTTCATATTATTACATGCAAGCTTGTTTGATTTATGGACCAAGTTTTCGGACCCCATTCCAGGGGGCGCTGTCGAGCCCCCCTGCCACGCCCCGGTACCAACTTCAGCCCGGCCCTGATGGCCGCAGGTTCTGACGTGTGTGCAAAATTTCAAGAGTTTTTGAGCATGTTAAGGGCCCCAAAAGTGGCAAACAGGCAAAAAAAAAAATGAAGAAAAAAAAGATCCTTACGAAAACAATAGGGCCTTCGCCCTTTCAGGGCTTGGGCCCTAATTAAAACAGTTTAGAAAAATAGAAAATAAAATACAGTACAGTACAAACAGTCGGACGAACATTGGCACAGTGCTCATTCAGTAAATGCATAGCTAAACAGAAGTGTTCTGAGTCTGGATTTGAATGTGACTACAGTAGGAGCACATCTGATCTCCTCTGGAAGCTGGTTCCAGCTGCGGCTGGCATAATAGCTAAAAGCAGACTCGCCATGCTTAGAGTGAACCCTTGGTATTTCTAGCTGATATGATCCTAGTGATCTGAGTGATCTGTTGGGTTTATATTCAGTGAGCATATCTGCAATGTATTGAGGTCCTAGGCCATTGAATGATTTATATACCAGTAATAATACTTTAAAATCAATCCTAAATTTAACTGGGAGCCAGTGTAAAGACCTGAGGACTGGTGTGATATGTTCATATTTTCTAGTTCTGCTCAGAATCCTGGCGGGAGCGTTCTGTATGAGCTGCAACTGTCTTATGGTGTTTTTGGGAAGGCCAGTGAGGAGTCCATTACAGTAATCCACCCTGCTGGTGATGAGAGCATGCACAAGTTTCTCTAAGTCTTGTCTGGAAACAAAGCATCTTATTCTTGCAATATTTTTCAGAAGATAGTATGCTGATTTAGTTATTGCTTTGACATGACTACTGAAACTAAGGTCTGACTCTAGTGTCACACCAAGATTCCTGACTTGATTTTTAGTTGTTTGACCCCTAGAGTGAAGGTATGCGTTCACCTTGAGAACTTCATCTTTGTTTCCAAACGCAATGACTTCAGTTTTGTCTTTGTTTAACTGAAGAAAGTTTTGACACATCCAACTGTTGACTTCATCGATGCATTGGCACAGGGAGTCAATGGGGCTGTGATCGTTAGGCGATAAGGCTAAGTAAATCTGTGTGTCGTCTGCATAGCTGTGGTAAGCAATTTGGTTCTTTCTCATAATTAGATGTAATTATTTGCCAGGAGGTAAATGGTCATTTGTTTTGCCACCACCGGAAATAAAATCTTCCGTTCCACGTTTAGAAGAGCGATGCCTCTTTAACTGGCTGATGTTATGGCAGTCTTTTTCTTTTGGGATGAAAGTGGTGACCACTCTGTTCCATGCTGGTGGAATAATAGCTTTGGATTTCCATGCGACGCCCATCAGTTTCCACAACAGCTTCAGGACCATGCGGCAGTTCTTATAGACCTTGTAGAGTACACCAGTTGGTCCAGTTGCTGAGGCCGCTCTTGCTCGCTCCACAACCTGCTTAACTTCCGACCACTTTGGAGGAGTGGTGTCGAACTGCATGGACGGCTCTGGTGGGTGACGGACGTGCCCCAGCGGTACCAAGGTACCTAGGGGGCTTTCTTTCAAGCTGTCACTAATCTGCATCTTGATGTAGTCCTCCAACTCCTGTTCAGTGGTGTCCCGTTCTTCTCCTCCTCGAATAAGCCTTGGGCATATTTAAAAGGGTCACAGAAGAAGCTTGACCTTGCTTTCTCCTTACGGTGTCTGCGTTTCCTGATCCTCTCTGCT
>NC_138222.1:71277993-71422993 GCF_964197995.2 Scardinius erythrophthalmus | reverse complement strand
ACTCTACAGATAAAGCGTTGTCGGGAAACTCTATTTGCGTACCTACCCCGAAGTGACAAAATAAAATAAAATTCTGTATCAAAAATTATAAGGAAATGCCAGTACTTTGTTTAGGCTTGGTTTGTAGGGAATTACAAACCTGCACACATTTTTTCAAACGTACATAACTACTGAACCAATTCTTAATGCGCATGTGACCGCCATCAGCGTTACTCACAGGTTCGCGTTTAAAGTCTGTGTAGAGAGAATGATGTCGTCTCAGCGGCCCCTAATTTAATAACAAATGATAGCTGCGATGGAAGCGAATCAATCAAAACTAACTTTAGCTGGAAAATAACTTTACTAAAGAACCGCTATAAAGCCAAAACAATCTGTGTTACCATAAATTATACGCTTATCTCTGTAAAGCTGATTTGAAACAATCTACATTGTTAAAAGCGCTATATAAATGAAGATGACTTAACTTGACTTGACTTGTTTCCAGAAGAATAACAGTGTCACAGTCCAGTTTAACCCTCTGGGGACCAGAAACGCGCCCGCGCGTTTTGCTCGTTTTTTTTTTTTTGCAATGAAAATAAACACTAAATGCTCTGTTAATTTTGATCTTTCATTTTCGTGTAATACATCAATCGATCCTGTTCAGTTTCTATTTTTTTTCTGTATACTCATAATAAAAATAAAGTGTTTTGCTTTTTGACAAATAAAGAAAAATTAACATGATGCGATTTCTGCCTTCTCTCTGTCAGTAAACTCCCATTTGAAACGCGTTCGAAAATGATCTATAACTCCGCGAAAATTCAGTCAAACAGGCAAACAGACCCACGGGCATAAAGCTTGAGATTGCATCTTTTAAATGAAGTCATTTATATAAAAAACAAATATTCTTAGCTTCTGTAATCTGTATAAAAAGAGAGCGACTCCAGTCGAGCTCATTACGAGCTAATCCACAGTAATGTGACCACTCCCCGGAGAGCGCGTGCTATTCAAACGCAAATTCTGAGAACTATTTCAGACCTGTGAAACGCCCACATCGGCTGTAAACAAAGCGCGTCGCGATCGAGTGAGGCATAATTTAGCCTACCTTATGGAGAAAAGATGTTGCTGATATGAGGAGCAATATATCCTGATATGAGGAGCAGATCCTGCTGAGGAGTGAGGTAGGCTGTTTTCTTTTCTCACGTGTGGAATAACGTTATGGAATAACGTTAGTGTAGGCCTATGTAAACCGCAAAAAGATGAATCGCATTTCTATAATATGACTCGCCTTTCTGTGAGATGAATGAAGGGGACATATTTGTAAAGACTGTTTAGCCTAAATATGAATCGCGCGTCTGTGTATGAAAGAATAAACTGCTTTGCTATAGCCTACTGAGATGAGTAAAAATCAACTGGAATATGTTGAAATAAAATGAAATAAAATGTATTTGTATAAGCAACGTATTAAACTGCAAATTAGCATGTATATGCCCTAATATTTCATAAAAACAACGTTACAGTCAGTCACTTGTTGACTAGATTTGGGTACAGTTTTTAGGCTACTGTAGAATATACTGCCACATCAAATAAGCTTTTGTTTAGCAATTGTCTATATTCAAACTAATGAATACATATGATAAAATGTAGGCCTATAATCTTTTTTCTTTTTCTTTTTTACAAAGAAAGAGTACACTTGAAATATTGTTAAAATTGTAATTATTCTTGTAATTGTAACATTTTTAATAAAATAGCAAAACATATTTACAAGAGAGATGTAAGCGAAATCTTAAATGGTCAATATAAGTCTTCTTCTAAATACATCTTTTGTCCTTGCATTGTGGCTCAGTCAGTGTCACACCTGAAAGAATGGCTCATTAGGCAGAGTCATTATGCAGAGTGGGTGGGACATTGAAATCTAAGGTGTAAACTACTCCTCCCCCTCGCATATTGGCTTTCCAAGCAAAACCTGTTTTACACCATTTAAATCAATGTATTTTTTTTTGTGAACGATAAAGCAAGACTATTTTAACATAATTTTGAAGCTAGAACTCAAAGGGACAACATCCATTAGTCAAAAGTCTTGTGGACACATATTTAATATGTGTTTTGTGGTCTTAATTCAGCAACTTTCATTTTAATTTTTTCCAATAACCACGCATAAACATTATTCTCTTAAAAATACAAACATCTACATACAAGTTGCTCGCATATTATGGTAGCCCTGTTTGTGCTATATAGAGTGAATTTACACCTTTGCCATTAACGTCTTTATAAATAACTGAAAAAAGCACAAATGTCAAGGCATGTCAGAACATCTCAAGGACCCCAAAAACAGCCTGGTCCCCAGAGGGTTAAGTAAGTTCAGTGATGGTTCATTTCTGTTGTAAAAAGTTATTAATTTAGTTCATTTATATATATACAGTATTCCTGAAAAAAGATACTATGACCACAGCTCCTGATCATCCAAAGACACAACTGGTAGGACAGAATGTGATTGAATGTGTTTGAATGTGTTGAGTTCATGTATGACTTTTGCTTGGTTGTAACGTGCAATTTAAATTAAATAGTGAAGACTTTATTATGTGAACGTAGAACTTGACAGAAGTAACGCTAAGCATGTGTATTGTTTAATTATTATGTAGTTTAATTAGGGGATTGATATTTTAATATGTAACTATTAGAGATCATAGGTTAATCTAAATGACTTTGTTTTGTTTTGAGGATTCAGTAACATTTATTTATTATTACTTTGAGAAAGTGGTATTGAGATTTATTTGTAACTAATTCATGTTCATCTTAAAGGTTATCAACCTATTCTGTTCCATCTCAATCTATCAAATCATCTTTAAGAAAAAAAAAATCATAAAGTGAACAGATTTGAGTTGTCTTTTGCGTTCATCAGAGATAAAGCAGTTTTCAAGTTTGGGCAGAGCTGTGGTCAGTCAGAAAACACACAGAACTTGACAATATATATATATATATCCGCTCTGGAGAAAACCTTGATGTCATCGTCCAGTTCAGCTCAGTTCTCATGAACTCATTTATTTTTCAGTTTTGTAAAGAAGTTAATATATATATATATTGTCTACAATATATGGGGGGGGGGGGGGGGGGGAATGTACATCACTCATTACCCAGCATGCACTCTGAGGCCTGACAAGAGCCAGACAGACCAGCAAGCCTCCAAACCCCTGGACTCATTCTGTAATGTCAGGCTGTGCCAATCACCTCACCCAAACCTTCACTCTTCTGCTTTCCTCCATATGCCCCATCACTCGAGAGAGGAGGATCAGTCCGACACGCATGACTGCGTTTCGTGGGAAACTCAAACGCATGTTACAAACCCTCATACTGAACTTTCACAGCATAAATCAGGGGAAGCTTCATCTGGAGGAAAAACAGCTTTCTCCGTCACACAGTTCATGCAGTCAGTCACATTTATGGCACAGGGAAACCAGTAAATGGTTGGATTGGAGCAGAACTTCATAACAGCATATAGTTGTGATGTAGATATACCACATTCACCATGTAATGACATCTAATGGCACTGGCCATTTTCTGAAAAGTATGAGCTGTCTGGTCTGAAATATTCTTAGATCAGGGAGTCTCGAGGCCTGTGCCTCCATTACTGTCTGCAAGCTTGAGTCATATGCATACATGGGGGTTAGCAAAGCGCTGACATTAGCATGACGTTAATGGGGCTGTCAGTAGGTGTTCTCGTCTCAGAGTGGCCTGTTTCTGTCTGACATAGTAATTGCCTTTGGCTGACACAAATGTCCAGATCGAAGTGCAATCAAAACTGCAGCACATTTTTGGCGATTGGTTGGTGTTTATGAATCGTTTACCAGGGCTGAGAGATTTTAGTGAGGAGTAGGTCATTATTTCACACAGTCATTGATATGCAGAATTCTTTTTTGAAAGTCAAAGATAATGTCAGTGATGGTGCTTTGTTTTTTCTTTCTGTTCCCTTCTATCATTCATACATTTATCAGTGTATTGATTAACCTAAACACACACACGTATTACATAAATTAACAATATATATCGTCAAACCGCCAAGCCCTAATATATGGTGATAATTTAAAGATTGGGACATGCTTGATCCTAAAATCGTAATTATTAAAAATACGAGCACTCAATGTGGGGCAGACGCTGACTGACAGCATGACATCGCAAATTCAGTTCTCTAATCCTAACCTTAACTTTTTTGGGCTTTAATAAGAATAAATGTAAAATAAATGTATAAATGTTTAATTCATACAATGAATATTTTATTTTTATATTTGATTATTAAATTTCTGTACTAATTCTAACTACATGTTAAATAAATCTATTGTACCAGAAAATGTTCTGATAAAAGTTATATTTTATTCTCCCCTATTGTTTGTAATTTGCTTCTTTTTGTCTCATTTGTAATAACAGAAATGAGATAAAACAACACAAAATAACTATAGCTGTCACAGTTGTGTTTTGTTTAGTTGCCTGTCATCTTCATTGCCATTATCAGTTAATCTGTATCACCTGTGTGAAATATTAATTCACAATATTTTGTGAAATTGGACATTCAGTGAAGTATCTCTATTAGGCTGAAATCTATCTGCACCTTAATTATAAAAAAAAGAAAAGAATTACAATTACATCTTTCCATCACCATCATTACTTCTCCCTTAGTAATAATTACTCAGCAACACAAAATAAATTATTAAATGAATGACTGATGACATGGTAGTGTACATATAATGTGTGTTTCATCTTATGTACAGGTCCGTCTTGCGAAATAATCCAAGTGGAAAGACTGATTCGGATTTCAAGAGCAGACTGTGGTTTGGTGTGAGAGGCTCTAAATCTTGAGGATCATCAGATCCTGTAGATATTGGACGACTATTAAAATAGCCTCTACTTCACATAATAGCGTATGCAGGCCTTCTTTGGTTATTTACATTCACAGTTAGACTTTTCTTTACATCTTCAGACAGAGAGTGGGTTTTCATGTGTTACGGAGGGCCAGTCACATTCTGTTCTCCAAAGGATGTCTGGACCATGAATCCATCTTTTATTTTGCAGGAACCTTTCTGCATTCTGACCTCTTGAGACTTCATCAGCAGGGTTTGTTTTTGTGTCTACAAATTTCCATTGCTCGGTTTGCAACGAAGGTGTGGATTCTTGTGTGTTTGTTGGCTATATATTTCAGTACAGATTCACTGTCTGTCCAAAAAATGGACATTCCTAAGATCAGCTGCAGCTCAGCTTTGATAACCTTGTCTACCTTCATAGCTAGAACTGCTACCTCATAGCTCCAGTCTGGGAATTGTTGTATTTTTCAGAGGGCAAACTCTGGATTTCCCCACCAGGAAGGTAATATGCACTGCATTTTGTTCATTCACAAGTCTCACAGTTCCATACCCTTACTCGCTTGCATCAGCAAAGTGGTGAAGATGTGCTTGTGTGCGTGCCAACATGTTTAGGCTTTACACACCTGCTTACTTGGAAGTTGGTTATTTGCCCGTGATCATCTTTCCATTTCACCCACTTTTCATTTAAGCTCTTTGGTAACTCTTCATCCCAGCCGATATTCATTCTGCAAAGTTCTTGTAGCAGCAGCAGCTTATCAGGTAGAGTGAAAGGAGCAAGAAACCAGAGAGGGTCATATATTAAACTTACAGTATTCCTTGTACTGTTTGTGGTTGGATCGTGACATTGAATGTAAAATGATCACTTTCCACACACCAATATACACACAGTCCCACTAAACATTGGACGTCGGATAGACGTGCAGATCATGTCTATATTGGGTCCGTCGGTCCATGACCAATTCTGGACATCTATTCGACGTCCAAACTAGGTCCACTATTTGGACGTCCAACCATGACCCAACTGGGACGTCATATTGACGTTCAACATTGGACCTTTGAACTGGGTAATTTTTTTCGACGTCCAAACTAGGTCCACTATTTGGACGTCCAACCATGACCCAACTTGGACGTCATATTGACGTTCAACATTGGACCTTTGAACTGGGTAATTTTTTTCGACGTCCAAACTAGGTCCACTATTTGGACGTCCAACCATGACCCAACTTGGACGTCATATTTACGTTCAACATTGGACCTGAACTGGGTAATATTTTTGGACGTCATTTGGACGTCTATGACAGGTGCAGGAAATTTACATGATTATTATTTTTTTAATTTACAAATGAAGAGCTCTTTTCCAAAACGTGAGTTTGTCATGTCATTTTGCTGTGTACTGAACCTATTCACTGCTCCATCCACGTTTCCAAATCGCTATATTTAAAATGTAGCCTACTGCAAGATGCAGTTTCTTTCCAAACCGCGATAAGCGCCGAACCTATTTTTAGCCTAAACGCGATAATCAGAAATTATCTCACTCTCTTACATCAGACGCTCTTCGTGTTTGGTGTGAACACATTTATCAACAATTTTGTTGTTTGATTTGGTTGACACACGTCTGATGCTGTAGCTCAAACAGTAGAGCGGTGGCGCTTGGAACATAAGATCACGAGTTTGATTCCCAGGTAAAGCAAGAATGTGTGTGTGTGTGTGTGTGTGTGTGTGTGTGTGAGAAGCCAGTGTGTGTGTGTGTGTGTGTGTGTGTGAGAAGCCAGTGTTTTGTTTGAGCGCACTGAGCGCGATTATTGTTTGAAAAAGACGTATCTAATAAAACACACAATCCACAGCAAGCCGACCCCGTCTCCTTCCTTCTTCCCACAAACAAACTTTTGTGGACGGACGTCAACATTAGACGTGCAGAAGACGTCGAAAAAAGACGTCGCCTGGCGTTACAAAACAACCCCTTCAATGGACCAAATTTGGACGTCCAAAAATTACATGAAAATGACGTCACTACGACGTCACATTGCGCAGTGGGGTGCTCACTCTAATGGAAGTTTGTCTTTGTCCAGGTCTAGGTTTCTTATTTCCCTGGTTCGATCAGGTTCTGGAATGCTGGACAGCACCAATCGACTGTTGCTTACCCTTGTGGAAAGATGAAATCCTCCTCTTTCACAGGCAGCTGTCAAGTCTTGGATAAGTAAGATTGCTTCCTCCTTGGTGGCTACAGACTTCAAATAGTCATCCACTGAGAAATTAGATTAGATGGTGTCAATCCCTTCCGGCATGTAATACTGCTTGTTGTCCTCTGCTGTTTTTCTAAGTGCATAACGTGCACAGCTGGGTGAGGTTACGGCTCCTAAGATATCTACTGTCATGCGATACTCGAAGGGAGTGAGACTCACATGACCTCATGGCCACCAGAGAAATCTTGAGAAGTCAACATGTTCTTCTGCTACCTTTTAGTTGGTGAAACATTGCTTCAGTGCCACTCATGATTCCAACCGGCTCCTGACGAAACCTCATCCACACTCCTGTGAGTCTGTTCGTAAGATCCATCCATTGTCCACCAAGTTGCACATGATTTTCTTGTTGTTTATTATAAACTTGATTACAGAAAAATAAACTGAGCAAATAAAACTTTTAGAAAAGGTAATGCAAACTTAATGAAATCAAATAACTTTGGCTGGCAAGCAAACAGAAGGTCTGAAGACCCTGTGCTCCCAGCAGGCCACACTCCAACAAGCCACACCCAGGCCTCTAAGCTCCTCCTGTCCTGCAGAGGGTGCACATCTCAAGAAAACAAAGATTAACACAATTATCCTCCAAATAAGGCACATAAATGGCTCCTACAATGCTTAAAGACATTTGACTTACTATTTAGAAAACAAACAACCAATTAACTATCAAGACTGACTGGCTAATGCTATTTCCCCCTTGCCAGTGCTCTTTTATTCCTTCATGTTAAATGAGGGAAAATCAGATTGATGTTTCGTTTTAACCTTAATCAACAAGTCAAATCGACCATGACATCCTCACCTGATCTTAAACCTCAATAATACAGAAATTCGCTCATCCACTGCTAGATGGAGTCGTAGGACTGCTGCTCACGTTCATGAAATTTGGGGTTTGGGGGCCTGAACTAGTTGATATAGGAAATCAGCAGCCAAATAAAGAGGTTGACGGGTACAAAGTATTTTGAAAATACTAAACAAATGTATTTAAATATGTTACTTTTTTCAAAGGCTTTTAAACACAAAATACAAAATAGTATTTTGTATTTCAAATGCGTATTTTAAAATACTGCCCATTCCTGTATGCCAATTTGTTGTCATTGCAAAAAAGTCATTCATTCATTTGAAATGTTAGTGATACACAGCAGTCAGATATGCTGAATTTCTTAGTGTGAAGCAAAAATTTCAACATTTAAATTTAGAATGGCATTTTTAACATTTAAAACAGCTGGTGTTAAATATGCCTGTAATATACCTGACATATCTCTAAATTTGAAAAGGAGTGGCAGGAATGAGGTAGTGAATGTCTGATTTTGCCTTCCGCACCAGTTACTATAGTATACAGCAATATGTCAGTCCCAATCTCTCTCTCTCTCTCAACATGTAATGAGTCATTAAACCTTGCCACACATACACTTTTAAAACTCCATCAAACTTCTCATACATATCAGAAAATCAGTCCATTTAAAGCAGACAGACAGATTTGCCATTCAATGAACTGACATTGCCCATTTAAAACACTATAAGCCACTTAAAGCACAGACACTTAGTCCATTTAAAACAGGCAGCTAGCTAATGTAGAAGTTAGCACATTTCCCAGTGAACACTACGATCCCATTGCCGGTCTTTATCACTCATTACTGCCTGTCGAGCAGTCCTGCAGTTTAGATGAAAGCCGAACTAACCGTGACACTGAACTAACATTGATTGGTAGTTGATGACCACAAGATCATGCAGGTAAGTGTCTCTGCAGGACACAAGTGGGTGTTACTCAATCATGGGGCATGATGGGCATTTCCAACTGCTTTACCCAATTTGATTTAATCCATTGGGGGTTTGGTTTAGGGCTGGGCCATAATGATTTGGTCAAGTCTGTTGAAACTGGTTGAAAAACATCCATTGCAAATGGCCACTCATTGATAAACGCCCAATTTGGTTTTGCATGTGCATTTCTTAGTAGTCTAAGACTATGTCAGTCCAAGTCCGATTTTTGTGTATATCAGATTGAAATCAGATTTAGCAAGTGTGGACGGCAGTTCAGTTACAAGCTACATTAATATGTGGTTTGAAATACTGTTCAAATCTCATTTCTAGAAATCCATTTCAGTCTGACTGCTCTGATCGGATTTGCATGGTTTACACGCCAAGTAAAACGTAAAGGTGCCGGACGAGCAGAAAAAAGACAATATAACAGAGACTTTTTTTTTTAAAACCAGTTGAGACGACAGCACTGAATAAAGCCGGTTTACTCCTCTGGTTCTGCCGCTGAAGATGCAGTCGTCCAGGGCGCTGGATACACATGCTCATGGTGTAAATAAGACCACAGCTGTGTTCCAAGCCCCTCCATGCTGTGGTTGTTGTTGGCGTACACCTAACAATGCAACGTCATTACCATATAGTGTAACGACTGAGACAAATCAGACACAATTATTTGTTATATTTAACAAATAATCTTTAAAACTCACTCTGGGATCTATGGTCCCATCCCCCCAACACAGGCAAGAAGGCTCTTGGTTACCATGACTACGATCAGATAAGTTGTTTTTATTGCTGTTAAAAATGTGGTCACGTGAAAAAAGCAGAGGCCATAGGAAAGACCCACAGCCCTTAAAACAGACTTTCCTGCAGTATTTTATGGACAAACTGGTCTGTAAATGAACATGCTCCCCAGGACACTGAGTGAATGATTCACTGTCTTGTGTAGTGTCTTTTGATACTATTATGTCTTTGATACAATGTATTTTATGATAGAACCAACGGTCAATGTAACCCCACCTGTATCATGTCTCCTATCTAATTAATCCCCATTTAATGACTCACACTTTAGTGTACATCATTGTGGCGAGGGGGGCGTGGTTTTGCGAAGTCTGTAGCAGGAGAGAAAGGAGGGGGCCGATCGGTGAGTAAGTAGGTCAAGTGCAAAATGATGAACACCTGTGTCTGATTGCAGTGATTGGTGTGGAGAGACTGGATATAAGCCAGCATTCGGGAGGAGATGAGAGAGAGAGTTGGACTGGAACACTCACACGTTTGCTGCTGTCCTGAGAGAGTGATTGTCTGTTTGTTATATGTTTTCTGAGTGCTGTGCCGAGCACGGTGAACGCGCTACGTGCGCACCTTTTGTTTTGTTTATTTATTTTGAGTAATAAAATAGAGTGTTTCAGTCAAGCCGACCCCTGTCTTCTTCCTTCCGTGCAAATATATATTGAACCTTTCTACACTGGTGCCGAAGCCCGGGAAGGAAGAAGATCGCCGCCGCCATGCAGACCCCGCCAGGTACGCCATTTGCGGACATTATTCAATCGCTCGCGGGTCTTCACCAGGAGCAACACCAACATCTGCTGGCCATAAAGGAGGAGCAGGACAAAAGGTTCGAGGCGCTCCTCCGAGGCCAGCATGAAGACCGCGAGCTGTTCCGGAGCTGGATAGACCGGGAGGTTAGGGCCGTCCCCCCATCATACAAAGACTCGTCCTCGCCGATACCTCTCAACAAAATGGGCCCGGAGGATGATCCGGAGGCTTTTCTGGAGCTGTTTGAGAGGTCGGCTGAGGACCGGGGATGGCCCTCTACGGACTGGCCAATGCGGCTGATACCCCTGCTGTCCGGAGAGGCGCAGGTAGCCGCACACCAACTGCCAGTCCAGAATCTCCTGGTCTATCAGGATTTAAAGCGGGCCATTCTCCAGCGGGTTGGCCGGACTCCGGAACAACATCGCCAGAGGTTCAGGACGTTGGACCTCGAGGAGTCTGGCCGACCCTTCATCATGGCCCAACAGCTCCGGGACTCGTGCCGCAAGTGGCTGAAGGCCGACGGAAGCGACGTCGAGGAAATCATCGATCGTGTGGTGCTGGAGCAATTCGTGGCGCGGTTGCCAACGAGGACCGCGCAGTGGGTCCAGTGCCACCGCCCGACGTCGCTGAACCAGGCCATCCAGCTGGCGGAGGATCAAATGGTGGCGTGCCCGGGGGTCGGCGAACCCCTACCATCTGCTTCTCTCTCTCTCTATCTCTCTTCCCCCCCCCCAAGCCCTCTCCCCTTCCCAGGTACCGGGGGAATCTGCCGCCGAGGCCGGCTCCAAGGTGGAGGACGGGGGGTGCTGCGGAGCCAGTATCTGCCCCCAGGCCTCTTCCCCGGGGAGGGGGCCCATCAAGGGGGGGATTCTCTCCCCAAGCTGCTTCTCCTCTCTCTCCACGCCAATCCCTTGACCCGCTTCCTGCCACTGGAGCGGCGGGGAGGCCCGGGCCGGCTTGTTGGCGCTGCGGGGACCCGAGTCATTTTATCGATCGGTGTCCGGTGATGGAGGTGGGGACACTGATCCGGGTCCCCGACGCGCCGCAAGCTGCCCCTGATCAAGCTGGCCTGTACCAAATACCTGTGAGTATAAAGGGGGGTACTTTTCAGGCTCTGGTGGATTCAGGCTGTAACCAAACCTCTGTCCACCAAAGCCTGATTCAACCTAAAGCATTGGATAATGGCCGCATGGTTAAGGTACGGTGTGTGCACGGGGAAGTGGTGAATTATCCGTTAATGCCTGTGGATATTCAATTTAGGGGACAAAGGCATAGTGTGGAGGTGGCGATTAACCCGCACCTCCGACATCCGCTGATTTTGGGGACAGATTGGCCAGCGTTTAATGAATTATTGGGTCATTTATGTGCGGATGCTTCTTGGGTAAAAAAAGATAAGAGGAAGGTGGCGGTTGCTCAGTTAGGAGAAGCTGATCCGGAACCTCTGGGTACTGGTTCAGGGGAACAGAGCGCACTGGAGAGAACCATCCTCACAGAGCGCGATGATTTTCCCCTGGAACAGTCCCAGGATGACACGCTGAAACATGCCTTTGATCAGGTTCGCTCAATCGACGGCCAGCTTCTCCACACAGACCAACCGCTCACCTATCCGTATTTTACAATCATAAAAGATAAGTTGTATCGGGTAACCCAAGATGCCCAGTCAAAGCAGGATACAACTCAGTTGTTGGTACCTAAAAGCCGTCGGGAAATGCTTTTCCAGACGGCTCATTCTAATCCAATGGCAGGGCATTTAGGACAAACAGCGACACTTAACCGTCTCATGGCCCGATTCTTTTGGCCGGGCATTCACGAGAATGTACGCAAGTGGTGTGCGTCTTGTCGTGAATGTCAGTTGGTGAATCCACCGGCCAACCCAAAAGCACCATTGTGCCCTATTCCGTTGATGCAGGTCCCCTTCGAACGAATTGGTATGGACCTCATCGGGCCATTAGAACGGTCAGCACGGGGACATCGCTTTGCTTTAGTCCTAGTGGACTACGCAACGCGATATCCTGAAGCAGTTCTGCTTCGCAATATTTCCGCAAATAGTGTGGCGAGCGCTCTGTTTCAACTAATCTCCCGGGTGGGAATCCCGAAAGAGATTCTCACCGATCAAGGCACGGCGTTTATGTCACGAACGATACGCGAACTTTACGGATTATTGGGCATTAAATCGATCCGGACCAGTGTCTATCACCCACAAACAGACGGGCTGGTCGAACGATTTAACCGCACTTTGAAATCCATGATCCGAAAGTTCGTACAGGAAGACGCCAAAAATTGGGATCGGTGGTTAGAACCCCTCTTGTTCGCTGTACGGGAGGTCCCGCAAGCCTCCACGGGGTTTTCCCCCTTCGAGCTTCTCTATGGGCGTCAGCCCCGCGGGGTGTTAGATGTCCTTAGGGAAACTTGGGAGGACGGACCTTTAGCTAGTAAAAATGAAATTCAGTATGTCCTGGACCTGAGAACAAAACTCCACACTTTGGGGCGGCTGTCACGGGAGAATTTGTTACAGGCTCAGGACAGGCAAAGTCGGCTGTACAACAGGGGGGCTAGACTGCGTCAATTCACACCGGGAGAAAAAGTGCTTGTATTGCTTCCTACCTCTAGCTCAAAATTACTCGCAAAGTGGCAAGGACCTTTTGAGGTTACACGGCGAATTGGAGATCTCAACTATGAGGTAATACGAACAGATAGGGGCGGGGCACATCAAATTTACCACCTCAACCTGCTTAAAAAATGGTCTGAGGTGGAATCAGTGATGCTGGCGATGGTGGTGAGCGGAGAGGAGGATCTCGGTCCAGAGGCGAATGTAAAAACGAAATCTCTCGCCCTGGCCGCTGGGGGAGACCACCTCTCACCATCCCAGCTCACTGATGTGCATAATTTACAAGCAGATTTTGCTGATGTGTTCTCGCCCCTGCCTGGTCGGACGGACCTCATTCAGCACCACGTTGAGACAGAGCCGGGCGTGGTGGTTCGCAGCCGGCCGTATCGACTGCCAGAGCACAAAAAGAAAGTTGTGCAAAGCGAATTAGAGTCGATGCTAGAGTTGGGAGTAATAAAAGAATCTAACAGTGACTGGGCGAGCCCGATAGTTTTGGTTCCTAAAACGGACGGCTCGATCCGGTTCTGTGTAGATTACAGGAGGGTGAATGCTGTGTCGAAGTTCGATGCTTATCCAATGCCAAGGGTTGACGAATTGCTTGATCGGCTGGGTACTGCTCGATTTTATTCGACATTGGACTTAACCAAGGGATATTGGCAGATCCCCTTATCTCCATTATCCAAAGAAAAAACAGCTTTCACCACGCCGTTTGGGTTACACCAATTTGTCACTCTTCCTTTCGGGTTGTTCGGGGCTCCGGCAACGTTTCAGCGTCTGATGGACAGGATTCTCCGACCGCACGCTGCATATGCCGCTGCCTACTTGGATGATATCATCATCTATAGTGGTGACTGGCAGCGTCATATGCAGCAAGTGCGGGCTGTCCTGAAGACGCTGAGACGAGCTGGGCTCACGGCCAACCCGAAGAAGTGTGCGATTGGGCGGGTGGAAGTAAGATATCTGGGCTTCCACTTGGGTCATGGACAAGTGCGTCCCCAAATTGACAAGACAGCAGCAGTTGCGACTTGTCCGAGACCCAAGACCAAAAAGGAGGTTAGACAGTTCCTGGGGCTGGCGGGTTATTACAGAAGGTTTGTGCCTAATTATTCGGACCTCGCCAGCCCGCTGACTGATCTAACTAAAAAGGAGGTACCAGATACGGTCCAATGGACGGAGCAGTGTCAGCGGGCTTTTACCCAGATAAAGGCTGCTTTGTGTGGCGGACCGCTCTTACATGCCCCTGACTTTTCTCTCCCTTTCATCCTACAGACCGACGCGTCGGACAGGGGGATGGGCGCGGTCCTGTCCCAGGAGGTGGAGGGTGAGGAGCGGCCGGTGCTGTACATCAGTCGGAAGCTCTCTAAGAGGGAGACGGTGTACAGCACCATAGAGAAGGAGTGTTTGGCCATCAGATGGGCCGTTCTCACCCTCCGCTACTACCTCTTGGGACGGGAGTTCACCCTCTGTTCGGACCACGCTCCCCTGCAGTGGCTCCACCGCATGAAGGATACCAACGCGCGGATCACTCGTTGGTATCTCGCTTTACAGCCTTTTAAGTTCAAGGTGATCCACAGGCCGGGTGTACAGATGGTTGTGGCTGACTTCCTCTCCAGGAGGAGGGGGGGGGAGGCTGCAGGCCGGATGGCTCCCCGGCCTGAGTCGGGCGGTGGGGGTATGTGGCGAGGGGGGCGTGGTTTTGCGAAGTCTGTAGCAGGAGAGAAAGGAGGGGGCCGATCGGTGAGTAAGTAGGTCAAGTGCAAAATGATGAACACCTGTGTCTGATTGCAGTGATTGGTGTGGAGAGACTGGATATAAGCCAGCATTCGGGAGGAGATGAGAGAGAGAGTTGGACTGGAACACTCACACGTTTGCTGCTGTCCTGAGAGAGTGATTGTCTGTTTGTTATATGTTTTCTGAGTGCTGTGCCGAGCACGGTGAACGCGCTACGTGCGCACCTTTTGTTTTGTTTATTTATTTTGAGTAATAAAATAGAGTGTTTCAGTCAAGCCGACCCCTGTCTTCTTCCTTCCGTGCAAATATATATTGAACCTTTCTACAATCATCTTCTCATAGAATGCAGTGTGTGTTTGTTATATCTATCTGAGTATAAATTACAGAAGTCCATCACAACTCTAACCATCAACTCCGACTTTCTCCCTTCTCCTGTTTGCTCTGCGTGTCCTCTCTGGCCCAGGCCACAATCGGCACTCCAGCCATGGGAACAGAGTCAAACCAACCATGCAAGTTTATCACCAATTCTTCAGTCAATGCCGAAGAAATCAGTTGAGACTCATGGGACCATCAAAATCCTTCAGGAACTTCACGAAATGTTTCACTGCAAAGGCCATGCAAGTATACGTTTAATGAGGTGCTCTGAAAATTATAAACTGATGGTTCTTTTCATCGTTCCATTTCCTGCTTCCGGTTTCATTATGTCACTCACCATTTTACATGGGCATTTATGCATGTGTTTAGTTTACTTATGTTTGTGATTTAGTTGATAAAACTTGTGCACAATACATATTTGGTTCAGATTCTCTGCTTGCAACAAAGGTTTATTTTATGATTTAGATTTTGACTACAGGCTCTTACTCTTACTCTTACTCTTACTCTTACTGACTATAGTACTGTACAGAAAGAAATACATTTTCCTCCCCCAGAAATGAACATTTCTTATTATTAATAAACAGTTAACACTGAGTGTTCACGGGACGAACAGGTGGATTGATAGTAATGTTAATTTTACTACATTAAGTTAATTATATTAACTGATCCAAATATTCATAATCAATTATAACAAGTTATGATTGATTATTAATTTAAGCCCACAGGCAACTACAGTTGCAAGCAAACAACCAAATAAAGGATTTAAAAAAAAAAAGGTATTCACTTCCTTCCTGTCACATGAGGGTGTCAACTTCCTACCCCTACTTCCAGGAAGCATGGTGAAGGTAAACCCTCCCAAAGAAAGGTCATTTTCATGTTACTAATAAATATTTTTTATTGACATATATTCATGAAGGTCTCTAGAATCATCCAAACAAGACAAATCTTACAAGAGATCTATAGTTTTTTGTGTACTTAGTCAAAAGTCCAAGCGGCAACTATAGTTGCCAGTGGACAGATGACTTGTAAGAATATATTTAATGGGAAAATGGGTATACTGTGTTAATAGGTTAATAAATCAAGTTTATTGGTCTTGTTTAGTGCATAAACATAACTTAACCCTTTAAATGACATATCTACTGTTCATAAATTGTCTGTAATATTTTCTTAAATAGATTTTTATAAAAAAAAAAAAATCACCTGATAAAAGACCCACATTTCTAAATTTCATTCATGAGGATAACATGGATAATTTGACATGGTTTAGTGTACAATTTTTGCCCATATTTTGGAAAATGCAGTTTTAAAAGTAAAAAAAAAAAAATCACTTTAACCAGTAAATTGCTGCAGAGCTCTAAAAGCACCAAAAGTTTAAAACTAAAATACATCTTTTTACAAGTTTTTCCAGTTAGATTCATATCTACATATTATGAAATCACAATTATAACAATACAAGTTACTTTTTGCCAAAGTTTAGCAGTTGTTGTACTGAAAATAATCAGTTTTTCAATAATGTTACATTATGATTGAATCAAACCTGATCAGGATGTTACAAAGAGAAAAATTGGAGTCTTTAGAGTTTATCATTTATTTCAAACATCTGTTTTTCATACAATTCTACAAATTTAAAGTGTGCCACTTCATTTCTGTCTATGTGTGTTCTGTGTTGTTTCTGATTTTGATGAATTGTGTCCATTGACAAAACAAAATTCATTTGATTCTAATCATAATATAACATTATTGAAAAACTTTTTTTTTCAGTACAAAAAATGCCTAAACTTTGACAAAAAGTAACTTGTTGTAATTGTGATTTCATAATATGTAGATATGAATACAACTAGAAAAACTTGTGAAAAGATGTATTTCAGTTAGTCAAATAGCAAATAGTGGAGCTCTGCAGCCATCTACTGGTTAAAGTGATAATTTGTTACTTTTAAAACTGCATTTTCCAAAAGATGGGCAAAAATCTTACACTAAACCATGTCAAATTATCCATGTTATCCCCATGAATGAAAGCTAGAAATGTTGGTCAAAAAGACCCCGAACAGCGCACAATGGTTAAGACAAATGGATTTGTTGTTTGTTGTGTCTTCATATTCAAGAGATTATAAGATAGATGCATTTTTTTTGGGTTTGCATCAAATGTTCTTCGACTTTTATACATAATAAATTTGTTTATGAATAAAGATTGATCTGTTGAAAGCAGTTATTCTGAAATAGATGCCAAATGTTCTCCTCCTATTCATATTTGACATTGAGGGGGTGCATACAACATATTTGCCCACCGGCAACTATAGTTGCAAACATTCAAATATGTTTTTCAAGAAAAAAAAAAAAAAAACTGGGGAAATTAAATGCAGGACATGTTCATATAGGACACTATTAACACGACTATATCCATGAAACCATTCAGAAAAATTTGGGCACAAATGGGTTCATTTTTCTTTAGAGCTAATTTGCTACAATAGTAACCAATGCAGATATTCCGGAAAACTAAAGAGTGCCACGGGACACGCAAATCAGATCTGAACAGTTACAATACACAATCATTTTACATCAGATTCCAATCGGATACACAAATAATCGGATTTGGACTGACAGTGTGAACATAGTTACCTAAGTCAGTGGTTCTCAACTCCAGTCCTCGGGACCCGTTGTTCTGCACATTTTGTATGTCTCTCTAATCTGACACACTCAGTTCAGTTCATGGAGTCTCTCCTAATGAGCTGATGATCTGGTTCAGGTGTGTTAAATAAGGGAGACAAACAAAATGTGCAGAGCAGCGGGTCCCGAGGACTGGAGTTGAGAACCACTGACCTAAGTTATGCTTCCTCATTAGGCCTGGGAAACACTTGACGGTTTTCAAATCTTAATTGATTTTAAAACTGTGGGAGACCACAGACATGAGGTCAGTTTCAAATGATTTTTTGTAGCATTTTTATCCTCTGAATTCACACACAAGAAGATTTGTCCGGACCAAGACACCACACACCTGGGGTCTCATTTATAAAACTGTGCGTAGGAACCTTACTAAAAGTGTACGTGCGCCCGAAAGCCAAAAAAGGCGTATGCAAAAAAATATTGAGACTTATAAAACCGTTCGTACGCCAGAACCTGCGCAGAATTCACTTTATAAATCCCAGTCAGCGGAAGATTGTGCGCATATGCGTCTCCTCCCCGAAATAACCATATATGGAGCTTACAACACCTAGTTTTACTATGCAGATCCTCATCTGCATATCATTTGCATATGATTATTCATCCACGTGATAACGTTTAACGGTACAAGACACAATAAAAATCATGTAGTTGCCTATCCTTGCCTTGTTTTTGAATACATAAATCAAATAGTGTATAAAATACATTTCAGATAAAGTTTTTTCTCACTCTTTCCCACTGGCCGAATTGTATTTTTAATTGAAACAGATAGGCCTTGGGCATTATTTGCACGAAACTATTTTCTCAGACAATCTGGTATTATCATGATAAGCAATTATCTCTGTGGTTAAAACATTTAAACAGCATGCCACAGGAAAAGTGTTCAAAAACATTGCATCCACAACAAATATTTCTATTGATTGAATTTGAATATAAAAAATGTTGTAACTTCTCAGTAGTGATTTCATGTTTAAGTGTTTAACTCCATTCATTTGAATGGCATATTTAATCTAAATTTTTATATCAGAAGTAAAACATAGTTTAAATCATTATTTTATTTATTTAAACTGTTATTTGCGTCAGTTTCACTAAACGGCCCAACGCGCTCGCTGGCGCGGACATTTAAGAAGGAATGGATATTTGCTTCAAGTGACAGGCTTGGTGAGTGAAATTATATTTGTATTATCTTTCTGTATATGTTTAATTTTCTTTAGATTTTCTGTCTAAAAGTGACCAAAAAGACACTTAACTCCAGCTCACCATTGGTGTCGCCAAACTGCTCCATCTCCAAAACGTTCGTACGCATGGGTCAGAGTTTGCGTGCAGGTGCGCAAATTGTCCCGTCAAGTTTGTTTTTATAAATCACAACTTATGCGTCGGAAGTGGCGTACGCCTCTTTCAGGGCCTGTTTTGTGCGTACTCAACGGTTATAAATGAGGCCCCTGTTGATTGTTGTAACATTTTCACAGCGAGACGAGATCTCACAAAGACTCGTGAGATCAAACGTGACTTGAGAATAAAAACAACTGGAGGACGAACAACATCATCAGCTGGATCTCATGGCATGAGTTTCGTTTTATGGGAAGAAAAACAAAAATACAATATGGGTGAACTTCTTTCTCAATTGTTGTGTCAATTCATTGACAAGTTGTACTGAGCACTCCCAAACTGCAGGGGGCAACTATGCAACCAGAGTTGGTGGAACCAACTTCTAGGAAGTGCTCTTGGGACCATATTTACCTGCGCACCCACGGGGAGTGCATGGCATTAAAATGTTTGGTAACAGCTCTGTTGGCTCTCTCACCTGTTCCTGAAGAAAGATATTGCGACCACAGCTCCTGATCATCCAAAGACGCAACTGGTAGGATTAAATGTGTTTGAATGTGTTGAGTTCATGCTTCTACAGTATATGACTTTTTGTATATAGTATATGACTTTTTGTGAATTGTGAGTATATGACTTGGTTGTAACGTGCAATTTAAATTAAATAGTGCAGACTTTATTATGTGAACGTAGAACTTAACAGAAGTAACATTACTCTAAGCATGTGCATTGTTTAATTATTAACTATTAGAGATCCTAGGTTTAGAGATCTAAATTACTTTGTTTGGTTTGAGAATTCAGTACCATTTTTGTATTATTACTTTGAGAAAGTGTTATTGAGATTTATTTGTAACTAATTCATGTTTTGTTTGTGTATCTTAAAGGTTATCAACCTATTCTGTTTCATCCCAAATCTATCAAACCATCTTTAAGAAAATAAAAAATCATAAAGTGAACAGATTTGAGTTGTCCTTTGCGTTCATCAGAGATAAAGCAGTTTTCAAGTTTGGGCAGAGCTGTGGTCAATCAGAAAACAGACAAAACTTGACAGTTGATAACCAACGTGGCAGTGAGAACAAGGATCAAAGGCCTGAAGTCAAGCTGTCGACGCAAAGGAAGAATTGACTGGAAACTCTTCACCATGGCAAAGGAAACTCTTGGGAAAACAGTCAAGCAACTGAAGCAAGAGCGGACCTTAGCTAAATCTGCTTTCACCAAGCAAGCAAATTACCTGAGCAAAGCTGTAGATGGTATGATTAAGCATGAACTACAAGAGGAGTTCAGCAAACTCAGTTCCCTGGCAAGGTATGTCAGCGATGCAAATGATGACTACAGGGCCGGCCTACTGGCTGAAGCGGAAACTGAGGAGGATGAAGAAGTCAAGCTCGACAAGCACCAGCAGGCTGAGTTTGAAAGGACAATGGAAGAGTGCGACACGAGACTGGGGGACATCCGTGAGGCAGTCCAATCCAACCTCTGGCCAAGATATGGTAAAGAGGAGGTAGACTTTGCAATCCAAGAAGCGGAAAAATACTGTGACAGAGCCCAAGCAAGCCCCATTACTGCTATCAATAGAGACGGCTATGAACTGCAGCTGGAAAGAGCGAGGAGGCTAATCAATGATGCAACTGTAAGCCTGAAGGACTGGAAAAAATGGATCCCACATGATCAGACAGCACACCTGAAAGGCAGATTAAAAGACCTGAAAACATTCGGCAGCAACCTCGAGGCCAGAAGAGCAGAATTCCTCACCGCACAAAAAATTGCAGAAGAGGAAAGAAGAGGTCCAGAGCCTCAACCAACAGCAGTTCCACAACCAGTGGTAAGAATAAAGCCAACCAGTCTACCTAAATTCACTGGGTTTAGGAGGAATTTCCATAGATGGAGGAGAGACTGGGAAAGTCTGCAAAAGCAGGGAGAGCCGACTGGCTCAGTGGAAGTGAAGAAGTTCCAACTCCTTGACAGTGTGGACGAGAGAATATGTAGAGACCTGAGCCTGTCAACATACAACAGTGCTGAAGACATATTTAGAGTACTTCAAGACAGGTATGGAAACAAGCCAACAATCACCTTGGAGATAATTGAGGACCTAGAGAGGATCCCTCCTTTAAAGTCACACCAGCCAAGGAAGGTAATTGACCTAATTCAAGCTGTGGAAAAGGCCCTGAATGACCTCACGGAGCTCGAAAGCACGGGAGCCATAAAGAATCCCCTTGTGATCAGATCCATTGAGAGCAAGTTGCCAGATAATATAAAGAGGGACTGGCTGACATTCATGGTCAATCCAAGAAATGGAGTCACACCTGACAATCACTTCGACATCCTTCTAACATTCTTAAAGACACAAGAGGACATTCTAGAGAAACTAGACCAACTGGGTGTAGGTGAAAAACCTGAAAAGAAAGCTACGTACTTGGAGAAGAGGTATGCCTCCACAAAGTCCACAAGGAAAGGAGGATGTGTTGTCTGTGGAGATGAAAAGCACCGTGAGAAGATCTTCTTTTGTAAGCAGTTTAAAGAACTAAAGCCTGGTGAGAAGCTGAATGCTGTCGAAAGGCTGGGAGCATGCAGAAGATGCCTCAGATGTCATGCAGAGGATGATGAATGTACGGACACTTACCTGTGCAGGAACAGAGACTGCAGAAGAGGAAGCTCTTCAGATCACCATTTCTTTCTCTGCCTGAAAGGAGGATTCAAGGGGAAAGAATCTGTGAAAGTGGGAAAACCCAGCACCAGGAGGCAAACATTCACAGAGGAGCAAGAGAAATTAATATCTGAGCTTACCCCGGACATGGCAGAGAAATTCAGGAGAGCCTTCACCAACATGGCTGCAAAATCACAGTGCACTGGAAGAAGCCTTCCTGGAGTGATGGACTCAAGCACACGTGAGTTACCAGTTATTCTTATGCTTCTCGAAGTAACCACCAACGCAGGACAGAAAATTGGAACTCTCATTGACTTCAATCAGATACCAACTACATCACTCATATAGCTGCCAGGAGACTGAAGCTTCAAAGTGAAAAGATCACGCTTGTCGTCCATGGAGTTGGAGGCATGGCCATGAAGGTAAAGACCAAAAGATACTTACTCAAGGTAAGAGTCAAGACACCTAGAGGCACGGAGAGAGCTCATGAGCTGATCTGTTATGGGTTGGATGAAATTGCAAAAGTTCACAGAGTAATCAAAGCACAGCAACTCAAGAAGTTCTTCCCCGACACCAACTTGGAAGATCTTCACAGACCAGAACATGTTGAGCTTCTCATAAGCCACCGTGAAGGAAGACTTGCTCCACAGAGAGTAAAGGTGGTAGGAGATCTTGTCCTGTGGGAAAGCCCTTTAGGAAAGACCGTTGGCAGAGCACATCCAGACCTCTGTGAAGTGGTGGACATGGCCTTGCACAATTCTGAGACTCATTTTGCACGATCGATGAGAACCACAGCAGTGAAGTATCAAGAAATTGCTGAGATGCAAGAATCTAGAGCTGAAACCAAAACCACTGTTATGGGCAGAGAGTTCTTGGACTGGTGGAAGTGGGACAGCATTGGTGCGGCCTGTGAACCCATGTGTGGAGGATGCCGGTGTGGTAACTGTCAACCAGGAGGCAAAGACATGACTCTGAATGAAGAAAGAGAGCTTGAGATGATCCGGCAAGGCCTCAGATATGTGAAGTCAGATGCGCATAGTCAGGAGCCTCACTGGGACACAAAATACCCCTGGATTGAAGATCCAAGTTCCCTGCCCAACAACAGAAGCGCAGTGGAAGCCACGTTTCTGAGGACGGAGAAACAGCTTAAGAAAGAACCAGAGTGGCGTGCAGCATACACGACTCAAGTCCATGAGATGGTGGAAAGGAAGGCAGCAAAGAAACTCACTAGAGAGACCATTGCTGACTGGAAAGGACCAGTATGGTACGTCAGTCACTTGGTGGCGCCAAACCCACACTCTGTAACAACACCTGTCCGACTGGTATGGAACAGCAGCCATAAGTTTAGAGGAATCAGCATGAATGACCTTCTCCTAAAAGGGCCTGATGTACTTAATCCCATCCGAGCAGTGCTACTAAGGTTCAGGAAAGGAGTCCATGCTGCCCTCGGCGACATCAAGAAGATGTACAATTCTGTGTGGCTTGAAGATATGGAGAGACAGTGAAGATGGAGAAATTGAGGAATATGCCATCACCAGGGTCAACATTGGCGATCGACCAGCAGGGTGCATCGCACAACTGGCCATGAGAGAGACAGCAAAGCTGCCCATGTTCACTCATCTGGAGGAGGAACGGAGAGTCCTTGAAGAGGATTCCTATGTAGATGACATCCTGACATCCCATAATGACCTGGAAAAGCTAGATGAAACCACCAAAAAAGTCGAAGAAATTCTGAAGGCAGGTGGATTCTTTCTCAAGCCGTGGGTCCGATCAGGCCAAAGTGGGAGGCAGACGTCTACATCAGAACATCCAGCATCATCAGATGAAGTCTTCATTCTCCCCAACCAAATGAGAGAAGGAGACAACAAAGCCCTGGGAGTTGGTTACCTGGTCGAACCAGACAAACTGTACCTCATGACCTCAATAAACTTCTCAAAGAGAAAAAAGAAGATGAGAATCAGCCAAAATCTCGTCGGAGAAGAGGTGAGAGGAAAAACTCCAAATCCACTGACTAGAAGACAACTGCTTAGCCAAGTAGCTAGTTTGTATGACCCAATAGGGCTTGCAACACCTGCCAAACAGAAAGGAGCCATTCTAGTCAGAAAAGCATTTCAAGAAGCTGGAGGCAAAACTCTAACACGAGACACATGGGACACACCTCTGTCTGAAAGACTTAGAGAAGAAGCCATCCATCTGTTTGAGGAGTACACACGCCTCAACCAAATTACCTTCCATAGAAGCCTCACACCAGTCGAAAGTATTGGAGAACCCTGGGGAATAACATTCTCAGATGGGAGCGACCAGAGCTATGGAGCTGTTGCATACTTCAGGTGGGAGACCAAGCAAGGCATCCTGGTCCGGCTGGTTGAGTCCAAAGCCAAGCTCACACCACTTGACCAAAAGGGAGAACCAGTGAAGGCTGAGGTCTGTGGTGCTGTGTTCGCTGCAAGACTCAGGAAATACATTGAAAAGCACAGTCAGATGCAAGTCGAACGGTGGTTTCATCTGCTGGACAGTCAAACTGTGCTGGGTGCAATCCAAAGGGACAGTTATGGGTACCAGAGCTTTTTTGCAAACAGAGTGGGAGAGATCCAGAAGTCCACATCAGTTGTAGACTGGAGATGGATTCCAGGTGAGCAAAACATTGCTGACCTCACAACAAGAGGAGCAACCCCAGAAGACCTCAAAGAGAACTCTGTTTGGCAAAATGGCCCAGAGTTTCTGAAACGACCTGTGGAGGAGTGGCCGACAAAGTCAGCCAAAGATGTCGCTGCAGATGCCAAAGAAGGTATAAACAAGCTCCAAAGGAAATGTTTTACAGCAGCACTGACCCGAGCACAGGTGAGAAAAAACCAACATGCTCCACCTGCAACTGCAATGCCAATGTCTCCAACCTCTGACCAAAACAAGGACCTGCAAAGCAGCCCTAGCGGAAAAGGGCACCAAATCCAAGTCCGGAGGCCACCTTCTGGTTCTTCAGTGAGGAAAATCCTTAACATCAATAAGTTCAGCAGTTTAACCAGGTTGATAAGAGTCATTGCCTGGGTGTGGAGAGCTGCCACAAAGTGGAAAGAAATGCTGACCAAGACCTCAACCACAAGCAAGCCAAAGAGGAAGGAGATTCCTTCAGCTCTTGAAATCAAGTCCAGAGTCAAGGAAGCTACACTTACCATCATGGAGTGTGAAGATGCACTCAGGGATCTCTTCCTTGCGGCTCAAAAGGAGGTAACCTTGCCAGACACCACACTCAGCAGGCTTGCTGTGGTCAGGGAGGAAAGCACTGGACTTTTGCTCTGTGGAGGAAGATTCCAAATCTTTAATAAAGACAAAACTGCAGTACCAATCTTGCCCTGCACATCATAGATATCCACTCTCCTAGCTCAAGAAGCCCACAAGGCAAATCATGAAGAAATCGCAGGTACACTCCTCCGGATGAGAAGGAAAGCATGGGTGGTAAGAGGCCGGAAACTAGCTCAGAAGATCGTTGATAACTGTGTGACATGCAGGAGACTTAAGGCCCGAAGATGCCAACAGATCATGAGTGACCTTCCATTGGAGCGAATAACACCAGCTAATCCATTTGAGTACACGACAGACTTATTTGGACCTTACGAAGTGAAGGATGAGGTGAGAAAGAAGGTGAAACTCAAAGTGTGGGGAATTGTCTTCTGTTGCATGGCGTCCAGAGCTATGCACACAGACCTTGTCAGTGACCAGTCAGCTGAAGGCTTCCTGTTAGCCTACCAAAGATTTACGGCACTGAGAGGACATCCAAAGAAATTGTGGTCGGATCCTGGAAAGAACTTTGTCGGAGCCAGACCTGCCCTCGAAGAGCTCTACATGTTTCTGGACCGACTGGAGAAATCAAAGCTTGAAGATGAAGTCTCCAAGCATGGCACAGAATGGAGCTGGAAGATCCATCCAGCAGACTCACCTCACAGAAACGGAGCTGCTGAAGCTGCTGTCCGGACTGTGAAGCGGGCTTTGCAAAATCTGGGGGGTAATGGAGTCTTTACATGGGGTGAGTTTCAAACTTTCCTTTATATGGCTTCCAACCTCGCAAATGAACGACCTATTGATGCCAGGACTCAGAGCCGGGAGGACTGTGTAGAATACATTAGCCCAAATTCACTTCTGCTCGGTAGAACTGGACCCAGAGGAGATCCAGGGACCTTTGACTTTGAAGGCTACTCTTACAAGAGGTTAAGAACAATCCAAACAGAAGTTGACCGGTTCTGGAGGAAATGGAGCCAGTTAGCCGGACCAAACCTGTTTGTCCGGACCAAGTGGCACACAGCTCACAGGAATGTGGCAATTGGAGATGTCATCTGGCTGGCTGACCAGAACGCCTTGAGAGGTCAATTCAGGCTTGCCAGAGTCATTGACGTCAACACTGACAGGAAGGGAATTGTAAGGGATGTATATCTCCGATCCTTCCCCAGCTACCCAGTCGCAACTGTGAAGCCCACCAAAAAGATGAAAAAACATTCAACCAAGATACCTGCAACAGTTCTTCACAGGGATGTCAGACGGATAGTTGTCCTGCTTCCAGTTGAGGAGCAGAAGCAACAACAGGATCAAAAATGGAGTAACTAAATCCAACATATCACAGTACTGGTGTGACCTCCTTGGGTTGAAGAACCAGGAGGTCAAGTGGGAGGTGTTGTGTCAATTCATTGACAAGTTGTATTGAGCACTCCCAAACTGCAGGGGGCAACTATGCAACCAGAGTTGGTGGAACCAACTTCTAGGAAGTGCTCTTGGGACCATATTTACCTGCGCACCCACGGGGAGTGCATGGCATTAAAATGTTTGGTAACAGCTCTGTTGGCTCTCTCACCTGTTCCTGAAGAAAGATATTGCGACCACAGCTCCTGATCATCCAAAGACGCAACTGGTAGGATTAAATGTGTTTGAATGTGTTGAGTTCATGCTTCTACAGTATATGACTTTTTGTATATAGTATATGACTTTTTGTGAATTGTGAGTATATGACTTGGTTGTAACGTGCAATTTAAATTAAATAGTGCAGACTTTATTATGTGAACGTAGAACTTAACAGAAGTAACATTACTCTAAGCATGTGCATTGTTTAATTATTAACTATTAGAGATCCTAGGTTTAGAGATCTAAATTACTTTGTTTGGTTTGAGAATTCAGTACCATTTTTGTATTATTACTTTGAGAAAGTGTTATTGAGATTTATTTGTAACTAATTCATGTTTTGTTTGTGTATCTTAAAGGTTATCAACCTATTCTGTTTCATCCCAAATCTATCAAACCATCTTTAAGAAAATAAAAAATCATAAAGTGAACAGATTTGAGTTGTCCTTTGCGTTCATCAGAGATAAAGCAGTTTTCAAGTTTGGGCAGAGCTGTGGTCAATCAGAAAACAGACAAAACTTGACATCAATACTCCACGTTCGTAGCATGTTTGTGGTTTCCAAGTTTCAACTGTTTCAGCTTCATTGGCTATCGCGGGTCTCATGTCATAAACATGTTTGACATTTACGATCTGGGATAGGACGGGCTCCAGCACGATCGGGAGCAGTGAAATAGTCATAATGACACCACACAATTGAGGATTTTTTTGACAAAAAGTCTGTTGCAAGAAGCCTTGCGGAACACCTTGCCTTCTCTCCTTTAGTGACAGCAGATGAGGATGGACAACTGAAAAATGAGATGCACCTCCTGATAATGCTGACATAGATTATACATTGAGTTGTAGTCGACAGCATAATCACCTTTGATGCTTTATCCTGCTCTCTGATTACTGCTTAATCAGGTAATCATTCATATTCCTCAATGACTATTATATTTGACTAATGTAACTGATTTTCATTCGGTTTAGCATGTTACCACTGAAACAATCACAAAACCATCTTGTGTTAATGAGAAACTGATTGACATGGCTATTTTGTGATATTTAAAGAGAGCTTTAAATAAATCATAAGCTCTTTTATTCTACAAGATAAACATGTCACTTGAATGCTTTGTAGTTTACTGGGAAATGAACTGAGGTGGCCGTAGTTCAGAGGTGTTTATTCCTCTTCATGAAGAGCTACATCCCTGCCTGGAAGTTTTCATTGATCGTAATGACCTTGATCAGCTGCTTCAGGTTTGTTTAATTAGGGCTGGCATAATGGAATGGAATGGAAAAATTGGAAAAATTCCCAGCCAAAGTGCTTTCATTTGATATTGAGTTAATAGATTTTTAGAAAAAATAGATACTACAATCATAGTTAGAATATTTTGTGTTAAGCGATTTTAAAGAAAGTGAATCATACTGTGTTTAGCATATTAACATTCTTGAATGTGACTGTATGACAACTGAATTGACTGAATTGATCTTAAGTAACATCATTCTTTCTTTTTTCAGATTTCAGAGAATTCAAAGGAAAAGATGCAGTCGTCTGATGTAAAACCTGAACAGTTGGACCACCTGTAGTTATAATGACATCAGACTTCTGAAACTAATTTTATTTTTAAAGATTGTAATGCATTTGTCCCATTTTTTTAAAGAATTCTTTTATATTTTTTCGTCATTTATTGTGTTAAACTCTAAAATAGAAAAAAATAAATAAAAATTACTCAACTGCTGGAAAGGTGTCATTTATATTTAAAAAGGTTTTCCCCAAACTTTGAAATGGTCAGGAATTTGTTGACATAACACTGAAGTGTAGCTGGTTATGTTGCAGGCCCAGGCTCAGTAGGCCCAGCTGACAGATTACTGTAACCTGTAAAACAGGACAAAATGATAAGAACGAGAGAGTCGCGTTTGCTTTTACAGCTCCTCTGCAGATATGAGGGAGCATGCGCAGTTCATTGTTTCGTTCGTGACTGTCCAACTAAAGTATCAAAATAAGAGTCCTTTATTTCCATATAAATGTAAATATACATTTGGTAATTAGCATTTCAACACAACATAAGAAAATGATGCAGTAATTTTACTCATAACAATATACATATTCAGAAAAAAAACAAAAAACAATTGTGTACATACTTTGTGTGTATCACAGTTAGTCTAAGTCTTGTTTGACTAACAGGTTAATTGATTGTGGTATTAATTCTGCTACATCAAGTTAATTCTATTAACTGATCCAAACATTTATAATGAATTATAACAAGTTATAATTAATTATTCATATTTCCATTGAGTTAATTTGCAACAGTTGTATTTTCAGTGTTTCAAAAAAAGTTATTTAGAATCAATATCACATAGTAAAATTTTTCGAACAATATTACCAACGATTCTTTTTGTTAATTTCAGTGTTGATTCAACAGCAGTAATGTTATAATCCATCATAGTGTAACATTGATTCAGCAATATCACCATTGATTAGTTTTGTTAATTTAAATATTGATTCAACGTCAGTGATGTAAAATCAATCAAAGTGTAATGTTGATGCAATGACATTACCATTGATTTTTTTGTTGTTGAAATTTCTCCATTGTTTCAACATTAATTGCAGGTGCAAAAGTGATATTGAACCAACATCACTTTGTAACGTTAATTCAATGCCATTAGCATTGAAGCATCAACATTGACTCAACATTGACTCAACATTGTTTCAATGATTGTGTGTGTGTGTGTGTGTGTGTGTGTGTGTGTGTGTGTGTGTTTAGTCCTGGCTGTGTAAAACAGTCTTGAGCTCCAGCAGTGTGGAAATGAAAGCTAAGGCTAACTGGTCTCTCTCTCTCTCTCTCTCTCTCTCTCTCTCTCTCTCTCTCTCTCTCTCTCTCTCTCTCTCTCTCTCTCTCTCTCTCTCTCTCTCTCTCTCAGATGAATAGTGCTATTGTGATTTTCTAGGGTGAGAGTATGTGAGAGTATGTGAGAGTATGTGAGAGTATGTGAGAGTATGTGAGAGTATGTGAGAGTATGTGAGAGCAGGTGAGAGCATGTGAGAGCATGTGAGAGCATGTAAAAGTATGTGAGAGGAGGTGAGAGCAGGTGAGAGTATGTGAGAGCATGTGAGAGCATGTGAGAGCATGTGAGAGCATGTGAGAGTATGTGAGAGTATGTGAGAGGAGGTGAGAGTATGTGAGAGGAGGTGAGAGGAGGTGAGAGGAGGTGAGAGGAGGTGAGAGGAGGTGAGAGTATGTGAGAGCATGTGAGAGTATGTAAAAGTATGTGAGAGTATGTGAGAGAATGTGAGAGGGGGTGAGAGTATGTGAGAGCATGTGAGAGGAGGTGAGAGCAGGTAAGAGTATGTGAGAGGAGGTGATAATATATGAGAGAATGTGAGAGTATGTGAGAGTATGTGAGAGTATGTGAGAGTATGTGAGATTATGTGAGAGTATGTGAGAGTATGTGAGAGTATGTGAGAGTATGTGAGAGGAGGTGAGAGGAGGTGAGAGGAGGTGAGCATGTGAGAGCAGGTGAGAGCATGTGAGAGCATGTGAGAGCATGTCAGAGCATGTGAGAGCAGGTGAGAGGAGGTGAGAGCATGTGAGAGGAGGTGAGAGTATGTGAGAGGAGGTGAGAGTATGTGAGAGTATGTGAGAGTATGTGAGAGTATGTGAGAGTATGTGAGAGTATGTGAGAGGAGGTGAGAGGAGGTGAGAGGAGGTGAGAGGAGGTGAGAGGAGGTGAGAGTATGTGAGAGCATGTGAGAGCATGTGAGAGCATGTGAGAGCATGTGAGAGCATGTGAGAGTATGTGAGAGTATATAAAAGTATGTGAGAGGAGGTGAGAGCATGTGAGAGGAGGTGAGAGCAGGTGAGAGCAGGTGAGAGGAGATGAGAGGAGGTGAGAGCATGTGAGAGCATGTGAGAGCATGTGAGAGTATGTGAGAGTATGTGAGAGTATGTGAGAGTATGTGAGAGAATGTGAGAGTATGTAAAAGTATGTGAGAGTATGTGAGAGTATGTGAGAGCAGGTGAGAGTATGTGAGAGCAGGTGAGAGCAGGTGAGAGGAGGTGAGAGGAGGTGAGAGGAGGTGAGAGCATGTGAGAGGAGGTGAGAGTATGTGAGAGGAGGTGAGCATGTGAGAGTATGTGAGAGGAGGTGAGAGTATGTGAGAGGAGGTGAGCATGTGAGAGCATGTGAGAGGAGGTCAGAGTATGTGAGAGGAGGTGAGAGGAGGTGAGCATGTGAGAGTATGTGAGAGGAGGTCAGAGTATGTGAGAGGAGGTGAGAGGAGGTGAGAGCATGTGAGAGTATGTGAGAGCATGTGAGAGCATGTGAGAGCATGTGAGAGCAGGTGAGAGCAGGTGAGAGGAGGTGAGAGGAGGTGAGAGCATGTGAGAGGAGGTGAGAGTATGTGAGAGGAGGTGAGAGTATGTGAGAGGAGGTGAGAGTATGTGAGAGGAGGTGAGAGTATGTGAGAGGAGGTGAGAGGAGGTGAGAGGAGGTGAGAGGAGGTGAGAGCATGTGAGAGCATGTGAGAGGAGGTGAGAGCATGTGAGAGGAGGTGAGAGCATGTGAGAGCATGTGAGAGCATGTGAGAGCATGTGAGAGCAGGTGAGAGTATGTGAGAGTATGTGAGAGTATGTAAGAGTATGTGAGAGCATGTGAGAGCATGTGAGAGCATGTGAGAGCATGTGAGAGTATGTGAGAGTATGTAAAAGTATGTGAGAGTATGTGAGAGTATGTGAGAGTATGTGAGAGTATGTGAGAGTATGTGAGAGTATGTGAGAGTATGTGAGAGTATGTGAGAGTATGTGAGAGGAGGTGAGAGGAGGTGAGAGGAGGTGAGAGCATGTGAGAGGAGGTGAGCATGTGAGAGTATGTGAGAGCATGTGAGAGCATGTGAGAGCATGTGAGAGCAGGTGAGAGGAGGTGAGAGGAGGTGAGAGGAGGTGAGAGGAGGTGAGAGCAGGTGAGAGGAGGTGAGAGCAGGTGAGAGCAGGTGAGAGGAGGTGAGAGGAGGTGAGAGGAGGTGAGAGGAGGTGAGAGTGTGTGAGAGTGTGTGAGAGTGTGTGAGAGTGTGTGAGAGTATGTGAGAGTATGTGAGAGTATGTGAGAGTATGTGAGAGGAGGTGAGAGCATGTGAGAGCATGTGAGAGCATGTGAGAGCAGGTGAGAGCAGGTGAGAGCATGTGAGAGCATGTGAGAGCATGTGAGAGCATGTGAGAGCATGTGAGAGGAGGTGAGAGGAGGTGAGAGGAGGTGAGAGCATGTGAGAGCATGTGAGAGCAGGTGAGAGGAGGTGAGAGCATGTAAGAGTATGTGAGAGTATGTGAGAGTATGTGAGAGCATGTGAGAGCATGTGAGAGCATGTGAGAGCATGTGAGAGTATGTAAAAGTATGTGAGAGCATGTGAGAGCATGTGAGAGCATGTGAGAGCATGTGAGAGTATGTGAGAGGAGGTGAGAGGAGGTGAGAGCATGTGAGAGCATGTCAAAGTATGTGAGAGTATGTGAGAGTATGTGAGAGTATGTGAGAGTATGTGAGAGTATGTGAGAGTATGTGAGAGGAGGTGAGAGGAGGTGAGAGGAGGTGAGAGGAGGTGAGAGGAGGTGAGAGCATGTAAAAGTATGTGAGAGCATGTGAGAGTATGTGAGAGTATGTGAGAGTATGTGAGAGAATGTGAGAGAATGTGAGAGTATGTAAAAGTATGTGAGAGTATGTGAGAGTATGTGAGAGCAGGTGAGAGTATGTGAGAGCAGGTGAGAGCAGGTGAGAGGAGGTGAGAGGAGGTGAGAGGAGGTGAGAGCATGTGAGAGCATGTGAGAGGAGGTGAGAGTATGTGAGAGGAGGTGAGCATGTGAGAGTATGTGAGAGGAGGTGAGAGTATGTGAGAGGAGGTGAGCATGTGAGAGCATGTGAGAGGAGGTCAGAGTATGTGAGAGGAGGTGAGAGGAGGTGAGCATGTGAGAGTATGTGAGAGGAGGTCAGAGTATGTGAGAGGAGGTGAGAGGAGGTGAGAGCATGTGAGAGTATGTGAGAGCATGTGAGAGCATGTGAGAGCATGTGAGAGCAGGTGAGAGCAGGTGAGAGGAGGTGAGAGGAGGTGAGAGCATGTGAGAGCATGTGAGAGGAGGTGAGAGTATGTGAGAGGAGGTGAGAGTATGTGAGAGGAGGTGAGAGTATGTGAGAGGGGGTGAGAGTATGTGAGAGGAGGTGAGAGGAGGTGAGAGGAGGTGAGAGGAGGTGAGAGCATGTGAGAGCATGTGAGAGGAGGTGAGAGCATGTGAGAGGAGGTGAGAGCATGTGAGAGCATGTGAGAGCATGTGAGAGCATGTGAGAGCAGGTGAGAGTATGTGAGAGTATGTGAGAGTATGTGAGAGTATGTGAGAGTATGTAAGAGTATGTGAGAGTATGTGAGAGCATGTGAGAGCATGTGAGAGCATGTGAGAGCATGTGAGAGTATGTGAGAGTATGTGAGAGGAGGTGAGAGGAGGTGAGAGGAGGTGAGAGGAGGTGAGAGGAGGTGAGAGCATGTGAGAGGAGGTGAGCATGTGAGAGTATGTGAGAGCATGTGAGAGCAGGTGAGAGGAGGTGAGAGGAGGTGAGAGGAGGTGAGAGGAGGTGAGAGGAGGTGAGAGCAGGTGAGAGGAGGTGAGAGCAGGTGAGAGCAGGTGAGAGGAGGTGAGAGGAGGTGAGAGGAGGTGAGAGGAGGTGAGAGTATGTGAGAGTGTGTGAGAGTGTGTGAGAGTATGTGAGAGGAGGTGAGAGGAGGTGAGAGTATGTGAGAGTATGTGAGAGGAGGTGAGAGCATGTGAGAGGAGGTGAGAGTATGTGAGAGTATGTGAGAGGAGGTGAGAGGAGGTGAGAGGAGGTGAGAGGAGGTGAGAGTATGTGAGAGTGTGTGAGAGTGTGTGAGAGGATGTGAGAGTATGTGAGAGTATGTGAGAGTATGTGAGAGTATGTGAGAGGAGGTGAGAGCATGTGAGAGGAGGTGAGAGCATGTGAGAGCAGGTGAGAGCAGGTGAGAGCATGTGAGAGCATGTGAGAGCATGTGAGAGCATGTGAGAGCATGTGAGAGGAGGTGAGAGGAGGTGAGAGGAGGTGAGAGCATGTGAGAGCATGTGAGAGCAGGTGAGAGGAGGTGAGAGGAGGTGAGAGCATGTAAGAGTATGTGAGAGTATGTGAGAGTATGTGAGAGCATGTGAGAGCATGTGAGAGCATGTGAGAGCATGTGAGAGCATGTGAGAGCATGTGAGAGTATGTAAAAGTATGTGAGAGCATGTGAGAGCATGTGAGAGCATGTGAGAGCATGTGAGAGTATGTGAGAGGAGGTGAGAGGAGGTGAGAGGAGGTGAGAGCATGTGAGAGCATGTCAAAGTATGTGAGAGTATGTGAGAGTATGTGAGAGTATGTGAGAGTATGTGAGAGTATGTGAGAGTATGTGAGAGTATGTGAGAGTATGTGAGAGGAGGTGAGAGGAGGTGAGAGGAGGTGAGAGGAGGTGAGAGCATGTAAAAGTATGTGAGAGTATGTGAGAGGGGGTGAGAGTATGTGAGAGCATGTGAGAGGAGGTGAGAGGAGGTGAGAGCATGTGAGAGCAGGTGAGAGCAGGTGAGAGGAGGTGAGAGGAGGTGAGAGCATGTGAGAGCATGTGAGAGGAGGTGAGAGCATGTGAGAGCATGTGAGAGGATGTGAGAGCATGTGAGAGGAGGTGAGAGGAGGTGAGAGCATGTGAGAGCATGTGAGAGGAGGTGAGAGTATGTGAGAGCATGTGAGAGCATGTGAGAGCATGTGAGAGCATGTGAGAGCATGTGAGAGCATGTGAGAGGAGGTGAGAGGAGGTGAGAGTATGTGAGAGGAGGTGAGAGGAGGTGAGAGGAGGTGAGAGCATGTGAGAGCAGGTGAGAGCATGTGAGAGCATGTGAGAGCATGTGAGAGCAGGTGAGAGCATGTGAGAGCATGTGAGAGGAGGTGAGAGCATGTGAGAGCAGGTGAGAGGAGGTGAGAGCATGTGAGAGGAGGTGAGAGGAGGTGAGAGCATGTGAGAGTATGTGAGAGCATGTGAGAGAATGTGAGAGTATGTAAAAGTATGTGAGAGTATGTGAGAGTATGTGAGAGTATGGGAGAGTATGTGAGAGTGTGAGAGTATGTGAGAGTATGTGAGAGTATGTGAGAGAATGTGAGAGTATGTAAAAGTATGTGAGAGTATGTGAGAGTATTTGGAGTATGTGAGAGGAGGTGAGAGCACGTGAGAGGAGGTGAGAGCAGGTGAGAGCAGGTGAGAGGAGATGAGAGGAGGTGAGAGAATGTGAGAGTATGTGAGAGTATGTGAGAGTATGTGAGAGTATGTGAGAGTATGTGAGAGGAGGTGAGAGGAGGTGAGAGGAGGTGAGAGGAGGTGAGAGGAGGTGAGAGCATGTGAGAGCATGTGAGAGCACGTGAGAGCACGTGAGAGCACGTGAGAGGAGGTGAGAGGAGGTTAGAGGAGGTGAGAGCATGTGAGAGCATGTGAGAGGAGGTGAGAGCATGTGAGAGTATGTGAGAGCATGTGAGAGCATGTGAGAGCATGTGAGAGCATGTGAGAGCATGTGAGAGCATGTGAGAGGAGGTGAGCATGTGAGAGTATGTGAGAGGAGGTGAGAGCAGGTGAGAGCATGTGAGAGCATGTGAGAGCATGTGAGAGCATGTGAGAGTATATTAGAGGAGGTGAGAGGAGGTGAGAGCATGTGAGAGGATGTGAGAGTATGTGAGAGTATATGAGAGGAGGTGAGAGGAGGTGAGAGGAGGTGAGAGGAGGTGAGGAGGTGAGAGCATGTGAGAGCATGTGAGAGCATGTGAGAGCATGTGAGAGTATATTAGAGGAGGTGAGAGGAGGTGAGAGCATGTGAGAGGATGTGAGAGTATGTGAGAGTATGTGAGAGTATATGAGAGTATATGAGAGGAGGTGAGAGGAGGTGAGAGCATGTGAGAGGATGTGAGAGTATGTAAAAGTATGTGAGTATGTGAGAGGAGGTGAGAGGAGGTGAGAACATGTGAGAGGATGTGAGAGAATGTGAGAGTATGTGAGAGTATGTAAAAGTATGTGAGAGAATGTGAGAGCATGTGAGAGCATGTGAGAGTATGTGAGAGGGGGTGAGAGCATGTGAGAGCATGTGAGAGCATGTTAGAGCATGTGAGAGGGGGTGAGAGTATGTGAGAGTATGTGAGAGGGGGTGAGAGGAGGTGAGAGTATGTGAGAGTATGTGAGAGTATGTGAGAGTATGTGAGAGTATGTGAGAGTATGTAAAAGTATGTGAGAGTATGTGAGAGGGGGTGAGAGGAGGTGAGAGGAGGTGAGAGTATGTGAGAGTATGTGAGAGGATGTGAGAGGATGTGACAGTATGTGAGAGTATGTAAAAGTATGTGAGAGGAGGTGAGAGGAGGTGAGAGCATGTGAGAGCATGTGAGAGCATGTGAGAGTATGTGAGAGTATGTGAGAGTATGTGAGAGTATGTGAGAGTATGTGAGAGTATGTGAGATTATGTGAGAGAATGTGAGAGAATGTGAGAGCAGGTGAGAGTATGGGCCCTATCTTGCACCCAGCGCAATTGACTTTGTACACCGACGCATGTATCATTCCTATTTTGCACCCGTGCAAAGCAGACTTTTCCCTCCACAGAATCACGTCGGTAAGTTAGGAAATACTCTTGCGCTCCCCAGGGCGGTTAAGCGCAAAGAGGAGGCGTGTTCCGGCGCAAACGTTCTTTCATGCTATTTTGCAGGTTTAGAAACCAATTGCGCCACTAACCAGGAAAAAATAGTCTAAAGTCAGTGGCGCGTTGCGTATGTTATTCATATGCTATTTTAAGGGTGCATGCTTGGCCATAATGTAGCGTGTGCACAACGCAAATTTTGATTCTCTCATCTACACAGAAGCAGCAGTTTTCATTTTTGCAAATCATACATTATTACAATAGATAGATAGATAGATAGATAGATAGATAGACAGACAGACAATTTATTATAAAAGTATACATCTAGCTTACACAATTACCCAAATTATTATACGCCTGTTTAACCAAAGCTAATCTGGGTGTGTTTCTCCATCCCCAATGTCACTTTTCTCTCTTTTACGGCTGTGACGAGAACGTTGCTCTCCTCGGCTGTGAACCGCTCCTGGCGCGCGCCTGGCAATTCCGCCGTTACAATAGCAATCCGCCATGGAAAAAGCGCGTCTGCTCTTAAAAAGAATGTGAGATGTCGCTCTGATTGGTTTATTTCACGTTACGCCTAAACCACACCTATGAATTTTGAAGTGACTTCAGACCAACACATTTTAGATTTGCGTCGGGCGCAAGAGTCATTTATCCCGCCGGTATAATAGCAACAGCGCCCGAGACCCGCCCACACAGTTACTTGCGTTTTGAGCTTGATACTTGCATTTCAGATTGTTAAAATAGGGCCCTATAACTTGCTGGCCAAGAAAAGTTATTAAAGACATTGTTAATATAGTCCAAGTGACTACAGTGGCTCAATCTTAAGTTTATAAAGCGACGAGAACACTTTTTGTGCGCAAAAACAAACAAAAATAACGACTTTATTCCACTTTTCATTTCCTTCTCTCTGGGCCTAGAGTCTTTTCACGTAGTGTTTAAGCGTAGCGCGTCTGTGCACGTCAAGTTATAGTGTCTTAGAAGCCTATGGAGGAGTGAGACAGCGCTCAGATTTAATCAAAAATATCTTAATTTGTGTTCCGAAGATGTACGAAGGTCTTCCGGGGTTAGAACAACATGAGGGTTAGTAATTACTGACAGAATTTTAATTTTTGGGTGAACTAATCCTTTAAGTAAATAAGCCAATTGCATTTTCTCATTTTTTTCTTCATCACAAGAAACTCAGTGTTAGTATATTTGTTAATTTAGTAATATGTTTCTTTCAGCTTGTCGTATACCTGTGGTCTCACATTTGTTGTGAAATGTTGGGGTGATATTACAGTAAACAAGTGTCTTTAAACAAATCACACTACATTACACAGCAGTCCCATCATGCATTTCTATACTTTGTGTCTTATACCCTCTCTGACCCTTCAGGAATCCCAAGCAAAAACATGACAATCAGATATGTGCATAGTTGGGGAAAAGTTGGACAATATATAGGTAAATGTTACTTTTGCTAAAGGTCTGTGACAAAATGCAACATTTTGTGAAGAGAAAAAGGAGGAGGATGAAAGAAGGAGAGAGTAAAAGCTCTCGGCCTGTTGGATGTGGAGTGTTAATGGTTTGCTGATTGCTATGCAGTAACCAGCTGTTAGCAGGTAATTGCGGCTGAAGTGTGTAAAAGCCCTGACGCCTCCATCAGCGCACCCCCCCCCCACACACACACACAGACACACACACTCATGCACACACACCCACGCACACACACACATACACTCACGCACACACTGCTGCAATATCTGTCATATCACAACAGCACGGCTGGATTTGTGGCTTCATGACTATTTTGCTCTGCTTTTGTCTCAAAACCTCATGAAGAAACATAAGTAAAGTCAAGTAATATTCTTTCCCTCCATTTTCATCATGATGTTAGGCTCAAGTTTTGATTGTGAACGCTGAAAGCCTGATGGAAATCTGGCCCAAGATTTTTCATTTTTCATCTCATTGGTCTAAGAAGTCCATTAGAACTGCTTATGTATGATGTGAATTTCATATGAACCTGTTATAGAAATATAAAGCTTTTACTGACAAAGAGTGTTTACAACCACTGGAAACAATGAAATCCAAGAAAGACCAAACTGACCCTGATATGAGATATGGAAACCTCATAGATAGATAGATAGGTTTGTAGAGAGATTCTCTCACTCACTCACTCACTCACACACACACTCTCTCTCTCTCTCTCTCTCTCTCTCTCTCTCTCTCTCTCTCTCTCTCTCTCTCTCTCTCTCTCTCTCCGTCTGTGTGTGAGCCATGAAGGTTGCCAGGCGACAGGGTTGCCTGGGAGCATGACTTTGATGGACAGTCACGGTGTAACAGATTGGAGCCCCTGCCGTTCACAGTTTCTCTCAGACTCTGCAGCAAAATGGCCGCCACTGCTGATCAATGACTGAGGAAGGCAATTAAACAAACTAGAGCTCGGAGAGACCCGGAGCCTTCAAACCCTGCGGTCAGGAGCAGAACAGCCACACACACACGTACACATGCCCACATTCATCTCAGAGCCTGTTATTGCTGCTGGCGGCTGGATCTCAACAGGAGAGTGATCAAGTCGCATGCAGTTCAAAGAAAACTTCATCCTGAGTGGGTCAAAACCCTCACATGTATAACCTTCTCAAACTATAACTGGAGGAAAAGGTCTATATTTTTATTACTACTTTATGCTTTTCACATTGAATTCATGCAATACTTATTAATGTTAAAAATATGTTTTAATGCAGCACATTTACCTTTTAGCAGATGCTTTTACTGAAGCTGACCTACAAATGATGAACATATCCTGCAGGTGACAGAAAGCCAAATTAAACCAGATTTCTATATGAGGTCTCTAAATGTTTGGAACTTCTTTCCCTCATATCAAGATGATGACTGAAGGTCCAGCATTTACTTCACTGTGAACCTGACACGATGCCTCGTGTTTAAAGGCTCATCCTAAAAAAAAACACAACAGGCTAGTAAACAATGATATATGAGAGATGTTAAGACTTTGCCTTTAAGTCAAGTCAAGTCACCTTCCTTTATGTAGCGCTTTTAACAATACAGATTTTTTCAAAGCAGCTTTACAGTGATAATAGGAAATTACAGTAACAGAGATTGTTTTGGCTTTACAATAGATCTAGAATAAAGTTATTGTCCAGCTAAAGTTGATTATTGTATACCCACCCTAACCCTAACCCTAACCCTACACACATCGGTAATGTTTATGAATGAACATAGCCTGTCCACTATTTTCATTTTTATATAGAGCTACATGATTCTTCGAACATGCTCTTAATAGATGAGGGTGGTGAGTTTTTATTCCCCTGCATCGATGCTCAGCACCTCTACCTCCTCAGAGATAGACTGCTGAAACACCGGGCTCTCTAATGAGGGCGGAAGAAGCCGCGGCGCGGGCTTCCGATCCCAGAGAGAGAGCGCTGGATCCCCGGGTAAAGGCAGAGAAAAGAGCCCGTCTCTAACCCCTCCGTGAGATCCATTTGCGAACCCCAAAATACAGCTTCCGTGCTGCCACGGCAACAACGGGGCCGGTACTGCGAGGAACGCGAGCCTGAACACCCTCCTCAAAGAGTGACAAGCGGGAACGGAGCAAGTAAAGCGATAGTAACTCGCAATGCTCGTAGTCAGCGCCCTCGAGCGTTGACAGATCATGCTCCGTTCCAAACAAACAACACATACATCGTGTGTATCCCCACCCTTAAAGAAAGAGGGCAGGGAGGAACACACAATGTAAGGTTGTTTTGTTTGCCATAATATCTATGCTTGTGACTGATATAGTGACAGACAACAACAAATAAGACAGACAGTATGTAACACAGAGCGCTTGCTGAGGCACAGAAGCTGGCGCGGTTCTATTCCGGATGTGCTTTATCCTTTCCTGGTCGTGACGTCACCCGCCTGTGACGCCCACTCTCGCCATTGGACTAGTTGACACAAGTGCTTCAGACGCAATCATGCAGGAGTGTTCCCAAAGCGTCATTGACGCGTCGCAAGTTCCCTCGAAAGGGAACTAGAAATCCACTGCCCTGTTTCAGTTGTCAGCTCCTGGTGACTAACAACCAACTCTTGCTTATATATATTCTTCTGTACTGTATGTTAATTTTTTTTCTTCCTTGTTGTTTGTTCGTCATCTTCACTTTATTATTCACAAAGTATTATTTTGCTTTGCTTCAGCTATGATAAAGAGACATCCACTGCATTGTGTGTTTGTGCATTTAGGGGGTGGAGCAATGAAGGGAGGGGTGTGTTTGTTTGGATTTGTTTCCGGGAAATCACTTACTCTGCCTTAGAATAAACTTCGTTTTACAAATGTAGGTCTATTTTTACCTCTGATTACCTCATGTGACAGGTATCAGACATGGGTCTGTATTGATTTTATACAGCAGTATAAAAGTATGTAAATAAACATGAAAAAACAAAACAAAAAACAAAAGAGTGTCTCAAAAGAGGTTCTTGTGTGTGGAACTACTTTCTTCTGCCATGGATTCAAAACTGTAGTTGATAGTTTAACAGACACTCACAAGTTTCCGTTACTAATTCTAAAACATCACTTTAGATCTAACAATGACAGCTTAGGCTTCTTCAGTGAAGGATATTAGTGTATTAGAGTATTACTGAATATTATGAGCAGACATTCACACTAACTGGATCAGCTCTTCTCTTTCAGATTAAGTTTCAGAGGTTGTGTGAGATTTTAACTTGCGTAAAGGTGATGACTTACAATTACATCAGCACTGACGCTGTCAGCCAGATAAATCAGTCCACTGTGGAAATGCCAGTGTCATCATGAGCACATCAGTCACACATCAGACCACTGCTTTGTTTGCCTGAAATGTCACAACCCCAGATAAAAGCGCCATTGTTTGCTTTTTGAGATACAAGCACCAGTACACAAGTTAATTAGAAATTAGTAATGAAGAGAAGCCATTGGTGTGTGTAAGACAGTAATTGATCCGGTGTCCATGCAAGCATGCGCTGTAAGTTTGTGTTCGGATATCTTCCCTCTTGTTTAACCCAGTGCCTGTTGTCGTTTATCTTTATAATAGAGAGTCTTGTGTGGAAGTGATCTTGCTTTGCTGCCTAAAGAAAAGTATACAGACGTTCCCTCTGAATAATCTACACACCTAGTTCATTTGGAGCATTTGATTCGGAACCTGGAGTGTTTTTTCCTTTAGTTCTCTTTGTTTAGGCATATTTGAACACTGAAATTACACTCGTATTCATATCAGAATAACTGCAGAGAGAACTGGAACAAACATTATGGAAGACAGATCTACCTGTAGGCAGCTTTCTTATCTGTAGTAGAGCTACACACACACACACACACACACACACACACACACACACACACACTCTCTCTCACACTGTCTCACTCACTCACTCACTCACTTTCACACTCACTCACTCACAGACTCACTCACTCTCACACTCACACACTCACTCACTCACTCACTCACTCACTCAACAGAATTAGAGGTATTTCGCATTTCATGGAAAGAGAGTTTGATTGCTTACAGAGAGGCTTTAAAAGCTGCTAGATCTGCTTATTTTTCAACCCTATTAGAATAAAATAAACATAATCCTAGGTATTTATTTGAAACGGTGGCTAAACTAACGGAAAAAAAAGCTTCAAGCACCGAAGTTTCCAAACAACACAGCAGTAATGACTTTATGAACTTCTTCACTTATAAGATTGATAATATCAGGGAGAAAATTATAACTATGCAACTGTCTACTACAGTATCGCATAAGGCAGAGCATTGTAGTCTCCCTGAGGGAAAATTTGATTCGTTTGTTGCAATAGGGAAGAATTTACTAAACTTGTTAAATCATCTAAATCTACTGTACAACATGTATGTTAGATACCGATACCTATACCGACTAAGCTACTGAAAGAAATACTTCCAGAGGTCATAGATCCTCTTCTTAATATCATTAATTAATCTTTGCCATTAGGATACGTACCAAAAACTTTTAAGCTGGCTATAATTAAACCGCTTATTAAAAAAACGCAACTTGATCCTACAGAATTAGTCAATTACAGGCCGATCTCGAATCTACCTTTTCTGTCAAAGATATTAGAAAAAGCAGTGTCTTCACAACTGTGTTCCTTTCTTGAAAGAAATTATATCTGCAAGGATTTCCAGTCAGGGTTTAGACCGTACCATAGTACTGAGACTGTCACAAATCAGCACAGAACAAACAGGTAAGTTGCAAGGATGTTTATTAACCCTCTGGGGTCTGTTTTCTGGGCCCTGGAGGTGTTCTGACATGCTCTGACATTTGTGCTTATTTCTGTTACTTGTGACATTTTCATGGCTAAAGTCTAATTACACTGTATTCAGCACAAACTCTGCTACAATAATATATCAGCAGCATGTGTGTAAAAGTTTGTTGTTTTGAGATAATGACATTTATGCGTGGTTTGTGAAAATACAAAAAAAAATTCTAACTGAAATAAGGTCATGAAACCCATACTGATTATTTCTTCACAAGACTTTTGAAAATTGTATGACGTAGCCTAGAATATTTGCTCCAAAACTATGTGAAAATCACCCTGACTGCTCATTCAGATAAGACAATTTATTGATTTAAAAATTTTACGACATGTTTTGTGTGAAAAAGCTTTATGCGGGAGCTCATTAATATGTAAGCTTTTGACACCTGAGAAAGACAAAGACAAAGATGTATATAAATAACATAAATGTGTGACAAGTATTCGCTGAGTTTTGTTTCAGTTTATAGACGTGCTCAAGAAAAAAAAGTTCACAGCGACGGAGAGGCAGAACGCACACCCTGTTTATTTTCTTTATTTTACAAAAGCACAATGTTTTGATTTGATTGTAAGTGGACACATACAAAAGTAAAAATATCACAGATTCTTTTTTATATTTCTTTTTTCTGTATGACCATAAATGACGGAGTAATTTAAGTTTATAGTGCTACAATGTGAAGAAAATACGGCAAAACGCGCCGGAGCGTTTGCCGACCTCAGAGGGTTAACACAAGGAACAGTCACGGCAGGTGAGTTTGAGGAGTAGTGAATTAATCTTGCAGAGTTTATGGATGTGATGGATCTGACAAAGTCTCTTATCTGTTTCAGGTTGTAGATGACTGGATGAGTTTTGACGATCGGAAGTAGGATAGCAGATGAAGACGGAGGAGTCGGAGAACAGGCTGACGGCAGGTAAGTAGCTGAAGAAGGTAAGTTGAGTCTTTGGATTAGCATGAGAGAGTCAGAATGTTGAGAAGGTTTCAACGAGACCTGACGAAGGACTGAGGGAACTGGAGGTGAATATAAGGAGTGAGGGAAGTGGCAGGAGATTGATGACAGGTGGTGAAGACAGGTGCAGGTGATTAGTATTCCGGGGATGCAGATCGGGTGGGCAGAGTGTAGAGAGCTGGCGCTGACGCTGATGTATCCGTGACAGTACCCCCTCCTCCACGGCCAGCTCCTGAGGGCGGAAATGACCGACGACGGGGACGACCACGACCTCTCGGCGCCGGACGATTGGGGTTAGCTGAGTGAAAGTCCTGTAAGAGTGTGGGATCGAGGATGTCGTCACGGTGAACCCAGCATCTCTCCTCAGGACCAAAACCTTCCCAGTCCACGAGATATTCCAGTTGGCCGCCCCATCGTCGAGAGTCGATAATGTCCTGGACACGGTAGATGTCCTCGACTTCGGGATCCACTGGAGGAGGAGGTACGTCATCAGCGCCAGACTCTGTGGAAGGAGGAAGAAGAGGATCAGTGTACGGTTTTAACAGGGAAACATGGAATGAAGGTGAGATGCGGTAGTGAGAGGGTAGTGATAACCGGTAGGTGACATCGTTGATCTGCCTCTGTATTGCGAACGGACCAATGTACTTGGGACTCAGCTTGCGACAGGACTGCCGGAGACGGATATCCCTGGTTGAGAGCCAGACCTTTTGCCCAGGTTGGTATAATGGGGTAGCTGATCTTCTAGCGTCGGCCTGGCTCTTGTGTCTCCGAACAGCCCTTTGCAGATGGACGTGTGTTGAGTCCCAGACCCTCTCGCTTTCCTGGAACCAATGATGGACTGCTGGAACATCAGAAGGCTCACCTGACCAGGGAAACAGAGGCGGCTGGAAGTCGAGTATGCACTGGAAAGGCGTGAGACCCGTGGTTGACTGTTGAAGGGAATTTTGTGCATACTCGGCCCAGGGTAGATACCTACTCCAGCAGTCTTGATGATCATGGCAATATGACCGCAGGTATCTCCCGATTTCTTGTATTTTCCGCAAGAGTCTGGCCGTTGGACTGGGGGTGATATCCAGACTTTAGGCTGACTGAGACTCCCAGAAGGTTGAAAAATGCTTTCCATACTCTGGAGATGAATTGTGGACCCCGGTCTGATACGATGTCCTCTGGTATTCCGAAATGTCGAAATATCTGGGTGAAAAGAGCTTCAGCCGTTTCAAAGGCTGTAGGTAGACCGGGCAGAGGAATAAGATTGAAAACCGATCGACGACGACTAGTACACAGGTGTGAGAGTCAGAGGAAGGAAGGTCTGTGATGAAATCTACCCCTAGATGAGACCAAGGCCTGGTGGGTATTGGAAGGGGCACCAGCTTTCCTTCTGGAAGACGTCGAGGAACCTTGGCCATGGCACAGACTGAGCAGCTCTTCACGAATCGGGAGACATCCTGGGTCATATTGGGCCACCAGTACCGTTGTTGTACAAGCGAGAGGGTCTGTTGGCTGCCTGGGTGCCCAGAGCCCGGAGATGTATGGATGGAGTCCATGAGGGACAGACGCAGGCGAGTGGGTACATAAGTCCGTCCCTCAGGACCTCCCGGTGGAGCAGGTTCTGTACGGGTAGCATCAGTAATGTGATCGTCTAAGCTCCACTGGATGGGACTGACAATCATGGCTGGAGGGAGTATGGATTCCGGAGTAGAAGTGACGATATCGGGTTGGTGCAGATGAGAAAGAGAGTCGGCTTTGACATTCTTGTCCCCAGGACGATAAGTTACTTTGAAGTTGAAACGTGTGAAGAACAATGACCAGCGGGCTTGTCGAGTGTTGAGTCTTTTGGCCTCACGGAGGTATTCCAGGTTGCGGTGATCAGTGATGACCTCAAAGGGGTGTTGTGCTCCCTCCAGCCAGTGTCTCCATTCTTCAAGTGCTAGCTTGATCGCCAGCAGTTCCCGGTTGCCGATGTCATAATTCTGCTCCGCCGGGGACATCTTCTTAGAGAAGAAGGCACATGGATGGAGTCAAGGAGGCTCCCCCTGCCGCTGTGACAGAACCGCTCCTACCCCGGTGCGTGATGCATCCACCTCGACGAGAAATGGCAGATCTGGATTCGGATGGACGAGAGTAGGAGCGGAACCAAAAGAGAGTTTCAGCTTCTCAAAGGCTTGTTGGGCTTCGGTGGTCCAGGACAGAGACTTGGCCCCTTTTTTCAGAAGAGAGGTGATGGGTGCGCTGATCTGACTGTAACCTTTTATGAATCTGCGGTAGAAGTTCGCAAACCCCAGGAAACGCTGAAGTTCCTTCAAGTTGGAGGGTTTTGGCCAGTTGGTGACGGCATCCACCTTCCTCTGGTCCATGGTGATTCCATGAGGAGTAATCACATACCCCAGGAAATGGATAGTTCTTTGATGAAACTCACACTTCTCCAATTTCAGATACAAGTGGTGCTTGCGCAGTCGTTGAAGGACAGACTGGACATGGCGGTGGTGCTCAGACAGGTTGGCGGAGTAGATGAGAATATCGTCTATATAGATGATGACAAATTGATGCAGGAAGTCTCTGAAGATCTCGTTCATGAACCCCTGGAATACTGCGGGAGCGTTGGACAACCCGAAGGGCATGACCCTGTATTCATAGTGGCCTGCAGGGGTGATGAACCCAGTCTTCCCCTCGTCTCCCTTTCTGACCCTTATCAAATTGTAGGCACTGCGAAGGTCCATTTTTTTGAAGATCTGAGCACCACGGAGTTGTTCCAAGGTAGCTGGAACCAGAGGAAGGGGATGCCGATACTTAACTGTGGAGTCATTGAGGGTCCGGTAGTCAATACAGGGGCGCAAGCCTCCGTCCTTCTTGCCTACGAAAAAGAAACTGGAAGCGGCAGGGGACGTGGATGGCCGGGTGTAATCTTGACGTAGGGCCTCCTCAATATACTCCTCCATGGCCTTCTGTTCCGGGATGGACAGTGGATAGATCTTACCACGCGGCAGAACCGCCCCAGGCAGCAGGTCGATCGCGCAGTCCCATGGCCGGTGTGGTGGAAGCTTGGTGGTAAGTTGCTTATTGAAGACATCCTGGAACGCCCAGTAGATGGCAGGGATTTCATGGTGTTGATCAGTGGCTGGACTTTCGATGGAGGTCGAACACATAGGAATTTCCCGAACTGAAGAAGAAGATGAGTGACGAAGTTTCTTGACTTGAGTCAGACAGTTGGAAAAGCAGCTGCTTCCCCATTGGCAAACCTCTCCCGTAGACCAGCAGATATTCGGGGAATGCAGTTCCAGCCACGGGCGTCCCAGGATGATTTCTGCCGTAGAGCCCTCCAGCACCAGAAATGACAACTCCTCTTGATGAAGACAGCCAATTTTCATAGTGATGGTTGGACTGCTGTGACAGATCTTCCCACGACCGAGCGGTTTCCCGAGGATGGATTGGACCTGAAGAGTCTGTGGAATGGATCGCTGGCGGGTTTGAAGTTTTTGAAGAGTGGAGAGAGAGATAAAATTTCCAGCAGACCCAGAGTCAATTAACGCTTGCGCTGAAAGAGATCGTTTGAGGTAAGAGATCTGGACAGTAGTATATTTCATTTGAGAAATGGGAGAATGCAGACGTACTGTACTCACCGCCGGTTGTGGGGGACGTACTGGACAGGTGATGAGCAGATGACCAGCGGATCCACAGTAGAGACATAGGTTATTGTCCATGCGACGCTTACGTTCAACAGATGATAGATGAGTAGAGCTGACATCCATGGCTTCTGGTGCTGAAGGGCTGGCAGTAGTTGCAGGTCGAGGAGGAGGCAGTGCAGGGAGATCGAGCTGACATGCGGTGCGTCGTTGATCCACCGGGATGGAACGTTGAATGAGATTTTCTAACCCAATGATGTCATCAAGAACGGTCAGCTGTAAACGAATCTCGGGCACTAATCCTTGAGGGTAAGCAGTAATGAGAGCCGGTTCATTCCATCCACTGGAAGCTGCCAGTAAGCGAAATTGAAGCAGAAGTGAGGAAACAGAGGATTGGCCTTGTCTTAAACGGAATAACTGATCATGAATGGTTAGAGCATTGGAGATTGGAGAAAACACTTCCCGGAAATGGCTGATGAAATTATTGAGTGTTTGAGTTACACTACCTTTTGCATCCCAAAGCGCCCGTGCCCAAAGCAGAGCGCGTCCTGTGAGGAGAGAGATGAGAAAAGCGACCTTCGCTCTCTCGGTGGGAAATTGAGAAGCATTCATTTCCATGTACAGCTCGAATTGAAGTAAAAATCCGCTGCACTCCCCCTCCTCGCCTGAGAAGGGCGCTGGCCGGGCCATGGGACTGACAGAGGCAGATGAAGAAGAATAGATGATGGGTGGAGGTGGAATGGTATGAGAAACACCAGCGTTCGGGTTGGAGATTTCCTCTTCGCCGTGAGCTGTTGGTTCATGCATGTTGGTCAGGTCTTCTGTCACAAATCAGCACAGAACAAACAGGTAAGTTGCGAGGATGTTTATTAACACAAGGAACAGTCACGGCAGGTGAGTTTGAGGAGTAGTGAATTAATCTTGCAGAGTTTATGGATGTGATGGATCTGACAAAGTCTCTTATCTGTTTCAGGTTGTAGATGACTGGATAAGTTTTGACGATCGGAAGCAGGATAGCAGATGAAGACGGAGGAGTCGGAGAACAGGCTGACGGCAGGTAAGTAGCTGAAGAAGGTAAGTTGAGTCTTTGGATTAGCATGAGAGAGTCAGAATGTTGAGAAGGTTTCAATGAGACCTGACGAAGGACTGAGGGAACTGGTGGTGAATATAAGGAGTGAGGGAAGTGGCAGGAGATTGATGACAGGTGGTGAAGACAGGTGCAGGTGATTAGTATTCCGGGGATGCAGATCGGGTGGGCGGAGTGTAGAGAGCTGGCACTGACGCTGATGTATCCGTGACAGAGACTGCCATCATTAGAGTCACAAATGATTTGCTCTTATCATCCGATCATGGTTGTGTCTCTCTATTAGTGTTACTCGATCTTAGTGCTGCATTTGACACCATTGACCACAACATTCTTTTAAATAGACTAGAAAACTATGTTGGCATTAGTGGAATTGCACTAGCATGGTTTAAATCATACTTATCTGACCGTTATCAGTTTGTAGCAGTAAATGATGAGATGTCTCATCGATCACAAGTTCAGTATGGCGAACCACAAGGCTCAGTACTAGGACCGCTGCTGTTCACTCTGTACATGCTACCATTAGGAGATATCATTAGGAAACATGGTATTAGCTTTCACTGTTATGCTGACGATACTCAGCTGTATATTTCTTCAAAACCTAACGAAACTTACCAAATCACAAAATTAACGGAATGCATAGCTGATATTAAAAATTGGATGACTCGTAATTTCCTACTACTTAATTCTGAAAAAAACAGAGATTCTAATTATTGGACAAAAAACTTCCTCACAAAATAATCTAGAATACTGTCTAACACTTGATGGCTGCTCTGTTAAGTCTTCGTCGTCGGTTAGGAACCTGGGTGTGCTCTTTGATACCAATCTTTCATTTGAACGTCACGTGTCTAGTGTCTGTAAAACTGCATTTTTCCATCTTAAAAATATATCTAAATTACGTCATATGCTCTCATTGACAAATGCGGAACAGTTAGTTCATGCGTTCATGACCTCAAGGCTAGATTATTGTAATGCTCTACTGGGTGGTTGCCCTGCACGCTTAATAAACAAACTACAGCTGGTCCAAAATGCAGCAGCTCGAGTTCTTACCAGAACCAGGAAGTATGACCATATTAGCCCGGTGCTGTCAACACTGCACTGGCTCCTTATTAAACATCGCATCAATTTTAAAATATTGCTGATCACTTACAAAGCACTGAATGGTTTAGCTCCGCAGTACTTGAGCGAGCTCGTAACGCATTCTAGTCCTTCACGTCTATTGCGATCTCACAATTCCGGACAGTTGATAATACCTAGAATATCAAAATCGACTGCTGGCGGTAGATCCTTTTCCTATTTAGCACCAAAACTCTGGAACAGTCTTCCTACCAGTGTCCGGGGAGCAGACACACTCTGTCAGTTCAAAGCCAGACTAAAAACACATCTCTTTGACCTAGCATACACATAACACATTATAGACTTTTATAATTCAATGTTAGGCTGCATAGATTAGGTCAGCTGGAACCGGGAACACTTCCCATAAATCCTGATGTACTCGTTACATTATTAGAAGAATGGCATCTACGCTAATTTTAGTGTCTGTGTTTATCCCGAGGTCTTCCCGCAGCCAGCCGGATCCAGGCCGTATCCAGATCTGATGAAGGACCTTCGCCTGGACCCGATGTCAAAGCAGTGCTGAAGTGCCAACTAGTCTCTCCCTATGGAGGATCCCTTTACCACTCTACAGATAAAGCGTTGTCTGGATAATTTCGGTTTCGCGTATCTACCCTGAAGTGATCAAATTCTGTATCAAAATGTTAAGGCCAGACAAGTAGTTTAAGGCTTGGTTTGTAGGGAATTACAAACCTGCGCACATATATTCAAATGCACATAACTATAGAATTCATTCTTGATGCGCACATGAGCGCCATCAGCGTTTCTCACAGGTTCGCGTTTAAAGTCTGTGTAGAGAGAATGATGTCGTCTTAGTGGCCTCTAATTTAATAACCAATGATCCTTGCGACGGAAGTGAATCAATCAAAACTAACTTTAGCTGGAAAATATCAAGAACCGCTATAAAGCCAAAACAATCTCTGTTACCTTAAATTATCCGTTTGTTACTGTAAAGCCGCTTTGAAACATTCTACATTGTTAAAAGTGCTATATAAATGAAGATGACTTGACATGAGGTACTTGTAGTTTAAAAGCACTTGAGTGACATGAATGGAGTCTTCATGTAGAAAAGCACTTTTTCATTGATCAGCTTTAGAAATGATCTATCAATGTAGATCAGCTTTAGAAATGACCAAGAGAATAACCTTGTCAAAAGGACAAGTATTCAGAGAAAATATACCATATTTTTTTCATTTCGATTGCTTTTTCTATTGGCTTTTTCACACTCATTCATCAATGAGTTTATCATCAGAGACTTTTCAAGCAATGAATTTAATTTCCAGACTTGAAAGAGAAATGATTTCCAATGAAGAGTTCACACAGGTGTGTGTGTGTGTGTGTGTGTGTGTGTGTGTGTGTGTGTGTGTGTGTCATAACATGTTTTAAGCATTTTTCAAGCCTTCTAAAACCTTAAAAGATGAATACACAGATACATAATGAACTGTTGACAAACCAGGACAGCTAACGAGGATATTCAGATGTCTTTCAATAACAGCTATTCAGACAGCATAATCATACACTGTACAAACAGGATTCAGTAACCTTCAGTGTGACTCATAATATCACAAAGCTTGCCTTGCAGAACTGACTGAATACACTCTCGTAACAGTGTTTGTATCGCTCCTTTATTCTGCTGGTCTCTCCCTCTGCTGACAGGTGGCATATCTGACTGAGGTAAACAGGGGTCCTGAGAGAGAGTGAGGATGACCCTGTGGATGCCTGACTGGATTACGCTCTCTGTAACTCCATTAGGGCTTCAGTCAGTCAGCTCCTCCTTCAGGGTCCTCGTGATCAGAACAGATGGCCTCATTCTAGGAGCTCACGCTGCTCGTGATATGAGTCTGTCAGAATCATCAGCATATGATGGGACACACGCTCAGAAGAGTGTGCCACGGATCTGAAGGGTCCAGGTTGTGTGTGTGAAAAGCTTAAACCGGTGAGTACATAAATAGATCGTAACATACTGTTTTTTCTATTGTGGTGGCAAACAATTTTCTAATACTGATTAAGAGACAAACAGGTATCAATTGTCTTTAACAATTATTTATTCCCTTGCAAGGAAAGGTCAGCAGTCATACAGTCATTACAAAGTGCCTGCAGAGTGTGACAGCGAGTCGGGGGGTATCCTTCATTCTTTATAGTTGTTGCTCCCCCAAGGTTGTTTTCCTGAAGCTACATCAAGATACATCTTAGCCATAAGTAACATATTGTTTAGATTTGTCTATCATTTTTAATCATATTACACCCTTGAATGGAGACTCTCTGTCTCGGTCATACATTCAGTCACATTCACTTTTGACAGGTCATATACAAGGACATACACATACTGATATATTCATAAGGGTATGTATTGACACTACATTCATCTGATTATCATCATATTTCTAAGATTCCAATTGTGGCTCAACTGACCTGCATCACATTAATGTGATGAACTGAGAAAGGCCTCCTGGAAGTTTTCTAGGAAGGAGACACTGAACGAGAGATATACATCTACAACAGGCTGGAAAACAACATTCATCTGTGCAATAGCAGCATTGAGCTCTATTCTGAACTGCCTTTTAAAAAGGAGGCAGAATTTAATGTAAGAAAGTAGAACTCAAGTCAATTTAAATTGTTTTTAGAAAGAACAAGATACACTTAGAATGTTGGTTTAACGAAAAGCCTTGTTTAGGAATTTCAAAACATTTAACAAGCCTTGAAGTTTGAACAGAGATAGATAGATAGATAGATAGATAGATAGATAGATAGATAGATAGATAGATGATAGATAGATAGATAGATAGATAGATAGATAGATAGATAGATAGATAGATAGATAGATAGATAGATAATTTTGTTTTGTTTAAGAAACAGCTTAAAAGATGTCTGAATAACAATCAAAACTGTGAACATTAGGTAAGAACTATGTATAGGCACTTGAAAATATGCACTTTAAAATTGGTACATTTATAACAAGCACTTTAGGATGTCTATGCACAGGCACTTTAAAAGACACACTTTAAACAATTATTATAACAAGCACGTTATTTAAGCATAGTCACTTTTAACTCTTTTTAGCTCTATACGTCTGTTTGGTATTATGTTTGTTTTTTGCTTGTTTTCCATGTCTGGGACTACGGATGGAAATTAGCATTGTGCTAAATTTGGCGTATTTATGTCAATTTATACTGTACGTTCAGCAATATGTATTGTCCCATCCAAATAAATGAAAAAAAAAAGAATAAAAAAAAGAAAAAAAAGATAGATAGATAGACAGGTGGATGGATGGATGGATGGATGGATACCTCACGGCTTGGCATATTCCTTGTTAGTAAGTCGATGTCAGTTCCTGTTAGCGATTGCTGGATTATTATGCAGAAGTAGTTTAGCCTATTGAGGAGCAACTCCTGATGGCATTATTTCATGAGATGATTACGACCGTGGCTGCGGAGAGAGTGAGATACGCTGGCTAATGCGTGTGCTAACAGAACACGCTTACAGAATCCGTCTTAGCATCATCATTTGCCTGCTAGCGAGTGTCTGTATATGCTAATGGAGCAGAGAGCCTCTTCACTGTACTGGACTGAAGTAATCTTTAATAAGGTGTCATATGGGTGCTGGTGGGGAATGCTAGTCTCTCTAATATTCTCAGGGTCCTGCGTTCCCCAGATTTATAATGAACACAAGACAGAGGCTGTACTGTATGTCCCCAGGATTAGGGTCAACGTCAGGGTTACACAGGAGTTTAGATGGGAACACAGACACGCTCCCGTTTGCTGGTGAACAGCATGGCTGACATATTATGCCCCTTTTCACAAGATGAAATATAAATCTATGGTGTCCCCAGAATGTGTCTGTGAAATTTCAGCTCAAAATACCTGTTTAGAAGAGGGTCGATCGATCCTTTACACGAGCTTCAGATACTCCGGTAATAACAAAACAGGCCAATCTCACTCATCCAAACTCTCAGAAATAACCAGTAGCGAGCGCAGCCTTACGGAGAGACTCAGGAAGAGTTTCACTTTTAGACGTTTCTGAATGTTAGTGGAGACATTTATGTAGTTGTTGTGGAGTTACATTGATCATCTCATCATCATGTTTAACTTCTCCACAAGTGTCCACAGTTCCTGAGGTCTTTATAAGACTGCTGTGACATGTTCTGGTCAATAGTGTTCAATGCTCTTCTGTGCTCAACGACAGAACAGAATCATGCTTTGCTGGATCTTTTGCCATTGCGTTAGAACCGGTCACTGTTGTCCTTGCGAAACAAAATGTCCTGCCGTGGGTGTAAACATGCAGATTAAGGGCCGGTAATATTATAATAAGATCTTCTTCCTACGTCAGAAGGGGAGCGAAATCTGATCGGCTTATTTCTGAAGTTTGTTTCCAGAAGAAAATAGCGTCACACTTCAGCTTAATTAAGTTCAGTGATGTTTCATTTTTGTTTTAAAAAAGTTATTAATTTAGTTAATTTATAAATATATAGCTGCTCTGGAGTGAACCGTGATGTCATGGGCCAGCTCAGTTCAGTTCTACCAGAAAGACTCGGGAGAATAAATACTGTAACAATTATACATTTATTAACAGCCCAGCAAGCAATAAAGTTCTTTGGCGTAGGCCCCGTCCATAGCTCGCAATCCGAGGGTCCGGACTCTGCATATCCTGCCTGAAGACAAAGGCAGGGGCGCAGCCGACCCCCTGTGAGGTATGAGAAGGAACCATCCTGGAGGTGGTGGGGAGGATGGAGGGAAGGATCCTTCTTGGAGGTGGTGGGGAGGATGGAGGTGAATGGAAGCGTCAGCATCTGCGAACTCAAACGTGTGTAAGTACCAATCTTTTATACCACGAGTATTAGAATGTGATTGTATAGATGAGAAGGTAAAGTGACGTAACAATTAAGTCTTTCCGGCAGAACTTATGCTAAAGCTTTCATTTCTTGTATAATAGTGTCAGTGCAGGCAGATCAATATTATTTTTGAATATTAAATTAAATATTCAATTTAATGTCCCCAACTAAGCAAGCCAAAAGCCAATGGCAACAAAGGTGGAAAATGGCGACAGTGGCAAGGAACCAAAACTCCATCAGGGCAGAATGGAGAAAAAAACCTTGGGAGAAACCAGGCTCAGTCGGGGGCCAGTTCTCCTCTGGCCAATGAACGAACAGTGTATGATTATGATTCAGGCAGCATTACAGGTCAGAAGTCAGATTGATTTGGAACAATCAGAATATTATCCAGTTCCATCTGGTTTAGGATAGGGGTCATCACACCAGGATGGAAACGGGTTTGTTGAGGATCGGTGCTGATGGCTGTCGTGTCGATGAGGCCTTCGATGAGAGTCTAGTTGACACAATGTCTGATGACACTCCAAGGATGCGTTGTGGTCGTGTCTAGGCGCAGGTCCACCATCTGATCTGGATACGGCCTGGATCCAGCTGACTACATCATGCATTGTGGTCGTGTCTAGGCGCAGGTCCTCCATCTGGTCTGGATACTGCCTGGATCCGGCTGATTACATTAAACCTCGGAATAAGCAGAAAGAGTAACATTAGCGTAGATGCCGTTCTTCTTATGATGTAACAGGTACATCGGGTGTTATAGGAAATGGTCCCGGTTCCGGCTGACGTAATTTATGCAGCCTAATAATCATTTAACTGATTTGAATAAAAGGAATGTATACTTTTCTATGTGTATGCCAGGTTAAAGAGATGTGATTTTAGGCTAGATTTAAACTGACAAAGTGTGTCTGCTTCCCGGACAATGTTAGGAAGACTGTTCCTGAGTTTTGGTGCTAAATAGGAGAAGGATCTACCGCCAGCAGTTGATTTTGATATTCTAGGTATTATCAACTGGCCGGAATTTTGAGACCACAATAGACGTGAAGGACTATAATGCGTTAAGAGCTCACTCAAGCACTGTGGCGCTAAACCATTTAGTACTTTGGCAATTAGCCATATTTTGAAATATATACCGTGTTTTAAAGGGAGCCAATGCAGTGTTGACAGAACCGGGCTAATATGGTCATACTTCCTGGTTCTGGTTTAGAACTCTAGCTGCTGCGTTTTGGACCAGCTGTAGTTTATTTATTATGTGTGCAGGGCAACGTTTATCACATTTATCACATGTAGTCCTCACCGCTGACAGAAAAGGCTATACTATACATACGACACAAAACGCAAGTGACAATAACAGGAGAAGACATTACTCACCGTGTTTGTTGACTGATCCTACTAACCACTGTTGTTGGATGGACTCATAAAAGGCGCGAGCTCGCACGAGACGGCAAGTACAGATGGCAGGTTAACAAGCTAGCGAGATACTAGCGTGTTGTTCTAGCAACAACAATTTAGATAAAAGCTAGAGATGTCAGATTCATGTGATTGGCAATATTAGACAATATCTAATATATGTTGATGAGTAAGTTATATTTAGCAATATAAACAACAAGGAATGATAGTAAATACAGATTCAAAGCTATTACAAATGCACAGAAAGCGGTTCACAAATAAATGCCACTGTAAAGCAGCGGAAGGAAATCCATGCAGGTCAGCAGGTCAGGTCCTGCTGTCACTCGCACACGTATGATGGTTCCTGCTCAGGTCAGTCACATACGTATGACGGTTCCTGCCTGCTCTGCTGCTGCTGCTGCTGCTGCTGCTGCGTTGCATTGGTTTGCGTCTGTAAGCTTTGTATCTTTCTGTTTTAATCATTATTTACTATCATTCCTTGTTATTTATACTGCTAAATATAACTTAATCAACATCACACATTAACCCTCTGGGGTCTGAGGGGTTTTCTGGCCCTGGAGGTGTTCTGACATGCTCTGATATTTGTGCTTATTTCTGTTACTTGTGACATTTTCATGGCTAAAGTCTGATTACACTGTATTTAGCACAAACTCTGCTACAATAATATGTCAGCAGCATGTATGTAAAAGTTTGTAGTTTTGAGATAATGACATTTATGCGTGGTTTGTGAAAATACCAAAAAAAAATTGTCACTGAAATAAGGCCATGAAACCCATACTGATTATTTATTCACAAGACTTTTGAAAATTGTATCACGTAGCCTAGAATATTTGCTCCAAAACTATGTGAAAATCTCCCTGACTGCTCATTCAGATAAGACAATATATTGATTTAAAATTTGTACGACGTGTTTTGTGTGAGAAAGCTTTATTCGGGAGGTGCGATCACGTCATTAATATGTAAGCTTTTCACACCTGAGAAAGACAAAGACCCTCCCCTAACGGCCCTATTAGGAGCTATCAGGCCCCTATCATTCTGAGCAACCTTGCACAAAGAATGAGGAGATTTAAAAAAGAATGGCTTTTTGATTGTTTGGATTTATTTACAACACAACATAATCCAAAGATACAAAACAAATGACAAAAAAGCACTTATTGAAAACAATGATCCAAAGACAGAGACCTTTGTGCCATTCCTAAAAACATTGTACATACCTTTAATTTCCAAGGTGTTTGATTTTCACTTTACCATGTTCATGTACAGAGACTCATGTGAATGTTGAAGTCAGCAGGACTCAGTGACATCTGGGCCCTGAAAGAAATAAAAAAGTGAACATACTGATATCAAGAGAAAGACGTGCACGATTTTGGGAATAAATTTTAGATTTTTCTGGTTAAAATTGCTTTTTAAAATTCACAGAATACACACACTCACACACACAAATGTTTCCAACAATATATAATATAATAAACACCAGTTTTGTTGTGCCTTGTAGGCATAGGCTATGCGCAGTGCTGCATAAAATAATAATAACAATAACCTATAGCAGCCTGTAAATCTTCCAAAAGATTTCAGTAACAACTAAGCTAGAGAAAAATATATTGATTATCATATGTTACTTCAAATGTTTCCATTCGTTATGATGATATGAAATGAGATAATAGTAAAAAGATAAAGCCTAATGTTTGGTGCGTTTTGCTTTTCAAACGCGATCGCGCTCCAAAATATGATACATTCAAACGCACAGCATGCTCCAAAATATGAAACATTATGGTTACCATATTATACATATCTACGTATGAGCAGATATCCACAAACACAGTAACAGTAAACACGGGTCTAAATATTATAATATTCACCATATATCTAGCAACAGTTCAACTGCAATGTGAAATTTATGCAACAATAACAAACATATATATGTAAGAATTTCTTACCTTACATCTTTCTTGTCTTCAAATCGCGTTCTTCTTCTTCTGAGGTAAATCCAATGTAAGCTCACGGCGCGTCTTTCAAACTCGATGAAAAGCAGAGACTTGTGAAGTTTTTTCGTGCTTTGTTTTTGAGGTAACGAGCGCGTTCGCGTTCCATGTGGAGATTTGCATGTGAATCTCTTTTGATTCGCGTGTGGGCGTGTTCAAATTAAAAATAATGAGCAAGCGTTTGAGATACTGGACATCTTGTTGGTTTTATACAAATTACTTAAACAGAGAATATTTGTTTTCAGTTTGAATCCGATCATTTAAAAGTAAACACTTAAATGTTTATAAAGGTATATGGCTCATAAATGTGTGACAAGTATTCGCTGAGTTTGGTTTCAGTTTATAGACGTGCTCAAGAAAAAAAAGTTCACCGCGACGGGGAGGCAGAAAGCACACCATGTTTATTTTCTTTATTTTACAAAAGCACAATGTTTTGATTTGATTGTAAGTGGACACATACAAAAGTAGAAATATCACAGATTCTTTTTTTTATATTTCTTTTTTCTGTATGACCATAAATGACGGAGTAATTTAAGTTTATTGTGCTACAATGTGACGAAAATCCAGCAAAACGCACGGGCGCGTTTGCTGACCCCAGAAGGTTAAAGAACCGCTATAAAGCCAAAACAATCTCTGTTACCATAAATAATACATTTATATCTGTAAAGCTGCTTTGAAACAATCTATATTGTTAAAAGCGCTATATAAATGAGGATGACTTGACTTGACTTGACTTCCAGCTCAGGTCAGTCGCACACATATGATGGTTCCTGCTGTCAGTCGCACACGTATGATGGTTCCCGCGCAGGTCAGTGCACATTTATGGCGGTTCCTGCTGTCAGTCCGACACGTATGACTGTTCCTGCACAGGTCATTCGTACACGTATGATGGTTCCTGCTCAGGTCAGTCGCACAGGTATGACGGTTCCCGCTCAGGTCAGTCGCACACGTATGACGGTTCCCTCTCAGGTCAGTCGCACTCTTATGACGGTTCCCGCTCAGGTCAGTCGCACACGCATCACGGTTCCCGCGCAGATCAGTCGCACTCTTATGACGGTTCCCGCTCAGGTCAGTCGCACACGCATCACGGTTCCCGCGCAGATCAGTCGCACACGTATGACGGTTCCTGCTGTCAGTTGCGTCGCACACGTATCATGGTTCCTGCTGTCAGTCGCACACGTATGACGGTTCCCGCTTAGGTCAGTCGCACACATATGACAGTTCCCGCTGTCAGTCGCACACATATGACAGTTCCTGCTATCAGTCGCACACCCATGGCGGTTCCAGCTCAGGTCAGTCGCACTCATATGACGGTTCCCGCTCAGTCGCACTCTTATGACGGTTCCCGCTCAGGTCAGTCGCACACGTATGGCGGTTCCCGCTCAGGTCATTCGCACTTGTATTGCAGTTCCCGCTCAGGTCAGTCGCACACGTATGGCGGTTCCTGCTCAGGTCAGTCGCACACGTATGACGGTTCCCTCTCAGGTCAGTCGCACTCTTATGACGGTTCCCGCTCAGGTCAGTCGCACACATATGACGGTTCCCGCTGTCAGTCGCACACATATGACAGTTCCTGCTATCAGTCGCACACGTATGGCGGTTCCCGCTCAGGTCAGTCGCACACATATGACGGTTCCCGCTGTCAGTCGCACACATATGACAGTTCCTGCTATCAGTCGCACACGTATGGCGGTTCCCGCTCAGGTCAGTCGCACACATATGACGGTTCCCGCTGTCAGTCGCACACATATGACAGTTCCTGCTATCAGTCGCACACGTATGGCGGTTCCTGCTCAGGTCAGTCGCACACGTATGACGGTTCCCTCTCAGGTCAGTCGCACTCTTATGACGGTTCCCGCTCAGGTCAGTCGCACACAAATGACGGTTCCCGCTGTCAGTCGCACACATATGACAGTTCCTGCTATCAGTCGCACACGTATGGCGGTTCCCGCTCAGGTCAGTCGCACTCTTATGACGGTTCCCGCTCAGGTCAGTCGCACATGTATGGCGGTTCCCGCTCAGGTCATTCGCACTTGTATGGCAGTTCCCGCTCAGGTCAGTTGCACACGTATGGCGGTTCCTGCTCAGGTCAGTCGCACACGTATGACGGTTCCCTCTCAGGTCAGTCGCACTCTTATGACGGTTCCCGCTCAGGTCAGTCGCACACGTATCACAGTTCCCGCGCAGGTCAGTCGCACACGTATGACGGTTTCTGCTGTCAGTTGCGTCGCACACGTATCATGGTTCCTGCTGTCAGTCGCACACGTATGACGGTTCCCGCTGTCTGTCGCACACATATGACAGTTCCTGCTATCAGTCGCACTCGTATGACGGTTCCCGCTCAGGTCAGTCGCACTCTTATGATGGTTCCTGCTCAGGTCAGTCGCACACGTATGACGGTTCCCTCTCAGATCAGTCGCACTCTTATGACGGTTCCCGCTCAGGTCAGTCGCACACGTATGGCGGTTCCAGCTCAGGTCAGTCGCACTCATATGACGGTTCCCGCTCAGGTCAGTCGCACTCTTATGACGGTTCCCGCTCAGGTCAGTCGCACACGTATGGCGGTTCCCGCTCAGGTCATTCGCACTTGTATGGCAGTTCCCGCTCAGGTCAGTCGCACACGTATGGCGGTTCCTGCTCAGGTCAGTCGCACACGTATGACGGTTCCCTCTCAGGTCAGTCGCACTCTTATGACGGTTCCCGCTCAGGTCAGTCGCACACATATGACGGTTCCCGCTGTCAGTCGCACACATATGACAGTTCCTGCTGTCAGTCACACGTATGGTGGTTCCCGCTCAGGTCATTCGCACTCGTATGGCGGTTCCCGCTGTCAGTTGCACACTTATGATGGTTCCTGCTCAGGTCAGTCGCACACGTTTTACGGTTCCTGCTGTCAGCCGCACACGTATGACGGTTCCTGCTGTCAGTCGCACACGTATGACGGTTCCTGCTATAAGTCAAGTCAAGTCAAGTGTATTTGTATAGCGCTTTTCACAATACAGATTGTATCAAAGCAGCTTCACAGTATTAAATTAAAATAATACAACAAGGTTGGTGTCTAATGGAATTTATTGATTGATAAAATTAAAATTAAATATCCCCAAAATATCCCCAACTGAGCAAGCCAAAGGCAACAGTGGCAAGGAACCGATAAACTCCATCAGGTGACCTAATGGAGAAAAAAAAAACTTGGGAGAACCCAGGCTCAGTCGGGGGCCAGTTCTCCTCTGGCGTTTATGAACTAAAGACCGGATTTACCTGTCAGATTAAAAGTATTATATGAATGCCTGGCTGAAGAGATGCGTCTTTAATCTAGTTTTAAACTGGGAGAGCGAGTCTGAGCAACGAACAGTATCAGGAAGGCTATTCCAGAGTTTTGGAGCTAAATGTGAAAATGCTCTCCCTCCTTTGGTGGATCTGGATATCCTAGGTATGACCAAACGCCTCGAATTCAGTGATCTCAAAGAGCGCGATGGATTATAGGGCGATAGAAGATCCATTAAATAGACTGGAGCTAAGCCGTTTAGGGCTTTATAAGTCAGTAGCAATACCTTGTAGTTAATACGGGACTTTATAGGTAACCAATGTAGTGATATTAAAATCGGTGTTATATGATCATATTTTCTTGATCTAGTAAGAACTCTAGCGGCTGCATTTTGGACTAACTGTAGCTTGTTTATTGATGATGCAGGACAACCAGCTAATAAAGCATTACAGTAATCTAGTCTTGAGGTCATGAATGCATGAACTAACTTTTCTGCATTGTGGGTGGTTTTTTGAACCGATAAGTAGTACCTCTGTCTTGTCTGGATTTAATAAAAGAAAATTACGCGTCATCCAATCTATTATATCTTTAACACACTCTGTCAGTTTGGATAATTTAGCGTTTTCATTCGGCCGTGATGAAATATGTATTTGAGTGTCATCAGCATAACAATGGAAACTAATTCCATGTTTCCTTATAATATTTCCAAGTGGCAACATATATATTGAGAATAATAGAGGGCCTAACACAGATCCTTGCGGCACTCCATAGTTTACTGGAGTTATGATCGATTTTCCTCCATTTAAATAGACAAAATGATAGCGGTCAGATAAGTATGATCTCAACCAGCTTAATGCTTGTCCTTGAACGCCAGTATAATTTTGTAGTCAATCTAAGAGTATTGTGTGATCTATAGTATCGAACGCAGAACTAAGATCAAGTAAAACTAATATTGAGATACAGCCTTAGTCAGAAGCTAAAAGTAAATCATTTGTGATTTGTGATAACAAGCGCAGTTTCAGTGCTATGGTGCAGCCTAAAACCAGACTGAAACTTTTCATAGATGTCATTTTCTAGCAAGAAAGAGCCCAGTTGAGCGGACACAACTTTTTCTAATATTTTAGACATAAATGGAAGATTTGAAATTGGTCTATAATTTGCTAGGTTATTATGATCTAATTGTGGTTTCTTAACCCCCTGAGGTCGGCTATCACGCCGGCGCGATAGGCTCGTTTTTTTCCGTATGAGTGCAAAAAAAAAATAAAAAAAAAATATAAATTTTTATCTTATATGCTTGTGTTATACATCAATCGATCCTGTTTAGTGTGTATTTTTTTTGTGTATGCTCATAATAAAAACAAAGTGTTGTGCTTTTCGCCAAATAAAGAAAAATAAACATGATGCGAGTTCTGCCTACTCTCTGTCAGTGAAGTCAATTCTGAAACGCGTCCGAAAATGAACTGTAACTCAGCGAATACTCAGTCAAACAGGCATACAGTCACACAGGCATGAAGCTTGAATTCTCTTCTTTTCAATGAAGTAATTTTTATAAAAAACAAATATTCACAGTTTAGCCTATGTAATATGTATACAAAGAGAGAGATGTCAGTCGTTCTCATCTCAGCTAATTAAGTTTTAATGTGCTCCGCCCACGGAGAGCGCGCGCTATTCAAACGCAAATGTGTGGCGATCCAAACAAACCTGTGAAACGCCCACATCAGCTGGATAACACACACCGCGAGTTCACTTTCAGACTTATGTACTTTACGATGCTGTGAGGAATAATACTATCTTGATAATAATCCTGCAAAAATTTACCTCAGAAGTTCTGGAAGTATCATTTCGAGGAGCAAACGGATCCCGAGGAATTAGGTCAGTTCTGTTTGCGTTGTTCTAATCGGAATGAATGAACGCAAAGATGCGTGCTGTTGTGGAGCTTCTACAGCTGGCAAAAATACTGTTTAAATATGTGTAGCACCCTGCTAAATTTATCTAATGTTTATTTTGTGTTCTGTTAACAAATACAGTATCTTGAAATATGGGCCAGTTCAATTGCCCTGGTGTGAAATACATTTTTTGTATTATTACGCGTGTTAATTCAGTTATAAATAGAGATGTTAAAATATTATTTTTCTTTTGAGAGTAACCTTTGAACCCTCTGTCACTTTATTTCGTATTGGATGGCCAGGTGTCAGTTTCATTAGTTATCCAATCAGTTCCATCCATAGAGCAGTGTAACAGCCTACCGGATTGTTGAGGGGCCGGGACTAAAGACCGAGCGGGGAAAAAAGTTCGAGAAAAAAAGCCTGAGAGATCGCTGCGAGCTAGCTGTAAGTTCTGTGTGATTTATACATTGCTGTTCATCGATGTTGAGAACCAGTGGGGTATTCTGCTTGAGTTTTGTGAAGGTGCTACACTGTTAAAACGGGAAAGTGAGTGTTAGCTTGGAGCTGTTTGAATCTACAACGGAGATTCGGATGAAGTGAAACTACTGCTTGCTTAGCATGTGTGAACTGATAGCCACGTGTGAACTGCGACGCGCATAGCCACGTGTGAACTGCCTGAAATCCAATTTGCCACCGAGTTCTGAGTGAGTATGTGAACTAAAATGAACTTGAAAAAGATATCATGAAGCTCATTCGTTTTTTTTGTGGACTGTTGGCTAGTGTGCATCAGAGACTGCCATCCATGTTGCTGCAATAGATGTGCTCGGGATTCGTGCTGCAGGCCAGAGATGTCTGTGGTTTTCACACAGACGGACAGAGTTTCAGGACGGGTTTTCTTCATCGTGTATCTCACCACTGGATCAAACGGTTTGAAACAGAATGGTCATGTAAATTTTTCTGTCACCGAGGAACTGTGAGTACAGACAATATTTTTTTTTTCTCAACTGAGCTCCAACAAGCGCGCCAACGTTATGGTGTCACTAAACTGAGACAGAAGTAGAAAAACCCCGGGGTATTGTTCACTGTCATTTCATTTGAACATGAGAACATTTTGGAAGGTTAACTCACCAAGTTCTGAAGAAAATATATAAATACATTTTGAGTTTAATTTTAAATCTTTGTGGTCTGATATTTAAGTGTGTGTGAGTGAAATGTGATTTGTGTGATTTCAGTTATTTATGTTTTTTTTTTTCAAATAAGGGTTATAGTGGCTAAGTTAAATATATATGTGTATGGGAGTTTATGCTCACAGTGAAAACAAACGAACACAGTATAGCTTTATTTCAGCTAACCAGGCCTCTCTACACTTTAGTAAGCGTTTCATGCCCGAAGTTTCAGTTGTTATATGTAAATCCTGATTTTAAATTCTAGTAACCTCTCACCAATTCGTTTCCCCATGCACATGATAAATCCTAAAAAAAAAATGGAATTGTGAGAAGGGTTACACGTGGGGGCTCGTCCGGGATTTTGTTTACTGTTGTTTTGTTTTGTGAGCATGTTATAAAAAAAATAAAATTAAAATAGGAAGTCAGTGCTAAATGAGGTAGCTTAAAAGCCCTATAGCCACTTGTGTTCCAGAGATTTTTTTTATTATTATTTTTATTTTATTCTGTTTATCCGAAGCTATTAACATGGATCCAGAACAGATTTTCAAATGGTGTAAAGACAAATGTGTTGATGCAAGGAAAGCATTTGTGCTTAGTAAAGTTTCTCTTGATGTTACTGATGAGACTATGTATAGGGTACTGGATGAGGCTGAAGTTTTCGGTCCCTGTAAAATAAGAGGACGATGTGTAGAACACTCCAATAAAAGCCAGTCAGTTTTAGTTGAAACTGTTAATGACATGACTAAGACTGACATACCTGAACAGTTACTAGCTGGAGATGAGTTTGGACCTTGGATAGTGAATGTTACTGAAACCCAGATTGTTCCTGTAACTGATAAAGGAGACTTCCAGTCCAAGTTGCTGTTATTCTTAGCAAATGAAGGGAAGACACTAGCTGATGTCACTGGCTTACTTACCTCTGCTTCTGCCCCACCCAGCTCTTTACCCACTGCTACACCCACCAATCCAGACCTGAATGCAACTCTGGTGAATGCCATCTCCTCACTAGTTGAAAAGTGTCAAGCCACGTCTGGCGATGGACCAGCCTATCGCAAGCTACGCATGTTCTCAGGTATGAAACCCACTCCACATGGAGAAGAGGAGTATGACGCTTGGGCGGAACAGACCACTCACATGTTGGACGAATGGCAGTGTTCTGATGTTGTCAAAAGACAGAGAGTAGCTGAGTGTCTTAAAGGGCCAGCAGCAGATATTGTCAGAGGTTTGAGAGTCACTAATCCCCAGGCCACTGCCAATGACTACCTTAAAGTCCTCGAAGCAGCTTTTGGAACCACAGACAGTGCAGCTGATCTCATGGTGAGGTTTCGTAATACTTTCCAGCAAGAAAGTGAGAAATTATCAGCTTACTTACTCAGATTAGACAAGCTATTGCATGCAGTCCATCGTAAAGGTGGAATTGAAGTGATTGACATGAACCGAACACGCATTGATCAAGTTGCTAGAGGCTCTCTGCCTCATGACCTCGTAGCCCTTCGCATAAGACTGACTTACAAACTCAAGCCTCCTCCCAGCTTTACTGAGTTGCTTCGGGATGTAAGAGAAGAAGAGGAGATGATTCTAGAAAGACCGAATGCAAAGAAGGTCACGTCTTTAGCTACTGGTAGACGAGCCGAGTGTGCTACAGCCTCAGTTGTACATGTACTGCCAGAGCCTGCGCCAGTCCCTGACGTAGCAGAGAAAGATCCTGCAATAGAGAATCTAAGAAAAGAATTTCAAGGTCTCAAGACTGATGTTGCACGTCTCCTTTCTGCCTCTGTGACTGCATCAGCCAGTGTGGCAGAGCACGTAGACCAGAACCCTAGCCAGAAAGCTACTGGAAACTCATATGCACGTGTGAAGGAGAGGGTTCCCAAACCTCAGTATCGTGTTGATGTCTTTTGCTACAAATGTGGTGAAGATGGTCATTTCCAGCGGGAGTGTCAAAATCCAGAAAATCTCAGAAAAGTGAACAAGCGCCTTTTGAAAATGAAACCGCCGACGGGAAACTTTCCAGGGGCTCGGTAGAGGAACGGCCTGATGCTCCGGATAGAATACGTTCCACAAGATGTGACACGCTACCAGAAAAGAAGGCTAACTTGCCAGAAGGTTTAGTAGGACCTAGCTCTATTGTCTCAGTACAAATTGAGGGCATTTACGCCAAAGCTTTACTTGATAGCGGGTCTCAAGTTACCTTACTGTATCGCTCCTTTTATGACAAATATCTGAAGCACCTGCCTTTGACCCCTATTGAGTGCCTTGAGATCTGGGGCCTCAGCGCAAAGGAGTATCCATATAATGGTTATATGTGCTTGAAGCTTGAGTTTACTGGAGATGTAGTTGGAGTAGCTGAGACTGTAGAAACACTTGTGCTTGTGTGTCCAGATCCGGTCATGACAGGGGATGTTTCCCTTGTGGTCGGCACAAACACCTCAATAGTTCGAAGACTGTTCCATTCATGCAAAACACATGGAGGAGACAATTTTCTCAGCACCCTGTCTGTTCATCCAGTAATAAAAGTTGCTTATGAAAAGTTTCAGGAAACTTCTGACGACACAGCTGAAACAAAAAGAGGAACAGTCTGGTTTACACGAGACAAGCCTTTCACTCTGCCACCTGGCGGCGTTGCTACGGTTGTTGGTATTCCAAAGTTTCCTGGTGGTCTCTCTTGCCAAGCTGTCCTTATAGACCATCCAGAGGTAGATTGTTTTCCTGAAGAGCTACTGGTCATGCCGGTGGTTGAAAAGTCCACTGCTGTTCACTGTCGTCGCATCACAGTCACTGTAAGAAATGTGTCCAGTCATAATGTGACATTAAAACGTGGAATTCCAATTGCTCATCTATTCCCTGTAGATGTAATAAATACAGTCAGTGAAAAGGAGGGCCCTAAGCTGCTCACACCTCAATTGTCCCCGTCTTCTTTCAACTTTGGTGACTCTCCTGTGCCTCCTGAGTGGAAGGAGCGACTTTGTCAAAAGATGATGGAGAGAAAAGAGGTTTTCTCCTGCAGTGAGTTTGATGTGGGTTGTGCAAAGAGCACACAACACACCATTCGAGTGACAGATGATCGACCTTTCAGAGAACGTTCTAGACGTTTACCACCGGGTGATTTGGAGGACGTGAGGAAGCATCTGAATGATCTCAAAGAGGCCGGAATCATTTCAGAATCCAGAAGCCCATATGCTTCCCCAATAGTTGTGGTTCGCAAGAAAAATGGCACTATACGAATGTGTGTGGACTATAGAACGTTAAACAGGATAACGATTACGGACCAGTATACAGTCCCTCGTGTGGAAGATGCTTTGTCCTGCCTGGGTGGTAGCCAGTGGTTCAGTGTGCTTGACCTCAGAAGCGGCTATTATCAGATCCCGTTAGCTCCTGCTGATAAAGAAAAAACAGCTTTCACTTGCCCAGCAGGGTTCTATCAGTTTGAGCGGATGCCGCAGGGGATTTGTGGGGCTCCGGCCACATTTCAGCGAATTATGGAACGGACTGTTGGTGATATGAACCTACTGGAAGTGCTTGTGTATCTGGATGACGTGATCATCTTCGGAAGAACGCTAGAGGAACACGAGCAGCGCCTTCTTAAAGTCCTTGACCGATTGAAGGAGGAAGGATTAAAGATATCGTTGGATAAATGTCAGTTCTGCTGCCCCTCTGTTACCTACCTTGGACACATTGTGTCTAGAGATGGCATTGCTACGGACCCGGCAAAGATTGAAGCAGTGAAATCATGGCCCCGCCCAGAAAACATTACTGCTCTTCGTTCCTTCCTTGGCTTCTGTGGATATTACAGACGTTTTGTAAAGGATTTCTCCCGAGTCTGTTATCCACTCAATCATCTGCTTCAGGGCTGCATTGTATCTAGAAAGACAGGGAAAGGGGCAAAGAAAAATAAAGATATCAAAGAGCAGAGTAAAGCACAAGCAGCCACAGCAACAAAAGATTGGTACCATCCTTCTGAGAGTTTTGGAACTAGGTGGGATAAAGACTGTGAGAAAGCTTTTGAGGCTTTAAAGAGAAGTCTTACAGAGGCGCCTGTGCTGGCAATCGCCAACCCAAAACTGTCATATGTGCTGCATGTCGATGCGAGCAGGGAAGGATTGGGAGGTGTCCTCTATCAGGATCAGGGAGAAGGTTTGCGCCCAGTTGCGTTTGTCAGCAGAAGCCTCTCTCCAACAGAAAAGAATTATCCCACACATAAGCTCGAGTTTCTGGCATTAAAATGGGCTGTTGTCAACAAGTTGCATGATTATCTCTATGGAGTGAAGTTTGAGGTTCACACTGATAACAATCCATTGACATATATCTTAACTACAGCTAAATTGGACGCAACAGGGCATCGGTGGTTGGCGGAATTGTCAACATATGATTTTAGTCTAAAGTATCGACCTGGAAAACAGAACGTGGATGCGGATGCATTGTCACGCCGCCCTCATGCAAATCAAAATGCTTCACATGAGAAGGAAACTCTGCTTGCCACCACAGTCCAAGCTGTCTGTCACATGTCTAAAGCCAGAGTACCTCACTGTCGCCAGTGCAGAGCTGTAGATCTCATGGGCTCATCTAAAGGTGCTGTGCCCAGAGCCTATTGTAACTTGTCATTTCTGAACACTAAGCAGTTGCCCAAATTGAGTGCAGCAGAAATCTCAAATTCTCAGCAGAAAGACCCATGCATTGGAGAAGTGTGGCGTGCTATAGTTCAGAAAAGTGCCAACCAAGCTAACAAAGAGAAACATTCGGATGTGTCATTGTTGTTAAAAGAGTGGGAGAAGCTAATAGTCAAAGACTCTGTGTTGTACAGAACAAGCCATCCACCAAACAAACCAGCTTGGCAGCAGCTGTTGCTCCCACAAGAGTTCAGAACAATTGTGCTCCAGTCATTGCATGACCAGTCGGGCCATTTGGGGGTTGACAAGACATACGGACTGATACGGGAAAGGTTTTACTGGCCTCGCATGAAAGTCCAGATTGAACAGTACTGTAAGAGCTGTCCAAGGTGTATTCAGAGGAAAACGCTGCCTAAAAGAGTTGCTGAGTTGTCGCATCTTAACAGTGATGGACCGATCTCGTCTGCATTGATTTTCTGACGATTGAGCCTGACTCCAGAAATATCTGCAATGTGCTCGTAGTTACAGACCATTACACGAGATATGCTCAAGCTTTTGCAACTAAAGATCAGAAAGCATCAACTGTCGCTAAGGTTCTGTGGGAACAATACTTTGTCCACTATGGTTTGCCAAAAAGGGTGCACTCAGATCAGGGCAGGGATTTCGAAAGTCGCCTTATCCATGAACTGTTAAGCATGCTTGGCATAAAGAAATCCCGAACCACTCCCTATCACCCTCAAGGTGACCCACAGCCTGAGCGTTTCAACAGGACTCTTCTTGACATGCTCGGAACGCTGGAAACGCAAGACAAAAGTAAATGGAGTAAGCACCTCAGTCATCTTGTACATGCGTACAATTGCACAGTGAATGAGTCCACAGGCTATTCTCCATATTTTCTAATGTTTGGACGACAAGCCAGGCTGCCCATTGACGTGACATTCGGAGTTTCAAGTGACGGCACCTCCACAAAATCCTACTTGAGGTATGTCAAAAACATGAAACGTGAGCTTCAAGCCGCCTATCAGTTGGCTGGGAGTATGGCAGAGAAGAAGAATGAAGCGAACAAGCAACGCTATGATCAAAGAGTTCGTTTTTGTCCATTAGATTCCGGGGACAGGGTCTTGATCCGAAACCTTGGGTTACAAGGGAAACACAAGCTTGCTGATCGGTGGAAAGATACTGCTTACATTGTGGAGAGTCAACTGCCTGGTTTGCCCGTGTTCAAACTGAAGCCAGAGAGTGGACATGGATCTGAAAAGATACTACACCGAAATCACATTCTGCCAATCGGACAGGAAGTGCAGTTGCGGCCTGAGATGAACAAGGAGCCCTTAAAACAAAGCAGAGCCAGCAGACGGCTCAAAGCAAAGAGAAAAGGGAACTCTGATACTTCATGTTTACCAGCACCCGAACAGGATAAGATGGAGGCAACATCTGATTCTGAAGATGATGAGATGGGTGTATGGCATGACTATTATGTACCACAAACGCTGTCAGGACCAGAACCTCAAAACATTGATTACTGTGAGCCTTTTGATCTGGATTTGGATCTGGCTGTTTTGACAAGTAACTCAGAAATGGATGATGCAGTTGAAAAATCTGTCGTAGTGGAGGAGAATGACCATGTGGTACAAAATGTGACAGCAGAAAGTGTGCCACGAGAAAGAGACACTGAAATACAGACGTCAGATGTAGCTGAGAGACTTAACAGTGTAACAGAAAGCCATGACAAGACAACTCGGCCTCAGAGACTAAAGAAAGCTCCAACCAGACTAACTTATGACTTTTTAGGGACCCCAACGTCAGTGGCAGTTGGTACACATAGTGCTACTGTAGTTGAGATTAATGACCAGAAAGATTCTTTAGCCCTATCTCCTATTAAGAAATACAAAAGTTATTTTTACAAGTGGATAGGTTAAGGGGAATGTTTAATAATCTTCCTACCACAATCTTTTAAGAAAATGTGTTTATTTTCCTTAAAGTGATTTACGGTTTTAGACATGTCATGAGGGCATGACCATTTTTCTTGTGGGGGGAGAATGTAGCACCCTACTAAATTTATCTAATGTTTATTTTGTGTTCTGTTAACAAATACAGTATCTTGAAATATGGGCCAGTTCAATTGCCCTGGTGTGAAATACATTTTTTGTATTATTACGCGTGTTAATTCAGTTATAAATAGAGATGTTAAAATATTATTTTTCTTTTGAGAGTAACCTTTGAACCCTCTGTCACTTTATTTCGTATTGGATGGCCAGGTGTCAGTTTCATTAGTTATCCAATCAGTTCCATCCATAGAGCAGTGTAACAGCCTACCGGATTGTTGAGGGGGCGGGACTAAAGACCGAGCGGGGAAAAAAGTTCGAGAAAAAAAGCCTGAGAGATCGCTGCGAGCTAGCTGTAAGTTCTGTGTGATTTATACATTGCTGTTCATCGATGTTGAGAACCAGTGGGGTATTCTGCTTGAGTTTTGTGAAGGTGCTACACTGTTAAAACGGGAAAGTGAGTGTTAGCTTGGAGCTGTTTGAATCTACAACGGAGATTCGGATGAAGTGAAACTACTGCTTGCTTAGCATGTGTGAACTGATAGCCACGTGTGAACTGCGACGCGCATAGCCACGTGTGAACTGCCTGAAATCCAATTTGCCACCGAGTTCTGAGTGAGTATGTGAACTAAAATGAACTTGAAAAAGATATCATGAAGCTCATTCGTTTTTTTTGTGGACTGTTGGCTAGTGTGCATCAGAGACTGCCATCCATGTTGCTGCAATAGATGTGCTCGGGATTCGTGCTGCAGGCCAGAGATGTCTGTGGTTTTCACACAGACGGACAGAGTTTCAGGACGGGTTTTCTTCATCGTGTATCTCACCACTGGATCAAACGGTTTGAAACAGAATGGTCATGTAAATTTTTCTGTCACCGAGGAACTGTGAGTACAGACAATATTTTTTTTTTCTCAACTGAGCTCCAACAAGCGCGCCAACGTTATGGTGTCACTAAACTGAGACAGAAGTAGAAAAACCCCGGGGTATTGTTCACTGTCATTTCATTTGAACATGAGAACATTTTGGAAGGTTAACTCACCAAGTTCTGAAGAAAATATATAAATACATTTTGAGTTTAATTTTAAATCTTTGTGGTCTGATATTTAAGTGTGTGTGAGTGAAATGTGATTTGTGTGATTTCAGTTATTTATGTTTTTTTTTTTCAAATAAGGGTTATAGTGGCTAAGTTAAATATATATGTGTATGGGAGTTTATGCTCACAGTGAAAACAAACGAACACAGTATAGCTTTATTTCAGCTAACCAGGCCTCTCTACACTTTAGTAAGCGTTTCATGCCCGAAGTTTCAGTTGTTATATGTAAATCCTGATTTTAAATTCTAGTAACCTCTCACCAATTCGTTTCCCCATGCACATGATAAATCCTAAAAAAAAATGGAATTGTGAGAAGGGTTACATATGAATCGCGTTTCTATGAATGAATGAACGCACAGATGCGTGCTGTTGTGGAGCTACTACAGCTGGCAAAAATACTGTTTTAATATGAATCGCGAATACAAAGAAAGATTACACTGGAAATATTGTTACAATTTTAAAAGTTGTTGTAATTGTATAACCTTAAAAAAAAATTAAAAATAAATATATATATATATATATATATATATATATATATATAAGGATAGATGTAAACAAAATCTTAAAAGGTCATTATAAGCCTTCTCTTTAAATAATTTTATTATGCTTTATTAGTGACACATTTGGGAAGAGAATATATTCCAAATCTGAAAATACAGTATGAGAACAATTAACTGCACAATTACTAGAAATGTTTACCTTGGATATTGTACAATTTGCAAGCAAAATTTGTGGAAAAAAACAACAAACCAGTTATATATTGTCCTTGCATTCTTGTGGCTCAGTCACACACCTGAATGAAAGGCTCATTACGTATGCAGCCTCATTATGCGGGCCACATTGACTCCACAGGTGTGAATCACGCCCACCCGCATATGGCCTTTCCAAACAAAAAGTATTTTACAAGATTTAAATCAATGTATTGTGTTATGTGAATGATTAGGCAGGATGATTTTCACATAATTTTGAAGAAAAAATTCTAGGCAACGTCATCCATTAGTCAAAAGTCTTATTTACATATATTTAGAATGTGTTTTATGGCCTTATTTCAGAAACTTTAGTTTTTTGTTTTTGAAAAAACCATGCATAAACATTATTCTATCAAAAATACAAACATGTACATGCAAGTTGTTCACATATTATGGTAGCCCTGTTTGTGCTAAATAGAGTGAATTTACACCTTTGCCATTAATATGTTTATAAGCAACTGAAAAAAGCACAAATGTCAGGGCATGTCAGAACATCTCAAGGACCCCAAAAAAAAACCAGACCCCAGAGGGTTAATGAGTGGTTTTATAACTGCCAATTTAAATGTTCTTGGAACATGACCTAAAGATAAAGATGAGTTAATAATATTGAGGAGAGGCTCTTCCACTATAGGTAACACTTCTTTCAGTAGTTTAGTTGGTATAGGATCTAATAAACATGTTGTTGTTTTAGAGGAAGTGAAGTTTATTTAGCTCTTTTTGTTCTATAGTTGTAAAGCACTGTAATTGTTCTTGCGGGGTGATAATTGAGGCTGAATTATAAGGCGCGATTGAAGATTGAACGTTTACAATTGTGGTTCTGATGCTTTCTATTTTCTTATTGAAGAAGTACATGAAATCATTACTACTAAACTGTAACGGGATATTTTGTTCCGGTGACGCTTGTTTATTTGTTAGTCGAGCCACGGTGTTAAATAAAAACCTTGGATTGTTTTGGTTATTTTCTATTAGTTTTTGCGGAGATGCTCAGCCCTGGCCGCTTTTAGGGCCTTTTTATAACGTTACATACTGTCTTTCCACGCGATTCTAAAAACCTCTAAATTAGTTTGTTTCCATTTACGCTCTAAATTACGGGTTTCTCTCTTTAGAACATGCCTAGTATTGTTGTACCATGGTGCTTTACTTTTCTCTCTAACCTTTTTTAATTTAACGGGTGCAACAATATCCAATGTTCTGGAGAGAATGGTGCTCATAGTGCTAGTTAGTTCTTCTAGTTCATCTGTTTGTTTGGGTTCAGGCAGCAGCAGAGACAGATTGAATAAACAATTTGAGAAATTATCTATGGTAGATGGGAGGATTGTTCTGCCTGGTCGATAACGCGGCGCAGCATGACATATTACAGCAGTACGTAATATGCAAGTTACCATGTAATGGTCAGTAACATCATCACTTTGCGGTATAATATCTATATCGGTTGGATCGGTTCCATATGATATAATTAAAACGAGTGTATGATTAAGACGATGAGTGGGACCAGTGACGTTTTGCTTGACCCCAAAGGAATTTAATTAATCTGTAAACGCAGTCCCTAACGCATCATTTGAATTATCTACGTGTATGTTAAAATCTCCAACAATTAGTGCTTTATCGACGTTGACCAATAGATCTGAGAGAAAATCTGCAAACTCTTTTAGGAAATCAGCGTAAGGCCCTGGCGGTCTATATACGGTAGCCAAGGCTAGAGATAAAAGGAATTTTTTCTTACATCTGAGAGCGTAACATTTAGTACAAGTACTTCAAACGAATTAAACTTGTCACCTGTTTTCTGGGTAACATTAAGAATATCTCTATAGATTGTTGCAACACCACCGCCACGACCAATCAGACGGGGCTCATGCTTATAACAGTATCCAGGAGGAGTAGACTCATTAAGACTGAAATAATCATTTGGTTTAAGCCAGGTTTCAGTAAGGCAAAGTACATCAATGCTATTGTCTGTGACTATTTCATTTACAATAACTGCCTTAGGTGTGAGTGATCTAATGTTTAGAAGACCTAGCTTTAGAAATTGTTTTTGTTCACTAATAGCAAGATTTTCTGTTTCAATAACAATTAGATTTTTCCTAGATCCTGCAGTAAATTTATTTGATCTCACTAAACGAGGAATAGACACAGTTTCTATGCAATGTTCTACACTAGTATTTATATCAATTAAGTTGGTGCAGCAGAGACTGTAATTTGGACTTTTGGTTACTAGTCAAACGGTATTTAACGACTTGGAGATGTTATCAGACAGAAGATCTGCTCCGATTCTACTTGGGTGTAAGCCATCAGCGCAGAAGAGCCTAGGACACTCCCAAAACAGATTCCAACTATTTACAAAGAGCAGTTTCTGCTCATTACACCATGACATTAACCATTCATTTAGCGCAAATAATCTACTGAACTTTTCATGCCCTTGTCGGTACATGGGAAGCGGTCCAGACACAATGATGTTTTTTCAGGCGATGTGCTGCGTACCTTCTCGATCAGGCACCTGAAGTCTTTCTTCAGAACCTCCGTCTGCCGCAGCCTGATATTGTTCACTCCCGCGTGCAACACGACGGCTCCGACACGCTCGTTACCATTCAAGATCTCGGGTACCCGCGCAGCAATATCGAAAACACGAGCACCAGGAAAGCAGTGAGTACGCACCTTACTTTTACCTAACGTTGCGTGGACGTGCCGGACGATGGAATCGCCGATGCTCAAATGTGTCCTCACCTGCACCAAAAGGTAGACTACTTACATCTGATATATTCGCCATTTTAACAGATGGACAGTAAGTTAGCAACGACGCTACCAGTGATGCTATCAATATTAATACTAATTTATGACTGAAGTCTTGGATATAATCCGTCTTTTTAGTGGTACGGGTGTAAAGTAGACGCATGATAGGTGAAAAAATGTTTGTTTGTAAGTGAGTGTGGAGAAGACGCGTTCAGCCGTGATCCACTGGAGTAACCTATAAGAGTATCTGATGTTGGATCACTAATAGGCTTGAGACGCGTCTGCTCAACAGTCCGCGTTGTAACTATGAGGTGAGGAAAAGTAGAAAATATTCGTTGTAAGTGAGTTTAAAGAGAAAATCAAGAATTATAAATCAATCGATGGATCTCCAAAGACAACAACGCGTTCAGACGCGACGCATGCGCATTCGTCAACAGGAAGTTCAGGAAAAGTTCAGTCGCACACGTATTACGGTTCCTGCTGTCAGTCACACACGTATGACAGTTCCTGCTGTCAGTCGCACACGTATTTGGGTTCCTGCTGTCAGTCGCACACGTATGACAGTTCCTGCTGTCAGTCGCACACGTATTTGGGTTCCTGCTGTCAGTCACAAACGTATGACAGTACCTGCTGTCAGTCACACACGTATGACAGTACCTGCTGTCAATCACACACGTATTTGGGTTCCTGCTGTCAGTCACAAACGTATGACAGTACCTGCTGTCAGTCACACAAGTATGACAGTACCTGCTATCAGTCACACACGTATTTGGGTTCCTGCTGTCAGTCGCACACGTATGACAGTACCTGCTATCAGTCACACACGTATGACAGTACCTGCTGTCAGTCACACACGTATGACGGTTCCTGCTGTCAGTCACACACGTATGGCGGTTCCTGCTGTCAGTCGCACACTTATGACGGTTCCTGCTGTCAGTCACACACGTATGACAGTTCCTGCTGTCAGTCGCACACGTATTTGGGTTCCTGCTGTCAGTCGCACACGTATGGCGGTTCCTGCTGTCAGTCGCACACGTATGACGGTTCCTGCTGTCAGTCGCACACGTATGACGGTTCCTGCTGTCAGTCACACACGTATGACAGTACCTGTTGTCAGTCACACACGTATGACAGTTCCTGCTGTCAGTCACACACGTATGACGGTTCCTGCTGTCAGTCACACACGTATGGCGGTTCCTGCTGTCAGTCGCACACGTATGACGGTTCCTGCTGTCACTCGCACGCGTATGACGGTTCCTGCTGTCACTCGCACACGTATGGCGGTTCCTGCTGTCAGTCACACACGTATGGCGGTTCCTGCTGTCAGTCGCACACGTATGACGGTTCTTGCTGTCAGTCGCACACGTATGACGGTTCCTGCTGTCAGTCGCACACGTATGACGGTTCTTGCTGTCAGTCGCACACGTATGACGGTTCCTGCTGTCAGTCGCACACGTATGACGGTTCTTGCTGTCAGTCGCACACGTATGACGGTTCTTGCTGTCAGTCGCACACGTATGACGGTTCTTGCTGTCAGTCGCACACGTATGACGGTTCTTGCTGTCAGTCGCACACGTATGACGGTTCCTGCTGTCAGTCGCACACGTATGACGGTTCTTGCTGTCAGTTGCACACGTATGACGGTTCCTGCTGTCAGTCGCACACCTATGACGGTTCCTGCTGTCACTCGCACACGTATGACGGTTCCTGCTCAGGTCAGTCGCACACATATGATGGTTCCTGCTGTCAGTGCTGCTGATCTGAGATCTGATGGGGTCTAACCTTGAGGAAATTATAAATAGGAATCCCCCTCACAGGTTTATTAAGATCTGCTACAGACACACATTCACTAATGGTGTGGTAAAATAATGCACCTGTTATTTGCAGAAAACACATTTGATTTTGTCTAAAAGTATGTCTGTTCTTTAGTGTATTTCAAAGACAAGCATCTCCTCCGTTCAGACTGCAGCTAAACCTGCTTAAAGATCCCATGTTGGTCCAAGCTGGATTATGCTGGGTAGAGCTGGTTAGAGCTGGTGTAGCTGAAGACCAGCAGATCAGTGTCCCATGCTACACAAACCTTGTGCTGGAGAACAGAAATACTGGATTTTTCAGCAGGAAAATTGGCATTAAGTGGCTTTTTTTTTTTTTTTTTACATACACACACTTACACACACACTTACACACACACTCACACACTTTTCTGTGTATCTATATCCTGGTCACACGAGATGCGGTTTGAGGAATTCATCTTGAGTTGGTTCTGTCGAACTCCAGAGAAAATGTCTTATTATTTTAAGATCTTTCCTCTTGTTGAAATATTCAGCATGATGACATTTCCACGAGTCCTCCAGCCGTACGAGCTCTCTAACTGCAGCACAGAACATTCTGTGAAGATCTGGAAATTATTAAAGGTCTCACAGGCCATTCTGGGAGTCTGCGCTGGGAGTATTTCATATTTCATACGCACTATATCAGAAGGCAGGATTTTGTTGCCTTTCTAATGGCCTTTTTCTTCTTTGGTTTGCAAATGTGGAATTTCAAACCCAATTTTTTATTCAATGTCAGGGAAAAACTGTGTGATGGCGCTTTCGTTGAAAAGCCCCTCGGCTCTCGCTGATATCGCTCTCGTTCTTGTGAAGATAAGTGCTCGACAATTTACTCTCTTACACAGGAGCGCCGGCCGTTCAGACTCAGGCAACTTTATTTAATTCCAACATTCACATTTTTGGTTAAAATATGTCTGATGAGTAGAACAGTGTGTGTTTAACAGGCGTTGCAGTGCAGAAGAGCAGAGAGAGCTTTACTATGTAGAAAAACAGGATGAGACACAGACACACACACACACACACACACACACACACACACACACACACACACACACACACACACACACTTCTCACCTGAGAGGGCAGGCAGTCTGTGTAGTGGCTGACAGCATCTTCCACACGCACACACACACACACACACACACACACACACACACACACACACACACACACACACACACACACACACACAGCATCTGTCTGCTGGATCACTGATACGTTTCCTATCTGGCTGTCGTGTTGGGGACAAAACGATGCATCACAAACGACAAACAAAAACACAGAGCGATGGATGGATGGAGAGGCAGACAGACTAAGATGAAACTGTCTGTCTGTCTGTCCTTCGTGCCATCACAGACACACACGCACACACACACACACACACACACACACACACACATACACACACACACACACACACACACACACACAGTTTATCACAGGTGTTTGTGTTAGAGGCTTGGTTGAAAAAGAAAATCACAAACAATTATTGTACACGCATTGTTTGTCTGTGTCTGTGCGTGTGTGTGTGCATGCGTACGTGTGTGTGTGTGTGTGTGTGTGTGTGTGTGTGTGCGTGTGTGTCCGTGTGTGTTTGTTTGTTTGACTACAGTAGTGTTAGGCTTTTGCTTCCTTTCAAAGCAGCTTTACAGTGATAACAGGAAAATAATGCAACAAATTTTGTTTCTAGAGGAATATAGTGTCACAGTCCAGCTTAAGTTCAGTGATGGTTCATTTCTGTTGTAAGAAAGTTATTAATTTAATTCATTTATATATATATATATAGCTGCTCTGGAGAAAACCGTGATGTCATTGTCCAGCTCAGTTCAGTTCTCCTATAATGGTGTTAGTGAAGGCAGATCAATAATATTGTTGAATATTAAATGTTCTCAACTAAGCAAGACAAAAGCCAAAGGCGACAGTGGCAGGAACCAAAACGCCATAAGTGACAGAATGGAGAAAAAAACCTTGGGAGAACCCAGGCTCAGTCAAACAGTGTATGATTATAAATAATTTTTGAGACTGTGGAAGTCATTAAAAGTTGCATTTTCAGTTGAATTTGGGGAAACCACTTGAAACATAAATAACAAACACACCACTTGCTACATTTCTGTATATATCCTAAACAGTTGTTAGCAAACATGTATTCAGTACTTCAATGAGCTCACTGTTTCTGCCTTAAATTAATACATTGTTTAAATGAATACATTGTTAGCTAACTGCGTGATTTGTATATGTACATTTCTGAATTACACAACTTAGACAGTTACATCTTATAACAGATCACTCTAAATTATAATGCAGACTTTCCTACTACACAACAGCGACAGATATCTGCCTGGCTTACTGTTGAGTTCACATATTTATACAATGGTTGGAGCAGGGGCGTCATGCAAGCCAAAATTCTGGGGGTGCACAATCTGAGACGTTGCAATTGTTTTCTGACGGGTGATATGGATCATGTTAGGAGGGGTCAGGGGGTTTCTCCCCCTGAAAATTTTTAAATTCTGGCTGCTAAACCATTTCAATGCAGTTTGGGAGGGACAGAATAGGCTATATATTATCTTACTGGCATAATATTTGAATAATATTGAGGCATTGAATCTATCATCTTACTGCCATACTCTTTTACTAATGATAATAATATATTTTGTATTACTGCATTACTGTTGTATTATGGCAAGTAGTACCTCATTTGTAAGTTGCTACTTGCGAATCATGAACAAGTAAAGTGACCTGATAATAATAACGGAAGTTATGAGCACATGAGAGAGAGGCTGACTGCTACACTTTCATGCACTCTAAGCCTACATCACGGTCATAGCGATCTGTATAACAACTATGCTTTAGCTTTCGAACGGTTAGCCTATCTTTTTTCACTGCATTTGAATTAGCTGCCTGATCCGTGAAGAACCGTGAATAACAGTCTATGGGAGAAACATCAAGTCGATGCCTTGATAACCTTAGGTTGGATTTTGCAGTTAGCCTACAACAAATTTAACACCCTCGTTTCTATGAAACTGAAAACAATGAACCAGCTGGAGATTTTGACACAAGACAAAACAGAACAGATGTTTCAAAACCGATCAGATAACGTTACTATGGCTTTGTATGGCAGTAACGTTAGCCAACTAGTTTACGGTTAGACTAGGCTAGCTATCGATAACGTTACACTGACACAACTTAAGTTAATGCTCTGAATTCACAGCTAATATCAAATCCATAACTTTTTGATCAAGTTAAAATTTCCAGGTCAACCACAAATAATCCCACTACCTTTTAATATCATCCGATAACTAATTCAATGCCGATGTGTTGCTTGCCCACTTACCACTTCAAGACCATCTGTATTACATTGCCAGCTCAACGTGAGAGTTGCTTGAACATACACAGCAAAGATTCTAGAGCGCTACGCGCGTAGCGCTCTAGATTTGATATACACAGACACAATATTAGGAAAAAGGGGCGGGCTGATGCCGACCGATTTATTACACATCCAGAAGAATACATTTGAGTCGTTATAGGCTCTGGTATATTATGGAGCATAATAGGAATAAAGTTGTGACAAAAAAAATTATCAGGGAGGAAAAATCTGAGGGGGCACGTGCCCCCTCACTTTGAATGGGCATGACGCCACTGGGTTGGAGATCTTGGTACTTTTGAACTTACTTTTAATAGTTTGAATGATGTTTTATGTTAACTGGAAAATGGAATTTTATAAATGAATGTACTATGAGGTAATTGTTGTATACGTGATGTAATGTTTTTTTTTTTTTTTTTTTTTTTTTGAATGAGTGTATATATGTTATATGTATATTTATGTTTATTGGTATATTATTATATTTGATTAAGTTGTAAGTAAATTATTGATTAAAAAAAGAGAGAATAAAAGTGAGATGTCTGTCTCCCTTTCTCGTGTGACAGTCCAGTCGCTCACTACAGCTGACTGTGTGGAGAAAAAGCTGACCTTTGACCTGCGTGATCGTCCTCTCCCAGCTGTGTGTTGTGTTTTGGCTGCTGTCCATGTGCACTTTCAATCCCATCAAACAGAACTGTGCGTGTGTTTTACGCAAGGCACGCGTCATTGACTTCTGCTCACAGTAATTGATGTAAATGGACTCTTTATGTGCTGCCTGTGATGTTCTCATAATGACTTTCTATATGATTTGGCTGTTCTGCAATTTCAGATAATAACATGGAGATTGAGAAGATGGAGAAGGCAGAATGATGGGCTCTAAAGGCACCCAGCTGTCCATCGCTTCTAATCCCAAATCATCCGTCCAGCGATGGCCATTAAACCAATGAAGAAGCTAACAGAGTTATAACCAGGTTTAAACCCTAACCCTAACCCTCCAGGTGTTATAACCTCCTTATGTCTGAACCTTCAGTTCTTGTCTTGTGCTGCACCTGAGTTGAGTTTATGCTACCAGAGGGGCAGCTGAAGTAACGGAAGAGGGTGATGAAGTAATGAAAGAGGGTGATGACATAACGAAATAAAGTGATGACATAACGAAAGTGGGTCATGACGTAACGAAAGTGGGTCATGACGTAACGAAAGTGGGTCATGACGTAACGAAAGAGGGTCATGACGTAACGAAAGAGGGTCATGACGTAACGAAAGAGGGTCATGACGTAACAAAAGTGGGTGATGACGTAACGAAAGAGGGTGATGACGTAACGAAAGAGGGTGATGACGTAACGAAAGTGGGTGATGACGTAACGAAAGTGGGTGATGACATAACGAAAGTGGGTGATGACGTAACGAAAGAGGGTGATGACGTAACGAAAGAGGGTGATGATATAACGGTGATGACGTAAAGAAAGAGGGTGATGACGTAATGAAAGAGGGTGATGACATAACCAAAGAGGGTGATGACGTAACGAAAGAGGGTGATGACGCAACCAAAGAGGGTGATGACGCAACCAAAGAGGGTGATGACGTAACCAAAGACGTAACCAAAGAGGGTGATGATGTAACCAAAGAGGGTGATGAAGTAGCGAAAGTGGATGATGACGTAACGAAAGAGGGTCATGACACAACGAAAGAGGTTGATGACGCAACGAAAGAGGTTGATGACGTAACGAAAGAGGGTGATGAAGTAACGAAAGAGGGTGATGAAGTAACAAAAGAGGGTGATGAAGTAACAAAAGAGGGTGATGACGCAATGAAAGAGGGTGATGACGCAACGAAAGAGGGTCATGACACAGCGAAAGAGGGTGATGACGCAACCAAAGAGGGTGATGACGTAACCAAAGAGGGTGATGACGTAACCAAAGAGGGTGATGACGCAACCAAAGAGGGTGATGACGTAACCAAAGACGTAACCAAAGAGGGTGATGATGTAACCAAAGAGGGTGATGAAGTAGCGAAAGTGGATGATGACGTAACGAAAGAGGGTCATGACACAACGAAAGAGGTTGATGACGCAACGAAAGAGGTTGATGACGTAACGAAAGAGGGTGATGAAGTAACGAAAGAGGGTGATGAAGTAACAAAAGAGGGTGATGAAGTAACAAAAGAGGGTGATGACGCAATGAAAGAGGGTGATGACGCAACGAAAGAGGGTCATGACACAGCGAAAGAGGGTGATGACGCAACCAAAGAGGGTCATGACACAACGAAAGAGGGTGATGACACAACCAAAGAGGGTGATGACGTAACCAAAGACGTAACCAAAGAGGGTGATGATGTAACCAAAGAGGGTGATGAAGTAGCGAAAGTGGATGATGACGTAACGAAAGAGGGTCATGACACAACGAAAGAGGGTGATGACGTAACGAAAGAGGGTGATGACGTAACGAAAGAGGGTGATGACGTAACGAAAGAGGGTGATGACGTAACGAAAGAGGGTGATGACGTAACGAAAGAGGGTGATGACGTAACAAAAGAGGGTGATGAAGTAACAAAAGAGGGTGATGACGCAATGAAAGAGGGTGATGACGCAACGAAAGAGGGTCATGACACAACGAAAGAGGGTCATGACGCAACCAGAGAGGGTCATGACGTAACCAAAGAGGGTGATGACGTAACGAAAGAGGGTGATGCCGTAATGAAAGAGGGTGATGACGTAATGGTGATGACGTAATGAAAGAGGGTGATGACGTAACGAAAGAGGGTGATGACGTAACGGTGATGACGTAACAAAAGAGGGTGATGACGCAACGGAAGAGGGTGATGACGCAACGAAAGAGGGTGATGACGCAACGAAAGAGGGTGATGACGCAACGAAAGAGGGTGATGACGCAACGAAAGAGGGTGATGACTTAAAGGGGTCATATAATGGTACATGCACTTTTACAAGTTGATTGTACTGAAATGTGTGTTGGCAGTGCCTGTACACAACCATCATAAAATGATAAAAATCCATCCAGTGTTTTTTTTTTAATCTTCTTATATGTTTTCCCCATCTCAAATCAAGCCGTTCGATTTTGTGACATCACAAAATCGACGCCCCTCCCACGATTGTTGATTGACAGCAGCGTTTCAACACAGACCCGCCCTCGCTTGTGAGCGAGCTGTCTGTCATCATAGTCCGCGCGTCATTGTTGATACGCTGGAGCACTGTCTATGAGCAGAATGGCGTCTAAGCGATTGTGGTGTTCTGTTCTTGGGTGTAATAAGGAACACAGCAGTCATTTTGATGTTCCTAAAAACTGCCTGGTTACTGATATTCTTCTAAATATCTTCATTTCTGTTCAGCAGAAGAAAGAAATTCATACGGGTTTGTAACAACATGAGGGTGAGTATAGACCCCTTCACGGTCGACGTCACAGGAAAATTCTAAGTTCGCAGTGCGCATGTTGGGGTCAGAAAGTTCATTCCATCCCATTGAATTGTGTGTTAACCAGAGAATTTCTCGTCAAGAAAAAATACCTTATTGTTGCGTCGTGGACTGTGAAAATCACACCGGTTGTGGAGTCAAGTTTTTCCGGATTCCTGCAGGATCTCATCCGTTTTTTTTTTTTTTTTTAAATAGACGACATCTGTTCAGATCTATTTTTTTACAGTCTATGGTTCAGATACTGCTGCTATCTGCTAAGCAGCATGACACAGGTCACAATTAATGCCAGATATCAAACTTCACCTAACTATTAAACCAGTCTACAGTTTACAGAAAACATTTGTTTACTTACCAGGGCTTAACTATACCGTTGTTGTCACAATAACTGTCAATAACACTACAAACACGAGCATCGTTGATCGTAGCATTGTCCCAGTCTGCCCGTTTATTATATAAAAAATACACATACTTAGTGTTAAATTTGAAAAAGTACTGTTCGACAGAACTGCTTGGTTTGTTACCACAGTCATCTGCGTGGTTCCTCGGCGATGAAGTTCCACATTTGCGGCTATCCAACACGAAAATGCATGCAGCAAATAAGCCGTACACAATATTTTCTTCAGATAACTCCAAATTTCTCCCACACACTGGACTTGATTTTTGATGACTGTCGACAACTTTACAATCTCCACTAGCTATTCTTCTCTTCAACTCCTCAGCATCCATCTCGACGACTGCAGGCAGATCGCGCGCGCGGTTATGATGCATTTTTAAAAGTGAAAGATCCTGGGAGGGCATGGCGCGTGGACAAATAAACTGATGTGGATTTTAAATTATTTTATCAACTTGAAATACAGGCAATCAGGCATATTTTTCTAAAAATCTGAATATATTTTTACGTTTGCATGTGATAGTTTTAAACCCGTGTTTAGACCCGTGTTTCCCCCGTGTCCGACCCGACACAGTTGGATATTTTTCACCCGTTTGAGCAAAATTTGCGGGTCACCCGTCCGAACCCGTGCAGGACTCTAATCAGGCAGACAATCGCCATTAGCTAAAACAAGTTTATTATGGTTCTGTTCCCGTTCCTGTGATGGCAAAGACAGTGCATATATATGCCGGTCTATTAGCCGCACCATTTTTCTGACCCCATGCTGCGCGCGCACCCAACCTAGGCGTTCGATGTTTACAAACATTGAAGGGGTCTATATGATGACAGAATTTTCATTTTAAAGTGAACTACTCCTTTAAAGACACATGCACTGAAACAGCGTGCTGAAAACAGAGCTGTTTTTAACCAGGTAAAATTAGTGTTTTCTTACAATACTAATGAGAATTTTTAATTAAAGTATATTACAGACTTTTAATTTAGACCCTAAAGAATCATATTAGCTTGTACAAAAATGGCATTATATGACCCCTTTAACCAAAGAGGGTGATGACGCAACGAAAGAGGTTGATGACGCAACGAAAGAGGGTGATGACGCAACCAAAGAGGGTGATGACACAACCAAAGAGGGTGATGACACAACAAAGAGGGTGATGACGCAACCAAAGAGGGTGATGACGCAACCAAAGAGGGTGATGACGCAACCAAAGAGGGTGATGACCCAACCAAAGAGGGTGATGACGCAACCAAAGAGGGTGATGACGCAACGAAAGAGGGTGATGACGCAACCAAAGATGGTGATGACGCAACCAAAGAGGGTGATGACGCAACCAAAGAGGGTGATGACGCAACGAAAGAGGGTGATGACGCAACCAAAGATGGTGATGACGCAACCAAAGAGGGTGATGACGCAACCAAAGAGGGTGATGACGCAACCAAAGAGGGTGATGACGCAACCAAAGAGGGTGATGACGCAACCAAAGAGGGTGATGACGCAACCAAAGAGGGTGATGACGTAACCAAAGAGGGTCATGACGTAACCAAAGAGGGTCATGACGTAATGAAAGAGGGTGATGAAGTAACGGTGATGACGTAACGAAAGAGGGTGATGACGTAGCGCAAAGTATTCCCAGCAATACATAAAGTGTCCCATTCACATTTTTGTTGGGCATAAACAAATCGCTACTACTATGAAACTAAAAGCTACCTAGACACTAACAGAGTAATATTACTACATAAAACAATAAGGGAAATTACCTAGGCAACATATTTGAAAATGCTAACATTTTTGCTATAGTAACATAATATACAGTAAACTAGAAAGCAAATGCAGTTGGTAAAGTCAAGTCACCCTTATTTCTATAGTGCTTTATACAATACAGATTGTTTCAACACAGAAGGGTTGCAACACAACTACTAATTCCACTGCAGATAATTTCAAGAAAACTTTCTCTCTGTAACCCACAGCCTACATTTCCCAGCATCCCTAGCAGAGAGGTTAAAGAGTAAGTCATGCTGATTGGTCAGCAGATCTTACAAGTGATTCATTACATTTACATTTACATATTTGGCAGACGCTTTTATCCAAAGCAACTTATATTGCATTTCAAGGTACACATTTACATTCTTATCAGTTCTTGCTTTCCCTGGGAAACGAACCCATGGCCTTGGCGTTGCAAGCCCCAAACGTTCTTCTGTTTGAGCTACAGGATTCACACGTGTTTCTGAGTACATATGGTAATATGTGAAACCAAAGTCTGATAGTCAAAATAAATGGCTCATTAAACTCATTGTTTTGTCATTGTGCAGATGAAGAGCTCATGGAGTTAAAGCTAACGTTGTCATTTCCCGCATGCATCTCCACGCTGAAATGGTGATGAATCATCAGAGCTGATATTGCCTTTCACATAATATTCTCTGGATTTATGGCCAGTGTCGTCTCAGCTGTTTTCTAATTTGGAAAATCTATTTTTCATTCTGTCTTCCTGCCTTCCAATTAGCTCTGAAACAGACCAACAGATTTCCCTCTGTCACAACACAAATGTGGCTTTTTGCAGAGTTTTGGACACACACACACACACACACACACACACACACACACACACGTTGTGTTTTCATGTTTAAAGGGGACTTTCCATAGACATAATGATTTTTATACTGTACAAACTGTAAATGATGTCCCCTTACAATAGCCCCACCCCTGAACCTACCCATCACACACAACTTTCTGCATTTTTACAATTTCAAAACACTTAACTTAGTATGATTTATAAGCTGTTTTCTTCATGGTGACCCAAAAATGTCCCCACAAGGATAAGGATTTCGGATATTGACATCTTTGTGGGGACATTTTGTCCCGATTGTGGAGGGTTTACCAGGACACACATACACACACACTTCTGAATTCAGTCCCATTCTCTCCAACCTGAACTTAATTAACAGTAAGGCTCAGCCATTACAGGCCAATATCTCCTGTTACAGAGACACAAAAGTCGCCCTTCTCTCCCTCTTCACCCTCTACCCTCTGAATTCACGCTTTCGCACCGAGATGAGGGAAAGAACTGCACAATGCAGCTGTCGGATCTGTCTATTCTCTGCTTTAATTGGTTTGTCTCTCCTGAGAGTAAGCTCAGATCTGCAGGTTCTTCAGTGTGGACTCAGATGATAACCGTGAGCTCTACTGAGAGCCTGGTCAGCCTGAGAACTACAGCTTTCAAGAACTCACTAGCTATGTTTCCATCCACAGGTATTTTTATCTGATTTTTGGGATCTTGCATAAAAAAAAATGCTGGACGGAAATGCCAAGATGTGCATATATTCTAAAAATGCTGTGTAAAAAAAAAGGTTTATGCTTGATTGAAGAAGACGTGCATAAGCTACGATGGAAACTGAATAAATTCCTGATGCGCAACAACAATCTCAGGTGACTTTTTCCCTCAGCGTCAGATGTGATTGAATAACTGGAGTAACCAGTGGACCAATCACATCGCAGCATCTCAAATGTTGGTTTGGTATTTCTGAAACACCGGAGTCGAAGTGTGAGATCAGAATGATGTGGTTTAATTCCCTCCAAAAGCGTCTCACACGAGTGTGTTCCTGAACACCAGCATCGAACGCAAGAGAACATGACAGCGTTTATTGTGTTTCGTCTGACTCTAAAAAGAGCCCGATTACAGAAACTTACTGTTTATTACTGATATTTTGCACCAATTTCCCTGGAGGTGATTATTTTGTTCTCTTAAACACATGGGATGGAAACGGTGCTGTTACGGAAGCAGACTCAAGAGATGGATAATGAAATTAACAGGAGTTTGTTGACAACACTTGAGCGGAGACAGAATGCAAGTAAGTGATATGAACAATGATACTTTGGCAGTGGTGGACAGTAACGAAGTAAATTCGTTACTGTACTTAAGTAGCTTTTTTGCGTATCTGTACTTTACTGAAGTATTTAAATTTGGGAAGACTTTTACTTTAACTCCACTACATTTCAAAGTAAAATATTTTACTTTTTACTCTACTACATTTTCAAAATCAGTCGTTCCTTTTTATTTATGAGTGGATAAAAACTTAACTGGTCAAACGAGCCACCAATCACAGTACAGCGCGCGCGCTTTGTTTTGAACTTGCCTTGGCGGTATCCACTAAGCGCGAACCAGAGCCGTTAAATATGAGAGCTGCGACCATAGACAGTATATAAGAGGTTGCAACACACTAGGCTTTTTCGACTTGAACCGGCGCTGCACAGACCGATCAGTTTATGACATCAAAGTATAGAGCGAAATCGCTAGAGCGATTGAAAAGCATACAGAGTCGTCTACTCTCTAATCGCAGTCTGTGCAGTGTGCAGCGCCGGTTCAAGTCGAACAAGCCTACTGTGATCTCGCCGCCGCGTGGTCACGTGATTCGTGTAGCTCTCAATAGTTTCAAACAAATAGCGTTGCCAATGATTTTAAGCAGGGCAGAGAGCAGCAGCTATTATTGCAGCAATTATCGGTAAATATTGACGTATAATGAACAATACTTATTACGTTGACACTAAAATGACTTGTATATAATAGCATTTTTATTCTGGGGAATAGCAGAAACACTGCATTAATACGTTTGGTGTTTAATTTTGGAGGGAAATTGGCTGCTCCCATAACTTAGAATATATATATATATATAATGTATGTATGTGTGTGTGTGTATATTTAATGGCATTGTGCAGGTTTATGTGAATGTATCATAACATTAGGATGTTTATAATTATGACCATAGACGCTTGTGAAAAATATATACAGTAAATACTGTAAAATGTATTATACCTTATGGGAACAGTCCACTTGCCTCCAAAATTAAACACACAAAAATGTATTCAAATCATATATATATATAGACTAATTAATGTCGTTTTATTGATAGATTGATGTGCCAAGAGTGACATTAGAGTCTTCACGTAGACTGAGTTAAGCAAGAGTCTTGTGACAAAAATTATAATAGGACATTATAGCCATAAAAAAAAAATCATAGTACTTGGTTTCTCAAGTACATTTGAAGGCAAATACTTTTGTACTTTTACTCAAGTGAATGTTTAAAGGAAGCAATTCTACTTTTACTCAAGTAATATTTTACCTTGAGTATCTTTACTTTAACTCAAGTACATGGTATGTGTACTTCGTCCACCACTGTACTTTGGACAGCGGTGTGCAGGTGATGATTGGAATGGTTCTTCTTACAGGTATGGAGACTGATCATGATTGAGACGGATGGCTGGAACAAAGAACGCTGGAGATGGCGACGCTGGAGATGGCGACGCTGGAGATGGCAACGCTGGAGATGGCAACGCTGGAGTAGAGCCTGGAGAATGGTCATTTGGAGAATCAAGGTTAGCGATAGCAGGGTGTAAGTAGTCTTCTTCATATGAACGAGACTAGACAGTGAACCGAAGTGAAGAGTGAGTATTTATAGTGGTGGTGATGATGGTGATGATGAGGTGCAGGTGTTTGTGATTAGGATTGATTTGCAGGTGGGTACAGAGGAGAGTGATGGGAAGAGTAGTGCAGGAACCTGGCAGACCTGTAACAAGTGCTTTCTTTGAAATGTCTATATATATATATATATATATCAGTAGTGGGCCGTCAGGGCCAGCAAGGCCTTCTCTGCTGGCCTAAACACTATCAGAATCACTGGACTTGCACTTTAATATATTTTTTCCCTGAATGAGTATTAAATTATTCCCAATAGTCCATTCTCTTAATTTCATAGCTTTCCTCTTGGTTGTGCTGCTTTCAGTAGTGTATATTTATTTTAGCGCTTTTATCCAATCATATTTCAGCCATCATGCGTTGCCAGGGTCAAATAAATCTGCCTTGAGGCCTTCAGAATCGACAGTGTGGGTGCCTGTAGCTTAAAATGAATTGCAATGAAAATTGCTTTAACCAATCAGATTTTCAGTCAGACTGAATCAGCCAATCAGATTTCGATTTGACTGCAGTGGGGCCATCTAGCAGGCGTACAATAACGTCTACATTTTCACGTCATTTGATTGGATGGTCAGAGCGCGTACTATCACTGGTAGTCAGAGCTAGCTAACTGCATCTGTAGCGAACTGCATACATTAAAATATATTCCTGTAGATTTAATAGTTTTTTTCAAACCACAAATTAATGTTTCTTTCCCTCCTCGACCCCCAGCAGGTTCAAACCTACCGGAAAAAAAGGACACCACTGAAGGCCTAGGTGTGAAATGCACGGCCAGCATGCTTCAATGTCTTTGAGCAGCAAAAGGTGACTGAGGAAAAAAGTTTGTACGATAAAAACAAAAAAAACAATCAAACAATGTCCCTAAAACCATGTCCTTTAACTCAATGGCACATGTAACACCGGTCGTCTGTTCATTAAGCACTGCAGTTATTTAGGCAGTGATCAAACTGTAAGGCGAAAGCGTGGCTTTCGCACTGCCCTCATGTGCCTCATCTTCACTCTGTGATTTTAACAGTAAATCACACTGGCACAGCACAATCTATAAACGCTGCTCCAGAGATGGAGAGAATGAGGGAATAGATATTAGTTTGTAGGACGAGAGACGCTCTCAACAGTGATTGATGTGGGCTTCCCTGTCTCACTCTCCTTCCCTGTCTCACTCTCTGTCTCTGTCTCACTCTCTGTCTCTGTCTCACTCTCTGTACCTTTCTCACTCTCCATCTCTCTCACTCTCTGTCCTTGTCTCACTCTCTCTCCCTGTCTCACTCTCCTTCACTGTCTCACTCTCTGTCTCTGTCTCACCACTCTTGAGAGAAAATTAAAGCACCATGGTACAACAATACTAAGCGTGTTCTAAAGAGAGAAACCCGTAATTTAGAGCGTAAATGGAAACAAACTAATTTAGAGGTTTTTAGAATCGCTTGGAAAGACAGTTTGTCACGTTATAAAAAGGCCCTAAAAGCGGCCAGGGCTGAGCATCTCCGCAAACTAATAGAAAATAACCAAAATAATCCAAGGTTTTTATTTAACACTGTGGCGAGACTAACAAATAAACAGACATCACCCGAACAAAATATCCCGTTACAGTTTAGTAGTAATGATTTCATGAACTTCTTCACTGAGAAAATAGAAAACATCAGAACCACAATTGTAAACGTTCAATCCTCAATCGCGCCTTATTATTCAGCCTCAATTATCACCCCGCAAGAACAATTACAGTGCTTTACAACTATAGAACAAAAAGAGTTAAATAAACTTATCATTTCATCTAAAACAACAACATGTTTATTATATCCTATACCAACTAAACTATTGAAAGAAGTGTTACCTGTAGTGGAAGAGCCTCTCATCAATATTATTAGCTCATCTTTATCTTTAGGTCATGTTCCAAGAACATTTAAACTGGCAGTTATAAAACCTCTCATTAAGAAACCACAATTAGATCATAATAACCTAGCAAATTATAGACCAATTTCAAATCTACCTTTTATGTCTAAAATACTAGAAAAAGTTGTGTCCGCTCAACTGGGCTCTTTCTTGCAAGAAAATGACACCTATGAAAAGTTTCGGTCTGGGTTCAGGCCGCATCATAGCACTGAAACTGCGCTCGTTAAAATCACAAATGATTTACTCTTAGCTTCTGACCAAGGCTGTATCTCAATACTAGTTTTACTTGATCTTAGTGCTGCGTTCGATACTATAGATCATACAATACTCTTAGATCGACTACAAAATTATACTGGTGTTCAAGGACAAGCATTAAGCTGGTTTAGATCGTATTTATCTGACCGCTACCATTTTGTCTATTTAAATGGAGAAAAATCTATCATAACTCCAGTAAACTATGGAGTGCCGCAAGGATCTGTGTTAGGCCCTCTATTATTCTCAATATATATGCTGCCACTTGGAAATATTATAAGGAAACATGGAATTAGTTTCCATTGTTATGCTGATGACACTCAAATCTATATTTCATCACGGCCAGATGAAAACGCTAAATTATCCAAATTGACAGAGTGTGTTAAAGATATAAAAGATTGGATGACGCGCAATTTTCTTTTATTAAATCCAGACAAGACAGAGGTACTACTTATCGGTTCAAAAAACCGCCCACAAAACCTCTTACAATACAACTTTAACATAGTAGGATGTCCTGTTACTTTATCCTCTACAGTAAAAGACCTGGGTGTTATACTTGACTGTAACCTGTCTTTTGAAAATCATATTTCATATGTTACAAAAACAGCCTTTTTCCACCTTAGAAACATTGCTAAGCTACGTAATATGCTATCAGTTTTAAAAGTTAGTTCATGCATTCATGACCTCGAGACTAGATTACTGTAATGCTTTATTAGCTGGTTGTCCTACATCCTCAATAAACAAGCTACAGTTAGTCCAAAATGCCGCCGCTAGAGTTCTTACTAGATCAAGAATATATGATCATATAACACCAATTTTATCATCACTACATTGGTTACCTATAAAGTTCTGTATTAATTACAAGGTATTGCTACTGACTTATAAAGCCCTAAACGGCTTAGCTCCAGTCTATTTAACCGATCTTCTATCGCCCTATAATCCATCGCGCTCTTTAAGATCACTAAATTCGAGGCTTCTGGTCATACCTAGGATATCCAGATCCACCAAAGGAGGGAGAGCATTTTCACATTTAGCACCAAAACTCTGGAATAGTCTTCCTGATACTGTTCGTTGCTCAGACTCGCTCTCCCAGTTTAAAACTAGATTAAAGACGCATCTCTTCAAGCCAGGCATTTATATAATATTCTTAATCTTACAGTTAAATCCGGTCTTTAGTTCATAAACGCCAGAAGAGAACTGGCCCCCGACTGAGCCTGGGTTCTCCCAAGGTTTTTTTTTTCTCCATTAGGTCACCTGATGGAGTTTTTCGGTTCCTTGCCACTGTTGCCTTTGGCTTGCTCAGTTGGGGATACTTAATTTAATTAATCAATCAACAATACTATTGATCAGCATTACCAAACGTGGACGTTTTACACTAGAAACAAACACTGATGTACTATTTTATTTAATACTGTGAAGCTGCTTTGATACAATCTGTATTGTGAAAAGCGCTATATAAATAAAGTTGACTTGACTTGACTTGACTTCACTGTCTCACTCTCCGTCCTTGTCTCACTCTCAGTCTCTGTCTCACTCTCTGTCCTTGTCTCACTCACTGAACACTATATCATGTCTGTATATGTGTGTAAACCTGTGAAACTGCACATGTGTTGTCTTCCAGCACCTACTGTATCCTGTGATGTGATGGAGGGATTGAGGTGGCAGAGAGGATGAAGAAGTGGTCAAGTGGTAGAAAGGAGAACAGCAGTGTTCAGGTTCCTCAGTGCTGCTTAAATATGCAGTGTGTAATGAAGCAGTGAGTCCCTGTCCCTCCGCAGGCGTGAGTTAGAGTGTGTTTGTGTGTGTGTGAGTGACTGCGACACCTGGTGTTTTCATCAGTCTGAGTCTGGAGCGAACATCTCTACAGTCCAGAGCAGGACAGGACAGGACAGACCAGCCGATCACTGATGACCACAGGTGTGTGTGTGTGTGTGTGTGTGTGTGTGTGTGTGTGTGTGTGTGTGTGTGTGTCTGAGAAGTATGTGTGTGTGTGTGTGTGTGTGTGTGTGTGTGTGTGTGTGTGTGTGTGTGTCTGAGAAGTATGTGTGTGTGTGTGTGTGTGTGTGTGTGTGTGTGTGTGTGTGTGTGTGTGTGTGAGTGAGTGAGTGTGTGTGTGAGAGAGAGAGAGAGACAGAGAACACCAGTGACGCTGATGGCTGAGCAGGATCACATTCCCACTGGAGCCAGTGTGTGTGTGTGTGTGTGTGTGTGTGTGTGTGTGTGTGTGTGTGTGTGTGTGTGTGTGTGTGTGTGTGTGTGTGTGAGCGATACAGTAATCCTGAAAGTGACTTACAGAGTAATATGCAGAATTGACTGGTTTCCTGAACCACTGCAATGGAGGCCAGTGTCAGTAATTCATATGGAGAATAATAAAATAAAAAAATCAGATAATAATCTATCTATCTATCTATCTATCTATCTATCTATCTATCTATCTATCTATCTATCTATCTATCTATCTATCTATCTATCTATCTATCTATCTATCTATCTATCTATCTATCTATCTATCTATCTATCTATCTATCTATCTATCTATCTATCTATCTATCTATCTATCTATCCTGTAGCTCAAACAGCATAGGCAACATCAAGGTAGTAGGTTTGACCAGTGAATGCATGAACTTCTAAAATATAATCTTTGAATGCAATGAACTGTTAGTTGCTTTAGATAAAAACGTCTTCCATGAATATGAATGAAATTGTTCCTGGTCTTCCAAACTCAAACGCAGCCCAGATAAAAACCTCTCTTGTGTGCATCAGAGGTTTTGCTATATGTAAACCTGAATAAAGCTCTAAAACTAATATCACTTACCATAGCTGACATGATGTCCAAACTAATATCATTTTATTTTACGATGTTTTCCAGCACATGTTTGGAGAAACGAGGCTCGTGTCCCACGGCTGTCTTCACCTCTTCCTCTCTGACATCAAAGCCCACGCTCACCTCAAACTCATCATGTCACAGCTTTAGTCAAATTATCTGCGGGCTTTACCACTATTCTGTCAAATATCTGTGTTCAACTGATCACTGTATCAGTGATTTCCTCCACATCGCTGCTGTTACTCTTTCCTCACCGAATAAAATCATTATCACTCTGATCAACATTAATCATTATTCCATGTCTGTTTAAGTAGTGTCATGGTTTTCTTTGCGATAATGAGTGATTAAAGGTTCCTCCTCCCTTTTCCTTATTTGCCTTTTTCCTTGTACACGTAGATCTGATACTCACAGACAGACTTATTTACCAGGACAGCTCACAGCTTACAGGACTTTCATTTAAATTTGGACTTCAGGTTTGATTCAGTCGCGGATCCGGAGGCACCATTGGTTTCCCGCATGCAGAAAAGAATTACGATAAAGGTTGTGAATGAATAAAATGTTTAAAGATTATTTCAAAAGCATTCGCCCTGTAGGCCAAGCCTTCATATCAGGACAAGCGACTGGGAAAGAGAGATTTGAAGGTTTAGGGAGGACAGGCTAGGGATGAGGTCTACTTTAGATGTTTTACACACTGTACATGTGCATGACATCTGACATCATCGCTAACTGTGTCCTTTACATAGTCGAGGAGACTCTGTGATGGACAGCTGGTGTCAAAGGTCAAGGCTGTCATTAAGGAATAATTCAAAGCATTTCTGAGCCATGTAAAACTGAATCAGTCATTTAACGTTGCTGGTTTTGCTGCTAGCTGTTAAAAACCACAAGTGTGCCTCATTTGGCGGATCACTCTGGGTTAATGGATGTTACGCTAGGCTAAAGTTCAGCCAGAAACCGTTGCTAAGTTACCATGGACTGCTCTGGGCCGGTCTCTCTGTGACATGCATTCTGTATTAGCCTGGAGACACACACACTTTTGGGGCCCTTAACATGCTCAAAAACTCTTGAAACTTTGCACACACATTGAATCAGGGCCTGGCACAAGTTGACGTGGGGGGGACGTGGGGGGGTCGTGGGGGGTCGGCAGCGGACCATTTTATATGGTTGTGTTTGAAGGGCTCTGTAACGTACGTCTTTTCACATACACTAACCAAACCTTACACACTTAAAGATCTCATCAAGCCGAACAACTTTCAAACTCAAAGTGATATGCCAGCCCAACAGGGAGTTGGCTATTTGGGCTGTTTGATGAACGCATGCTCTGGATTTTGATATACTCTTAGGGGATTTATCCGATCGCAAACAAACTCTGTCAATATGAAGCCAAGGCATTGAGGATGCTAAATTGCAAACGGATTTTTGATATCTCGAATGGTTTGGCCATGGTGAGGCAATAAATGTATGGCGAAGCAAGGGAAACAGGACGTTTGTTATAACTTCTGCATATGTTGACTGATCTTGATGAAACTTCAGCAGTGTGTTCGTTGTTGGAGGCCGATCACATAGATGCAAATATCGTGAATCATATTTAGTACAGTCAATCATATTTAGTACACCACATACAGTGGTGGCACTAAGTCATAGTGCCACCAACTGGCATCAATAAATGTGTTACTTTCAAAATGCTTTAAAATCACCCTCTTATTTTTACCCGATTTGCTTCAGTCTTCATCAGAATAATGTCAAGACACCACAGATGTACTCCTGTGAAAGGATTCTTGATATCTAGCATACTGTTGTCATGACAACACGTCAAACTTTAAAATTCTTTTTGAGACTCTTAGCATGCTTCAAATTGCAATGGCGAGAAGCAGGGGCTCTAAAGCGCCACCTTTTGACTTAAGTTGGGGGTTAGTTTTACCTACAGTCAACAAACTCAGTACATATATTATTCTCATTGAGCTGGACAACTTTCTAATTTACAGTCATTTGCTCCAACCAACAGCTATGTGATTTTTTTTTTTAATCAAGCTCTGAATTTTTAACTACTGCTCCACAGGCTGTCATACAATTCACACCTAACTCAACATGATGCCAATATATTGAAGATGCTAAATTGGGAATGGAGATTGGATATCTCATACGGTGTTGCCATGGCGAGGGATTAAATTTAGGACAAAAAGGGAAAACAGGAAGTGTCTTGTATCTTTAAATTAAATTAAGGTTGTATGTTTGGTCATTGAACCTGAATTAATTAAAATTAATGTACATTTCAGATCAATATTTTTGTTTTCTTTCAAATTTTGTATTTTGAGATTAATTCATTCATGACACTGAGACATGAGAACAATATTCTCCTCTGAATTATATACCATTTGTTTCTATATAAAATAATACAAATATTAAAAATAAGCACTTTTTTTAATTAAAGCAGTAAGGCAGAGAGAGTCTATTTTACACTCTTGCTGGTTTACAGTTGAACCCTTACATTGCTGTCTGCATTTGCCTGCATTACAGGATCAGAAATTTCTTAGGCCTTATCTTTTATTTTTTCAATTTGATGTAGTGCCCTGACAATATAGTTTTATATAATTAGTTTATTTATTAGGTTAATAAAAAAAAAAAAAAAAACTTAATACTTTTGGAAGTACAATATATATATATATATATATATATATATATATATATATATATATATATATATGATTAATGATTAGATGCAAATGCTAAATTTATAATCACTTGCAACTGACCTATGACATCCTGTCACATGGAGTTTATTTAAATTTAAAGTCCCATGAAATCAAAATTGACCCTATTTACTTTGTTAGCGCATATTACTAGTCTTGTGGTGAACAATTAATCCGTGCAAGAAAATATTTAAAAAAAATTTTTTTTACAATGCAAATCTTTCATCAAAATCTGAAAATGCCCCTCCCCTCTGCATTGGAGGACCTTCTCTGATGACGTAGGTTTGAGGAATTGGTTTGGGCAACGCTTAACCACTCCCCTCAAACCGTTAGTCTGCTATGAGCAGAGATGGAGAGGAGGAGCGCAAGAGTAAAACCCTGCCCTCTGTTCAATATTCCTTTTCACTGGGAAATACGTCATAACACTGGAGAAAAGTCGTTTGCAACTTCCGGTTCACGAGGACTTTAAATGATCTCATGGGTAACACTTTATAATAACGTTCAGTTGTAAGTCATTTATAAGCGATTAGTTAATGATGAACTAGTCATTTACAGAACATTCATAAATGAGTAGCAAGTGATATACCAACATTTTATGTATGTTTTGTAAATTCCGTTACAAGTCATTTACATGTGATTAGTTAATGATTAACTAATTATTTACGAAACATGACTATGCGTTCATAAATGATTAATAAGTGATATGTTAATTACTGGATGTATGTTTTGTAGATTCAGTTATAAGTAATTTACAATTGATTAGTTAATGATTAACTAGTAATATACAAAACATGAATATGCATTTCATAAATGTTTAATAAATGTTTAGTAAATGCACCTGATGTGAGCAAAACATGCAAAAAAAATGTAACATAATTTATTAAACATTTATGAACGCATAGTCATGTTTAGTAAATGATTAGTTAATCATTAACTAATCAATTGTAAATGACTTATAACTGAATCTACAAAACATATAATGAACATATCACTAATTAATCATTTATGAATAATTAGTCATGTTTTTAAATGATTAGTTAATCATTAACTAATCAATTGTAAATGACTTGTAACACAATTTACAAAACATGCATAAAATGTTAGTATGTCACTTGCTACTCATTTATGAATGTTTTGTAAATGATTAGTTCATCATTAACTAATCACTTATAAATGACTTACAACTGAACATTATTATAAAGTGTTACCAATGATTTTTACATTTACCGGCTTTAAATGCATATTGCCCATTGTGCAAAGTTGCCCTAAAGTTACCTAGGTGGCGGTGGCGCAGGGCCTTGGGCCCATCATCGGTGCTTGCAGCTATATTTAAAACTGTTTTATTTTATTTTCTGTGTGTGTGTGTGTGTGTGTGTGTGTGTGTGTGTGTGTGTGTGTGTGTGTGTGTGTGTTTTTGTGTGTGTGTGTGTGTGTGTGTGTGTGTGTGTGTGTGTGTGTGTGTGTGTGTGTGTGTGTGTGTGTGTGTGTGTGTGTGTGTGTGTGTGTGTGTGTGTGTGAATGTGTGTGCTTTGACAATATTGTATGTAAAATAGTCATGCAAATAAATAATTAAGAAATTAAATGATTATACACAATCATCTATTTTCATTCACACATGTGGATGTTTACTTATGACATATTTGTCATTTATTTGCTCATTGCATCTGCAACTCATTTCTGGATCTCATCGAATGAAACACACTTGTTTTTAGTTTAAGTCTCTTTTGAGACTGATATGATCATCATCGCTACACCCCTGAAAATCAGCTGTTTTTTTACAGAACCTGATCATTTTGATGATCACATTTGATCTGTAATGGACTAAGCCACAAAAACCTCATTGGAGAGAGTTTACTATTCAATGGTCAGTAACTGGACACAGACAGAAGTCCTGTGTGTTTGGAGGCTTGATTTCTCTCTCTGATCACCTGAAACTAATCACAACTTTTCATGTCCTCGATCCGAACAGGCCAGACAGCTTTATTTCTGGAGCACTCTATACAGTACAATACAAATTAGCTGTGTCCCAATGTGAAGGCTGCATCCTTCGAAGGACGCACCATGTAGCCTTTGTAGGATTTCCTAATTGCGCAACCAGGTGTTTCTGATCACCGCTCATGGCGCCAAGTAACGTGCGAGAGGACAGCTGCCATCCTGATAATTCATTTGATATAATTGAGTAAACAGCTATGGAGCCAGAATTGGCTATTGTCATGTTTTATATTTTACTGGAGGACATGGTGAGGATGTTTCAGCCCCGGCGCTGCCAGATCATGTACTTTCGGTTTCGCCGTGTTTGAATATAAAACCCAATTGAATATAAACAAGTCCAGTATATCTACCGTTCGTCATCGCCAGCTTTCACAGTTACCAGGCGAGAAGAACAATCCTCCGTAGGCTAGACCAGTCCGAGCGCTTCAGATGCGCCCTTTGATATGGGACGCAGCTGAAGCTGAAAACAATTTGTTAATATTGTGATAATAGACCTACATTTTGTTACTTTAATTTTCGAAATGCATATTTCATTAAGTATTCACGTACAAATGTGAAGTAACCTACTGAAGTACTTTTTTTCCCTCACAGATGATTTTACATTAAACTACACAAAAGTATATAGTTTAAATGTAACAACCTTGAAAATATTCAGAAGTAAAATGCAGTAGTAGCATAATATAAATTCAAAACTATCATAAAAACCCTGACAAGGAGTTTTTTTTTTCCCCTGCAGAATACATACCTCTAGTTTTACTCTTGATACTTTAACTACATTAGAGTATGCAAGATAATTTTGCTTAACTAAGGTTTTAGTAGTTTTTCCCCAATGCAGTATTAGTAGTTATTAAAAGTACTTTTTTTCAGAAATATACTCTTTTTGAAAAAAAAATAAAACCTCAGTGACATGACAGCCGTCGATTGAGTCAGCCCTGCAAACCTGTTGGTAGACAACTTAGTGGATAGTGTAAATATGCACTCAAACACTCTGGAGATCATCCCAGATGATGTCCCACCGGCAGGAGGCATTACCAGGGGCAGCCCATCCCGGTCCAGCGGCTCCACCAGGGTCTCCCTGCTCAGCTCAATACAAGTCTACATCATTTCTTCTTATTTTATGTACTGTAAATTTAAATGTTTATGTTGATTTTTATATGTTTAACGTATGTTGTTAATAGTTGGGAAAAGTACTTTAATGTAGCCCGTAGAACAAATGATTTTCATTTACCAATTTTATTTGAAAAAAAAGAAAAGGTATAGAAATTATGACTGTCATTACTAAAATAAACAATGTCCTGAATGATTAATTCTCTTTAATTTACACTTTTAAAAAATAAAAGTGAAAAAAAAGTTAAAGAATGTGTAGAGAAAATATCTATTTTTCAATCTTTCTCTCAAGAAGAGAAAACAGCCTGTCCATCCTCTCCCTCCTCTCATGTGCTCTCCTCGCCTCTGCCTCCCTTTCTAGTTGCCCTTTGTCTCGCCGTCTTCGTGCTGGTGCTGGTGCTGGTGCTGCCCCTGGCTCCTCCTCACCGTGGGTACCCACTACTGAACTCGGCCCTGGTGTGTCCTCAGGGATTGAGGCGATGAGGACAGGGGGGTTGGTGCAATGCCTGTCCCAACACCTCATCCATGAGGATAAACCAGGGCCAAGTTCAGCAGTGGGTTTCCCACTCACACCCTCTCCTGTCCCAGGACACTTGCAATCCTAAGGGCAGAGCAAATTAACCATAGCTTGTTAACAACAACAGCACAATACATTTCAGCAAAGACGTGTGTATTAATTTTCTTACTTTGTATTTATTTATTTTTTCTCTTGAATTGCTCTAAAAAAGCAGAAAAGGGTACTTAACACAGGGGTGCAATATTAAGTGCAATTGTTAACACTGCAAAATATGACACATCAAGGCATGCATACAAAATACTTCAGAAATCATATTTCTGGAAACTCAAATTTGGTTAAAACCACATAGCTTTCATGACAGCACTACAAAAACACATAAAAGTGAAACCCCATTCCCTTATCAACTGCTTTTCTTATTGTTGTGGGCTTTATAGGGTAAGTGATATTTCTTATAATACACAAATGAGATAGACTAGTGCAAATATTACAAATAGGTCGTTAAACTAATATTAGCACAACTTTTGCCTCAAAATACCTGAGAAATGAAGCCACGCAATGGTGACGAAGGAGTTAATATGAAGTTTACAAGAAACTTTAACTCTGGTTTCGCTAGATATTTGAGTAAATGAAAACATAATACTTACATTTAAATGTGAATCTGTCCACCACCGAACTCTAGTCTCGGCCACCCTTAAAATTAAATAAAAAATGCTGTCGTCACCGGCGCGCAATGACTTATGGGGTTGGATAGGGTAGGATAGGCCACTTAGGATCCTTTTATCCTTCCTTTCACAGGGAAACGAAGGGTGCATTTGGCGTCGCTTTTGGATCAGGGTAGCCTTCGTCGCGTCGCGATGACGCAATCCGCCTTCAAATGCGACCTTCGGAGGATGCAGCCTTTGAATTGGGACGTCCTTTGTCGCGCCGCTGCATGTGACGCAATCGGCCTTCAAATACGGCCTTCGGAGGATGCAGCCTTCACATTGGGACACAGCTATTGTTTCAAAGCAGCTTCAAACGCACATGATGTGCTGAGTCACATGATCTTCAAAGAAAAAGAAGAAGAAGTCACATGATCTTCTGAGTCACATGATGTTCTGGAGCACAGGCTTACGAGAGTTTGAAGATGGCAGGTTCAGTGGTTTCAATTATAATGTTTAGACCCGTGTTTACTGTTAAATACTGTGTTTTTGGATATCTGCTCAAACGTAGATGTGTATAATATGGTAACACTAATGTTTCATAGTTTGGAGCGGCTCGATCGCTTCAGTAAATGTTCTCTGCACGCGCTGTGAGTTTGAAAAGCAAAACGCACCAAGCATTAGGCTTCATGTTTTACTCCAATCTCATTTCATAACATCATAATGAATGGAAACATTTTCAAGTAACATATGATAATCAATATATTTTTCTCTAGTGTAGTGTACTGAAGTGTTCCTTTTTAACGATTTATAGGCCGTCTGCTATAGGTTATTGTCATTATTATTATTTTATGCAGCCTTACATGTATATCAGCATGTTCACAGTTGTTTCTTTTTTTTTTTTTTTTATTTACAGGGACCAGGTGCCCCACTGATGAGTCCTGCTGACTTCAACATTCACATGAGTCTCTGTACATGAACATGGTAAAGTGAAAAATCTAACAAAAATCAAACTAACCCATGTTTCAGGAATGGCACAAAGGTGTGTGACTGTTCAAGTCTCTGTCTTTAGATCAGTGTGTTGTGTTGTAAATAAATCCAAACAATCTAAATCTCCTCATTCTTTGTGCAAGGTTGCTCAGAATGGTAGGGCCTGATAGCTCCTAATAGGGCCATTATGGGAGGGTCTTTGTCTTTCTCAGGTGTGAAACACATCAATATTCATGATGATAAAGCATGAATAAAGCTTAAAGCTTTCTTACACAAAACATGACTTACAAATTTTAAATCAATATATTGTTTTATCTGAATGAGTAGGCAGGATGATTTTCTCATAGTTTTGAACAAATATTCTAGGCTACGTGATACAATTTTCAAAAGTCTTGTGAAGAAATATTCAGTATGGGTTTCATGACCTTATTTCAGAGCATGTCAGAACACCTCCAGGGCCAGAAAACACCTCAGACCCCAGAGGGTTAAAGTAATGTAATCGTCTGGTTTTAGCCAGGTTTCTGTCAAACACAGCATATCTAGGTTATAGTCTGTAATCATATCATTAACAACGAGTGCTTTTGAAGTAAGAGATTGAATATTCAGCAACCCAAGCTTTATCATTTGCTCATTTGTATTATATCTGTTTTTTATTTGTTGAACATCAATTCAATTTTTACCCTTAAATGGGTTTGGAAGTTGTTTGTATTCCCTAATTGATGATAGCTAGGTGAAAGAGGCTCTATGTGATGGGATTTATCTGACCTTGGTGACGCGAGGCCGCTAGCAGACGGTCGGTTTAGCCAGTCTGTCTGCTTCCTGACCTGAGCCCCAGATTGTCATGTTTGAGCTCTAAGACTATGAGCCATATTACTAGAGAGAAGAGCAGCACCATCCCAGGAGGGATGAATACCATCTCTTTTCAACAGGTCAGGTCTGCCCCAAAAACTTTTCCAATTGTCTATGAACCCTACAGTTTTATTGAAGTGCTGAAATAACTCTTTCTGAAATGCACAGTGAACTGGTTTGCTTAGTGCTGGTTTGAATGGACTTAAGGATTCTTAAAGACCTAAGTGCATATGGACTCTGATGGATAAGCTAATATGCTGGATTGTGATTTCAGTCTAGAAATGTTGATGTGAACTACATGTTCAATTAATTCTGAAACTGGTGGTTTGCACCCCAAATTAGGCAAGGCAAGGCAAGGCAAGTTTATTTATATAGCACATTTCATACACAATGGCAATTCAAAGTGCTTTACATAGAAGAAATTAAAATAATAAAAAGAAATAAGAATAATTAAAACAGTTTAGAAAAATAAAAAAATAAAATAAAATACAGTACAAACAGTCGGACGAACAGTGGCACAGCTGCTCATTCAGTAAATGCATAGCTAAACGGAAGTGTTCTGAGTCTGGATTTGAATGTGACTACAGTAGGAGCACATCTGATCTCCTCTGGAAGCTGGTTCCAGCATAATAGCTAAAAGCAGACTCGCCATGCTTAGAGTGAACCCTTGGTATTTCTAGCTGATATGATCCTAGTGATCTGAGTGATCTGTTGGGTTTATATTCAGTGAGCATATCTGCAATATATTGAGGTCCTAGGCCATTGAATGATTTATATACCAGTAATAATACTTTAAAATCAATCCTAAATTTAACTGGGAGCCAGTGTAAAGACCTGAGGACTGGTGTGATATGTTCATATTTTCTGGTTCTGCTCAGAAATTAGTTGAAAATACATGAACTGAATTTAAATGAACTGAATCTAATTTTTTAATTAACTGATTTCTTTTTGTTGAATGGTTTTGGCATGCATAATGAGCCCCTGAATTGGGAATTGAGTATTTTAATTTCTGGGATATTCTTCTTATAAATTTGTATTACTTTGTATTAACTGTGCATTTGTGAATCATTAATGCTTTGCCCTTACAGAATGGTATTTTGCTTAAAAACGATTAACAGTTTCTATGAATTGAGCCTTGCTGTTTGTGTGTTTATACCTCATCCAGATATTAAGGGTTCAAACTTTTTTAAATGTGTGAATCCTTTGTTCAGTTCAAGTTTTGTTCTCATCCAATACTGTAAATCCAACTGATCTCAAAGAGCAGCGTGCCCTTATGTACTGATCCCACACCAACGCTTCATACTGAGCCTATCTGAGCTGTGTTCTCCGACCGGATTCATCCCGCAGTAATAAACACACTGCAGTCGCTCCGGATCTCTGGAGCATCTAAAAATGGAGGGACAGCTTTTTTTCTGGCAAATCTAAAATGTAATTTGATCTGTAAATGACTGACTGAGCAGATCCAGATGACATAGGGACATTTGTGGTAATAAACCGAGAACCAAATGTTCATCACCAACAAAACACACTACTTTCATTTGATTGTGTGTGTGTGTGTGTGTGTGTGTGTGTGTGAGAGAGAGAGAGAGAGAGAGAGAGAGAGAGAGAGAGAGAGAGAGAGAGAGAGAGAGAGAGAGAGAGAGAGAGAGAGAGAGAGAGAATTTGTGATTTATAAGATACAAGAACATGACATCAACCCCAAGAAGAGAGAGCACATCAACAGAAAAGAAAGTCAAACATATTCAACATAAAAGCTGATGACTCCAAATTCAAGTGTTGTAATCAAAGGTGCCAGTCAAAGTGATGATGATGTGATTAATAAAACATCATCTCTGTCTGTCTGTAGGAGCTGTAGATATCACTAGCTGTTAGCTCACGTTTTCTCTATGATTTCGGCTGTGAGAATATCATTTCACGAGATCAGATAGAGTAGTATGTGGATTTGACGTGCTGTCTGAGGAGAGGCTCGAGCCCACAGTATTTCTGGTTAGGAAAGTAACCAGGCGAGTGTTAGGAGACGGGGTGGAGAAGTGATGCTGAAAACTGTTGAGGAACATTGGTCAGTCATGAAATGACTGTCAGAAATGACAGAATTTTCAGTTTTCCTCAGAGGGTCCTTTCAAACCGACATCAAACAGCTGAAGAACAAGCGGAAAAGTTTATTTAAACGGTCTAGCAGCTAAAGGTGAGAAGGTGAGAAGAAATACATTCAATTTAATATTTAAAGGCAGGGTAGGTAGGATTTTTCTAAAAAAAAACATTCCAAATTTGTTTAAACTGTCTTTATATACCAATACATAAGTAAAATGTAAGTACTCTGAAAAAGAGAGTATAAAAATCGAGTGTCTGTAGACCTCTCACGACTGTTGTAAACACAGCTAATTATTTCCATTCACTCCACCCCCTCCTCACAAAGCCACGCCCCCAAACCACATGAACGCGCGACTCCGACCGCTGAGCTGGAAGACGCATTTATTTAACGTTACCTGAGACGAGTGGAGAGGAAGGAGCGCAGTGCATGCAGTGACATCATGTCAGAATCACATGTAATACAATACCTAACTTTATCACTATGAATATAAACAAATAAGATGGCTTTTAGTACTCACTATCAAGCTAGCATATCGATACTGGTAAAGTTTAAAATATATTTTGTTTGATTCGGTAACGAGCTATATTTAGGCTATAGGTAACGAGCTATATTTATAAGGCAAAGCTAAAAACAGGTTGCATTGATACACGTTTTTCCATTACCATCAGTTAAACTGTGATGAAGGTGAATTTCGTGTAAGATTCATAACATATACGGTGTTTTGCATGTAAGAGTTTCCATGATGAAAACATTGTTGACTCTAATGAGGACTACACTCCGGAGAAAAGTACCGCATCGTCGGTTCGAGGACAGGTCCGGGGTCGAGGGCGAAGCAGAGGAGGTCGTTCAAGAGTGCGGGCAGGGTCAGAGGAAGTAGTTTTTGCCTTGTTTGCCTTCGCTGACTGCATATGCAGGTGCTTTGAATTTTGAATGCTCTTTCTCTGCCATAATTTTACTCTTCGTAGGTTCCGCGCCTCTCTTGCACTCCTCAAATCAAACGGGTGCGTGCGCATATGGGCAGATCTAGCAACAGGGGTGGTAGCCATGGTTGCGAGAGTGAGTGACAGTCGCCCAAACCAATCAATTGTTTCATCCCGAATGGAAATAATGAGCTGTGTTTATTGCAGATTAAAAGGTCTACAGTCACTCGATTTTTATACTCTCTTTTTCAGAGCACTTACATTTGAATTGGTATATAAAGACAGTTTAAACAAATTTGGAAAAAAGTTTTTTAGAAAAATCCTACTTATCTTATTAAACCTTTAATTTACAGTTTTTTTCAATTGCTTACACACAAAATAAAAAATTTGGCTCATTGTGTCAAAACTCAACACACAAGATTTCTTGACACAGCACTTGGAGATCAACATCTAACTGCCAATGCAAAATAACATTCTGCAATCAAAACGTAACACTCTAACTTGAAAAGGCCCTCTTCGGATCGATAGGAAACACACATGCTCATGCAATATAAACAGTCAAAGCAAACACAACACACAGGTCAACTTTACTCAAGACACTGCCTACATTTGTAGTCTGTAAACCGTGTTTATTTCCACAACCAAAACTCAGTGTACAGGTGCAGAACTACTATAAGTATTGAACATCTGGTGTAGGTGTTTCTATTGCAGGTCCATGTCAGGGATCTCGTCGTCGATTGGGGTCGGGCCACAGCACCTCGTCCACATCACAGGCAATGTCTTCCCTTGCCAGGCAACGGGGAAAATATCTCTGTGTGTGGCGTATCCACCCATGGATCGACCCCACCTCGATGTCCCCACATGCCTCCTCCATCGCTCGCAGGAGCGGCACGCGTACATGTGGTAGGCGGTCGTAGACCTTCCACCGCCATGCCGAAAAGAATTCCTCGATCGGATTTAGGAACGGGGAATAAGGGGGCAGGTGCAACACTATGAAATGGTCGTGGTTGGCAAACCAGTCCCGGACCAGAGCAGCCCGGTGGAAACTGACATTATCCCAGATGACAACAAACATGGGCTGCCCTGGTCTGTCCTGTGTGACCACAGCATGTAGTGCATCGAGAAATGCCAGTAGGTGTGCAGTGTTGTAGGGTCCTAGGGTGGCATGGTGATGGAGGACCCCTTGACCACTAATGGCGGCACACATGGTGATGTTGCCCCCGCGCTGCCCGGGGATGTTCACGATGGCCCTTTGGCCGATGATGTTCCGGCCCCGACGTCTGGTTTTTGCCAGATTGAACCCAGCTTCATCTATGTAGATGTACTCATGTTGCTGCGCTGCCGCATCGAAGGCCAGGACAGTCTGTAACAGAACATGCATATACCAAAATGTCACTATTGTGTTCCTGAATACAGCGGTACTGCCTCTACAATGTCGCACAATGACTGTGAATTGGGTTGGACACATTCGGATATCACCAAAATGTTGGCAATGTCCCTCCAACACTGCAAAAAATCTTGTCTTAAAAATTTTGTTCTATTGGCAAAAAAAAGTCAAATTTATCTTGTTTTCAGGTAAAACAATCTAGATGGTTAGCTTATTTTACATAAAAACAAGATAAATGTGACCTTTTTGCCAATGGAACAAGATTTTTAAGTATTTTTTTCTTGACTGCAACACTGTTCCTCTCAAATGGAACCTTGTAAAGTTGTTTCATGCTGACGTGGTGTTCCCGCAGGACCCGGGCGAGTGTCGTCGTACTGACACTGTGCACATTGTGGAAAATTGCCTGGTCTTCGAGGATGCGCTCACGGAATTGGCGCAGGGTGATGGTGTTGTTTGCCACCACAAGGTTGACAACGGCCAGTTCCTGGGCATGGGTGAACACTCGTTGCCTCCCTCCCACGGCAGGTCGCCTGGCAGTTCTGCAAACAATGCATGATTAGTGTCGATGGTTAGGTTCTGTTCCCCATCCCGTACTGTCATACTGTACGTGGTGAAATACTGTATAACCAGATTCAGCCAGAACGCTGATGCACAGCAAATTTGAAAACGCAAATTTAACACTCTCAGAGTTACAGTCAAATTATGTAACACTCCCCCAGGGTTTATATGTAAACCACTGTAAAAGTGTTAAATTACTGTAACACTGGAAAATCTACACTAACACTAGACAATTTGCTGTGTGGGTACTGTGCAGTCCTTTGGCGTTAATTCAGGACATACCTGTTTTCTTGTCGGTACGTCCGAATGATGCTGGCTACCGTGAAGCGGCTGAGGTTGGGCCGGACCCTCTGCCCGGCCTCCCTCATAGTCAGGCCATGGTTGATGACATGGTCCACCACAGTGGCCCTGATGTCGTCAGTGATAGTTGTGCGTCTGCCTGGTTCCCGTTCAGGTTGGTGCCATTCTCCTCTCCCTCTTCCCACGTCTCTTCCTCGTTCTCCTCTCCCTCTTCCCCCATCTCGTTCTCCTCTCCCTCTTCCTCCATCTCGTTCTCCTCTCCCTCTTCCTCCATCTCTTCCTCGTTCTCCTCTCCCTCTTCCCCTGTCTCTTCCTCGTTCTCCTCTCCCTCTTCCCCCATCTCGTTCTCCTCTCCCTCTTCCTCCATCTCGTTCTCCTCTCCCTCTTCCTCCATCTCTTCCTCGTTCTCCTCTCCCTCTTCCCCTGTCTCTTCCTCGTTCTCCTCTCCCTCTTCCCCCATCTCGTTCTCCTCTTCCTCTTCCCCCATCTCGTTCTCCTCTCCCTCTTCCCACGTCTCTTCCTCGTTCTCCTCTCCCTCTTCCCACGTCTCTTCCTCGTTCTCCTCTCCCTCTTCCCCCATCTCGTTCTCCTCTCCCTCTTCCCCCATCTCGTTCTCCTCTCCCTCTTCCCCCATCTCGTTCTCCTCTCCCTCTTTCCACGTCTCTTCCTCGTTCTCCTCTCCCTCTTCCCCCATCTCGTTCTCCTCTCCCTCTTCCCACGTCTCTTCCTCGTTCTCCTCTCCCTCTCCCCACGTCTCTTCCTCGTTCTCCTCTCCCTCTTCCCCCATCTCGTTCTCCTCTCCCTCTTCCTCCATCTCGTTCTCCTCTCCCTCTTCCTCCATCTCTTCCTCGTTCTCCTCTCCCTCTTCCCCTGTCTCTTCCTCGTTCTCCTCTCCCTCTTCCCCCATCTCGTTCTCCTCTCCCTCTTCCTCCATCTCGTTCTCCTCTCCCTCTTCCCACGTCTCTTCCTCGTTCTCCTCTCCCTCTTCCCCCATCTCGTTCTCCTCTCCCTCTTCCCCCATCTCGTTCTCCTCTCCCTCTTCCCACGTCTCTTCCTCGTTATCCTCTCCCTCTTCCCACGTCTCTTCCTCGTTCTCCTCTCCCTCTTCCCCCATCTCGTTCTCCTCTCCCTCTTCCCCCATCTCGTTCTCCTCTCCCTCTTCCTCCATCTCTTCCTCGTTCTCCTCTCCCTCTTCCCCTGTCTCTTCCTTGTTCTCCTCTCCCTCTTCCCCCATCTCGTTCTCCTCTCCCTCTTCCCCCATCTCGTTCTCCTCTCCCTCTTCCTCCATCTCTTCCTCGTTCTCCTCTGCCTCTTCCCCTGTCTCTTCCTCGTTCTCCTCTCCCTCTTCCTCCATCTCTTCCTCGTTCTCCTCTCCCTCTTCCCCCGTCTCTTCCTCGTCTTCTCCTTCCCCTTGGTCCTTCGGCCTCCATATTCGCAATTGTATCACGACAGGTGCGCATACCTGAGTTCTATTTATAGTGCTACAGCTGTGACTGATTGGTGTTCAATTACCGGTTAAGTGTTTTACTGTCAAGTCAAGTCAAGTTTATTTATATAGCGCTTTTCACAACACAGGTTGTATCAAAGCAGCTTCACAGTAATAAATTAGAACAATACATCAATGTTTGTTTCTAGTGGAACGTCTACGTTTGGTAATGCTGATCAATAGTATCGTTGATTGATTAATTAAATTAAATATCCCCAAATATCCCCAACTGAGCAAGCCAAAGGCAACAGTGGTAAGGAACCGAAAAACTCCATCAGGTGACCTAATGGAGAAAAAAAAAAACCTTGGGAGAACCCGGGCTCAGTCGGGGGCCAGTTCTCCTCTGGCGTTTATGAACTAGAGGTCGGATTTAACTGTAGGATTAAAAGTATTATATGAATGCCTGGCTGAAGAGATGCGTCTTTAATCTAGTTTTAAACTGGGAGAGCGAGTCTGAGCAACGAACAGTATCCGGAAGACTATTCCAGAGTTTTGGTGCTAAATGTGAAAATGCTCTCCCTCCTTTGGTGGACCTAGATATCCTAGGTATGACCAAAAGCCTCGAATTTAGTGACCTTAAAGAGCGCGATGGATTATAGGGCGATAGAAGATCCGTTAAATAGACTGGAGCTAAGCCGTTTAGGACTTTATAAGTCAGTAGCAATACCTTGTAATTAATACGGGACTTTATAGGTAACCAATGTAGGGATGATAAAATCGGTGTTATATGATCATATTTTCTTGATCTAGTAAGAACTCTAGCGGCGGCATTTTGGACTAACTGTAGCTTGTTTATTGAGGATGCAGGACAACCAGCTAATAACGCATTACAGTAATCTAGTCTCGAGGTCATGAATGCATGAACTAACTTTTCTGCATCAGAAACAGATAGCATATTACGTAGCTTAGCAATGTTTCTAAGGTGGAAAAAGGCTGTTCTTGTAACATATGAAATATGATTTTCAAAAGACAGGTTGCAGTCTAATATAACACCCAGGTCTTTTACTGTAGAGGATGAAGTAACAGGACATCCTACTATGTTAAAGTTGTATTGTGAGAGGTTTTGTGGGTGGTTTTTTGAACCGATAAGTAGTACCTCTGTCTTGTCTGGATTTAATAAAAGAAAATTATGCGTCATCCAATCTTTTATATTTTTAACACACTCGGTCAATTTGGATAATTTAGCGTTTTCATCTGGCCGTGATGAAATATAAATTTGAGTGTCATCAGCATAACAATGGAAACTAATTCCATGTTTCCTTATAATATTTCCAAGTGGCAGCATATATATTGAGAATAATAGAGGGCCTAACACAGATCCCTGCGGCACTCCATAGTTTACTGGAGTTATGATAGATTTTTCTCCATTTAAATAAACAAAATGGTAGCGTTCAGATAAATACGATCTAAACCAGCTTAATGCTTGTCCTTGAACACCAGTATAATTTTGTAGTCGATCTAAGAGTATTGTATGATCTATAGTATCGAACGCAGCACTAAGATCAAGTAAAACTAATATTGAGATACAGCCTTGGTCAGAAGCTAAAAGTAAATCATTTGTGATTTTAACGAGCGCAGTTTCAGTGCTATGATGCGGCCTGAACCCAGACTGAAACTTTTCATAGGTGTCATTTTCTTGTAAGAAAGAGCCCAGTTGAGCGGACACAACTTTTTCTAGTATTTTAGACATAAAAGGTAGATTTGAAATGGGTCTATAATTTACTAGATTATTTGGGTCTAATTGTGGTTTCTTAATGAGAGGTTTTATAACTGCCAGTTTAAATGTTTTTGGAACATAACCTAAAGATAAAGACGAGTTAATAATATTGAGGAGAGGCTCTTCCACTACAGGTAACACTTCTTTCAATAGCTTAGTTGGTATAGGATCTAGTAAACATGTTGTTGTTTTAGATGAAGTAAAAAGTTTATTTAACTCTTTTTGTTCTATAGTTGTAAAGCACTGTAATTGTTCTTGCGGGGTGATAATTGAGGCTGAATTATAAGGCGCGATTGAGGATTGAACGTTTACAATTGTGGTTCTGATGTTTTCTATTTTCTCAGTGAAGAACTTCATGAAATCATTACTACTAAACTGTAATGGAATATTTTGTTCAGGAGACATCTGTTTATTTGTTAGTCTCGCCACGGTGTTAAATAAGAACTTAGGATTGTTATGGTTGTTTTCTATTAGTTTGCGTAGATGCTCAGCCCTGGCCGCTTTAAGGGCCTTTTTATAACGTGACATACTGTCTTTCCATGCGATTCTAAAGACCTCTAAGTTGGTTTGTTTCCATTTACGCTCTAAATTACGGGTTTCTCTCTTTAGAACACGCGTAGTATTGTTGTACCATGGTGCTTTACTTTTCTCTCTGACTTTTTTTAATCTAATGGGCGCAACAATATCCAATGATCCAGAGAGAATGGTGCTCATAGTGCTAGTTAATTCCTCAAGTTCATCTGTTTGTTTGGGTTCACTGAGCAGCTGAGACAGATCCGATAAGCTGTTTGAAAAATTATCTATGGTGGATGGAAGGATTGTTCTGCCTAATCGATAACGCGGCGCAGCATGATATATTACAGGAGTACGTAATATGCAAGTTACCATGTAATGGTCAGTGACATCGTCACTTTGTGGAATGATATCTATATCGGTTGGATCGGTTCCATGTGATATAATTAAATCGAGTGTATGATTAAATCGATGAGTCGGTCCGGTAATGTTTTGCTTGACCCCAAAGGAGTTTAATAAATCTGTAAACGCAGCCCCTAACGCATCATTTTGATTATCTACATGGATATTAAAGTCTCCAACAATTAATGCTTTATCGAAGTTAACTAATAGGTCTGAGAGAAAATCTGCAAACTCTTTTAGGAAATCAGCGTAAGGCCCAGGCGGTCTATATACGGTAGCCAAGGCTAGAGATAATAGGGATGTTTTTCGAACATCTAAGAGCGTAACATTTAGTACAAGTACTTCAAATGAAATAAACTTATAACCCGTTTTCTGAGTAACATTGAGAAAATCTCTATAGATTGTTGCAACACCGCCGCCACGACCATTCAGACGGGGCTCGTGCTTATAGGAGTATCCTGCTGGAGTAGACTCATTTAAACCAAAATAATCATTTGGTTTAAGCCAGGTTTCAGTAAGGCAAAGTACATCGAAGCTATTATCTGTGACTATTTCATTTACAATAACCGCCTTAGGTGTGAGTGATCTAATGTTTAGAAGACCTAGCTTTAAAAATTGTTTTTGATTACCAATAGCAACATTTTCTGGTTTAATAACAATTAGATTTTTTCTAGATCCTGCAGTAGATTTATGATTTGATCTCACTAAACGAGGAATAGACACAGTTTCTATGCAATGTTCTACACTATTTATATCAGTTAAATTGGTGCAGCAGAGACTATGATTTGGACTTTTGTTTACTAGTCAAAAGGTATTTAACATTTTGGAGATGTTATCTGACAGAAGATCCGATCCGAATCTGCTTGGGTGTAAGCCATCAGCACGGTAAAGCCTAGGACGCTCCCAAAACAGATTCCAATTATTTACAAAGAGAAGTTTCTGCTCATTGCACCATGACATTAACCATTCATTAAGCGCAAATAATCTACTAAACTTTTCATGACCTAGTCGGTACGTGGGAAGCGGTCCTGACACAATAATCGTTATATCAGGCGATGTGCTGCGTACCGTATCGATCAGATTCCTGAAGTCTTTCTTCAGAACCTCCGTCTGGCGCAGTCTGATGTCGGCCCCTCCCGCGTGCAGGACCACGGTTCCGACGTGCTCGTTCAGAATCTCGGGAACGTGAGCAGCGATTTCAGAAACACGAGCACCAGGAAAGCAGTGACTATGCACCTTACTTTTATTTAACGTAACGTGTACGTGTTGAACGATGGAATCGCCGATGATCACAGCATCGCGTTCTGTTTCGCGAAGAGGGGAGAAGCGTTTTTTTTTGTGGATATCTCGAAAACCGGGAGGGTCGGAGAGAGTTTTCTTGGTCTAGACCTGACTCGCGACTTCCGCTGCGGAAAAATCCAGGCTTCGCAATGGCATGTTGGAGCCGGAGTGAACGAGACCATGGCTGATCGCGACCTCGACGTTCGGGACCGATGTTGAGGAACGCACGGAGTAGACGAGGTCGGAGTCAGCGGGTTAGTAACGTTAATCTCTGATTTGTGTGCCTCGGCACGTGATGTTTCAAGAGCTAACCGCCGGTCTATCAGCTCGGCTTTTCTTACTAAAAGGTCGTGGATCTGTTTCTCAACAGCTTCCAGCTCAGACTGCACCGCGTGCAGCTCAAATGTGTCCTCACCTGCACCAAAAGGTAGACTACTTACATTTGATATATTCTCCATTTTAACAGATGGACAGTAAGTTAAGTTAGCAATGACGCTACCAGTGGTGCTATCAATATTAATACTAATTTATGGCTTAAGTCTTGGATATAATCCGTCTTTTCAGTGGTACGGGTGTAGAGTAGACGCACGATAGGCGAAAAAATGTTTGTTTGTAAATGAGTGCGGAGAAGACGCGTTCAGCCGTGATCCACGGACGTAACCTATAAGAGTATCCAGCGTTGGATCACAAGGCTTGAGACGCGTCTGCTCAACAATCCGCGTTATAACTATGAGGTGAGGAAAAGTAGAAAATGTTCGTTGTAAGTGAGTTTAAAGAGAAATCAAGAATTATAAATCAATCGATGGAGCTCCAAAGACAACAACGCGCTCAGACGCGACGCATGCGCATTCGAAACAGGAAGTCTGGAATAGTGAACAGGAAGTCTGGAATACTGTGTGTGCGGGGGTGTTGCTATTGTCGCATGTGTTTTTATTATTGAATGGATGTGCTGTATGCAAAGTGTTTCCTCATTTTCCAACGTGTGTAACATACAACACTGTGTGTGTAGTGTTTTTCACCGTGTGTTGCACAATTGTTTGCAGTGCAATGCCTACAATGTGTTTATTCATTTGGTGCCTGTGTGTAAGACATGCATGCAAACGGTACGGTTTTGACGCTTTGATCTGGGCATTCACTTTTTGTGTTTTAGCAATTGGGAAAAACTGTAATATTCAACAATATTATTGATCTGCCTGCATTGACACCATTATATGAGAACTGAACTGAGCTGGACGATGACATCACAGTTTTCTCCAGAGCGGCTGTATATATAAATGAACTAAATTAATAACTTTTTTTTAAACAAAAATGAACCATCACTGAACTTACTGAAGCTGGACTGTGACGCTATTTTCTGCTGGAAACAAACCTTTTTGCATTATTTTCCTCTAATCTCTGTAAAGCTGCTTTGAAACAATCTGTATTGTAAAAAGCGCTATATAAATAAATGTGACTTGTGACTTGACAGCAACATAATTTCTGTTCTTTATTTAAGGATTGGGAAAGATGGAGGAAAAGTGAAAATCAGAAGTATCACACAACGCTCCCCTGCTATGATCTCTCGATCACAGAGATCATCCTGATATGTGCCTCACCTGAATGTTTGAAGAGTTTGAATGGTAATTTGGGTCTTTGTAAAGCTCTGACAGTGCGTCTGTAACTCGGCATTACAAAGGACACGTCCATGGCGTCCCTCTGACAATGAGGAACAGGACTTTCAATCCGGGTTTGGCTTCCCAATGTTGAGTGATGGCTTGGCATTTCCGCGAGGGCATTTTCACAGCTCTTCCTTCACATGGTGATCTGCTCTGTGCTTTACTTCTCATTCTTTAACACACACTGATGGGAGATTCCCCAATAACAGCGCATTCTGACTGTCGTCTGACATTTACCCAATGCCATCGACATCAGCGAGGGTTCTGCACTCAGCATTATGGGATGTTTTAATAGAAGATGTTTTTTTATACAACAGGTCATGTCCTCATTTAGACAGTTTAGACTCATTCCTCAGTTTGACACTGTCTTTATCCAGCATCTTTCACTCTTAGATTCATCTGTTAATATTGGATGTTTTGGATTGATCATTTGTTTAATATTGATATTTTATTTCCTAATTATGTCCTTGAAAAGATATCTGGTGAACATTCATTTTGCCCATCTATACTAGATCTACTAAACGTGGCCAGTGAAAAGTGAACTCTACTCAATTTTACTCATCTACTCAGTTCACACACACTCACGCACGCGCAGGCAATATATATATATATATATATATATATATATATATATATATATATATATATATATATATATAGTCAATATATAAACACAACAGATCATTCATTAGACACTACATAAAAAAAATGGAGAACAGCATTCAGAGCATGAGGGTTACAAAAAAAGTATATTGTAACACAGTAAAACCTGCAATTACATAAAAAAGTATAGCAATCGCAACGAAGGTGAATATGTTGTACACCAATCCCATTGATCGTGAGTCAGATCAAGTGCGAGGACTGGTTTATTAGGATATCTCTGAAGGACTTCATATACTGTAGCTCACAGTGTGAGTCCTGGAGATCTGTTGTGGAGAGTGTGAGGGTTCGGTTGTGCGAGAGAAAGATGGCTCTACCCACAACACTGTCATGCAAGCTGGAATTATTTACAGCAACAGAGATATAATATACAGTGTATATACAGTATATAATATATATATATATATATATATATATATATATATATATATATATACAGTATATAATATATATATATATATATATATATATATATATATATATATATATATATATATATATATATATATATATATATATACAGTGTAAACGCCAAAACCCAAAAATACAAAGTGGCAAAAAAAACAAAAAAAACAACAACTGGAAAATAAAGATGAAAAACATATCTATATGAAATATTCACTTTGATGGATTGCTCACGCCACCACAGTGATAGGTTTGAGTCTGGCCTCGTCTTTCATAGGCCGTCCGCTTTATATGTTTCATCAACTGTAATTGTGTGGTGTGCTACCGGGAATCTCTGCATTCTCCACAGGCTTTACACCAACATCAACTCTCCTTTGTTTGGATTACCCTTGTGGATTATATTTCATCCTTTTATTTCTTCTTTCAACTTTGCCTTTGGGGATTAAAATTTGAGTTATTCGCTACGATTAGACTGAGGTCCTGAACTGAACTGACTCTGAACTGATTTTTTGTGCACAGACAATCTGATCATTGCTGGATTCCTTATATTTCCTTACATTTACAGGTTCCTTATATTCTTTTTTGACGTTTAATTATTATTATTTTTTTTCAATTGCTAACAAGCATTGATCAAAACTGAAGCCACATTTTGAAAACTCTTAACACATTCAGTGAAACATAAGTCTATGCGGACCAAACTGTGAATCATTTTTCATTGCTTTCATACCAAATGCATTTAATGACCACATTTTCCAAAATCCATGAATACTTTTGTCATTCATACTTCACCATCTGCAAAACACTATATATTTGGAGGAAGTTTATCTATATTTATATATAATCTGGAGGAAGTTTCTGATGTGGCGGTGTGGTCTTCTCCGCACACATTTATAAGGTTTTACAGCCGGACCGTAATAGCATCTCGATCCCTTCTCAGGGAATAATGCTTACATTTGTAATCTGAGACACTCTCTATGGGATGTATTTTCTAAAGTATCCTGAGATTCTGATTGGTATGTCATCAGTTTTGCTACTTGATCTATACTCATGTATACATTTGTACTATTAGAGTTCACATTGTGATGCTTGAGTTACAGTTTTTCTCAATTGCTAAAACACTAAAACCCATTGGCTGAACAAAGTTCTCAGTTGCCTGAACTCATTTAGCTAATTGTGCAGTCTGTTGTCAATACCTTAAACCATTTCACATGGTAAAACACAATTTGCTGATCTCACTTAGACTTTTCAGCAAAACTCTAAACACATTCTCATTCTCAAAACACATTCTGCACTCTAATGTACATGTCATCCACACTGGTAAACACAAGAGGCAATAATCAAATATAAATAGAGAACACACGTCATTGATTGAACACAACCACTCAAAACCGATTTAACCTGTTTCAAATGATGTGACACAACCAATATAAGCCAGTTCAAAGAGCAAACAAGTTGTTGAAGGTGGGAAGGAGAAAGTCTGAGAATGGATAGAAGAAACAATGTCAGAGGACGAGGACAAGTGCATATGAGAGGTGGGCGACGAGAGGAAGAGGAGGGTGAGAAAGAGGAAGAGGGGGGGAGGAGGAGGAGGAGGAGGAGGGCAAGAAAGAGGAAGAGGGGGAGGAGGGCAAGAAAGAGGAAGAGGGGGAGGAGGGCAAGAAAGGAGGGACAATATTGCTTGTGATGTCGACAAAGTGCTGGCCTGACCCAGCCCAAAGACAAGAAGAAGCACAGTGATCACGTTTACTCCTTTGATTTGTGTCCCTTTTAGTACTGTTTATTGTAGTACAGTGCATTGTAGGCTGTATACTGTACAACAAACAAATTGTATGGCCCTGAACATTGTTACTGTAACAGTACCATTTGTTAACAGCACTGACTGCTCAATAGATTTTGACTGGTTGCAGGTTCATATCAACAAAGAACAAGAATTACAGAGTATAGTAATTTCTGATCAATTTTGAGCTACTATGATAGAACATGTTTTCATTCATCAAAAGACAATGATGGAAAAATGTGGAATTTGTTTTGAGATTAAAAATGTACTTCTCCCTGAGAACTATATGTTTCGAACAATGTGTTTTTTTTATTTTTTTGGTGTATTGTTTACTGACTGCTTGATAGTGTATATCAGGGGTCGGCAAGTAACTTTGGCCGCGGGCCAATATTTTTTTTTGCCAGTAGATGGCGGGCCAGCTACACGGAGTAGGCCTATGGATACAAATTAAAAACTCTTAATGAACTCTGTCTCACCTCCCATTTCAATAGCTATCACAATCGAATCGAATAGCAATCATGCCTCATTCGCTTACAGTCCGACTTTTGAACTTTGTTCCTTTTTATTATTATTATGTATTCGGGACACACACACACCTAAGGTTTAAGGAGGTCTGCGCGAGACTGTTTTTTTTTTTTTCATCCAGAAAATATAATGAATAGAATAATGCATTAAGTTTATTAGTCACATTCTTCCACTTGAGTAAACTTAGAATGAACTATCGCTAACGCTTAATAATATAGAATTCATAGACAATTGGAAAAGTTTTTGGGGCAAACCTGACCTGTTGAAAAGAGATGGTATTCATCCCTCCTGGGATGGTGCTGCTCTTCTCTCTAGTAATATGGCTCATAGTCTTAGAGCTCAAACATGACAATCTGGGGCTCAGGTCAGGAAGCAGACAGACTGGCTAAACCGACCGTCTGCTAGCGGCCTCGCGTCACCAAGGTCAGATAAATCCCATCACATAGAGCCTCTTTCACCTAGCTATCATCATATAGAGACTGTGTCTGTTCCCCGAATTTGGAAATCCAAAAAACGTTTAAACCCAACTAAGGTTAAAAATTTAATTGATGTTCAACAAATAAAAAACAGCTATATTACAGATGAGCAAATGCTAAAGCTTGGGTTGCTGAATATTCGATCGCTTACTTCAAAAGCACTCGTTGTTAACGATATGATTTCAGATAATAACCTAGATGTGCTGTGTTTGACAGAAACCTGGCTAAAACTAAACGATTACATTACTTTAAATGAATCAACCCCGCAAGATTACTGTTATAAACATGAGCCTCGTCTGAAACGCAAAGGGGGTGGTGTTGCTGTAATTTATAGTAATAGTTTCAAAACCACAAAGAAATCAAGTTTTAAATATAATTCTTTTGAAGCATTGGTGCTTAATGTAAAAATATATAGTGTAAACGATAAATCATGTTTGAGATTTGTGCTGGCTACTGTATACAGGCCACCAGGGCACCATACAGACTTTATCAAAGAATTTGCGGACTTTCTATCAGAATTAATATTGACTGCAGATAAAGTACTAATTGTTGGTTATTTTAATATACACATCGATAATGAAAAAGATGCATTGGGATTGGCATTTAAAGACATTGTAAATTCAATTGGAGTTAGACAACACGTGTCAGGACCTACTCACTGTCGTAATCATACTCTAGATCTAATATTATCACACGGAATAGATGTGGATGCCGTTGAAATTCTGCAGCAGAGCGATGACATCTCAGATCATTACCTAGTCTCGTGTAATTTGCATTTAGCCAAGGCTGCAAAGCCGACTCCGTGTTACAAATATGTGAGACCTATCACTTCTGCTACTAAAGATTGCTTTATTAATAATCTTCCTAATCAGTTTCATCATCTCAGCATCTCAGATAGCTTAGAAGAACTCGATATTACAACAGAAACGTTTAACTCTCTCTTTTCCAGCACTTTAGACACAGTTGCTCCGTTGCGCTTAAAGAAGATTAAAGAAAATAGTCCAACGCCGTGGTACAACGAGCACACTCGGGCCCTTAAGAGAGCAGCCAGAAAAATGGAGCGCAACTGGAAGAAAACAAAACTAGAGGTATTTCGCATTTCATGGAAAGAGAGCTCAATTACTTACAGAGAGGCTTTAAAAGCTGCTAGATCTGCTTATTTTTCAACCCTATTAGAAGAAAATAAACATAATCCTAGGTATTTATTTGAAACGGTGGCTAAACTAACGAAAAATAAAGCTTCAAGCACCGAAGTTTCCAAGCAACACAGCAGTAATGACTTTATGAACTTCTTCACTTATAAGATTGATAATATCAGGGACAAAATTATAACTATGCAACCGTCTATTACAGTATCGCATCAGGCAGTGCATTGTAGTCTCCCTGAGGAAAAATTTGATTCATTCGTTGTTATAGGAGAGGAAGAATTTACTAAACTCATTAAATCATCTAAATCTACAACATGTATGTTAGACCCTATACCGACTAAGCTACTGAAAGAGATGCTTCCAGAGGTCATAGATCCTCTTCTTAATATCATTAATTCGTCTTTGTCTCTAGGATACGTACCAAAAAACTTTAAGCTGGCTTTGATTAAACCGCTTGTTAAAAAAACGCAACTTGATCCTTCAGAATTAGTCAATTACAGGCCGATCTCGAATCTACCTTTTCTGTCAAAGATATTAGAAAAGGCAGTATCCTCACAACTGTGTTCCTTTCTTGAAAGAAATGATATCTGCGAGGATTTCCAGTCCGGATTTAGACCGTACCATAGTACCGAAACAGCTCTCGTTAGAGTCACAAATGATTTGCTCTTATCATCCGATCGTGGTTGTATCTCGCTATTAGTGTTACTCGATCTTAGTGCTGCATTTGACACCATCGACCACAACGTTCTTTTAAATAGATTAGAACATTATGTTGGCATTACGGGAAATGCACTAGCATGGTTTAAATCATACTTATCTGACCGTTATCAATTTGTAGCAGTAAATGATGAGATGTCTCATCGATCACAAGTTCAGTATGGCGTAACACAAGGCTCAGTACTAGGACCGCTGCTGTTCACTCTGTACATGCTACCCTTAGGAGATATCATTAGGAAACATGGCATTAGCTTTCACTGTTATGCCGATGATACTCAGCTCTATATTTCTTCAAAACCTAACGAAACTTATCAATTCACAAAATTAACGGAATGCATAGCGGATATAAAAAATTGGATGACTTGTAATTTCCTACTTCTAAATTCTGAAAAAACAGAGTTTCTAATTATTGGACAAAAAACTTCCTCACGTAATAATCTAGAATACTGTCTAACACTCGATGGCTGCTCTGTTAAGTCTTCGTCGTCGGTTAGGAACCTGGGTGTGCTCTTTGATACCAGTCTTTCATTTGAAAGTCACGTGTCTAGTATCTGTAAAACTGCATTTTTCCATCTTAAAAATATATCTAAGTTACGTCATATGCTCTCATTGACAAATGCGGAACAATTGGTTCATGCGTTCATGAGCTCAAGGCTAGATTACTGTAATGCTCTACTGGGTGGTTGCCCTGCACGCTTAATAAACAAACTACAGCTAGTTCAAAACGCAGCAGCTGGAGTTCTTACCAGAACCAGGAAGTATGACCATATTAGCCCAGTTCTGTCAAAACTGCATTGGCTCCCTATTAAACATCGCATCAATTTTAAAATATTGCTGATTACTTACAAAGCACTGAATGGTTTAGCTCCGCAGTGCTTGAGCGAGCTCTTAACGCATTATAGTCCTTCACGTCTATTACGATCTCAAAATTCCGGCCAGTTGATAATACCTAGAATATCAAAATCGACTGCTGGCGGTAGATCCTTTTCCTATTTAGCACCAAAACTCTGGAACAGTCTTCCTACCATTGTCCGGGAAGCAGACACACTCTGTCAGTTCAAAGCCAGATTAAAGACACATCTCTTTGACCTAGCATTCACATAATACATTATAGACTTCTATAATTTAATGTTAGGCTGCATATAGTAGGTCAGCCGGAACCGGGAACACTTCCCAAAAATCCTGATGTACTCGTTACATCATGAGAAGAATGGCATCTACGCTAATTTTAGTGTCTGTGTTTATCCCGAGGTTTTCCTGCAGCCTGCCGGATCCAGGCCGTATCCAGATCTGATGAAGGACCTTCACCTGGACCGATGACAACGCAGTGCTGAAGTGCCAACTAGTCTCTCCCTATGGAGGATCCCACTACCACTCTACAGAGAAGGCATTGTCGGGAAAATTCGTCTCGCGGTCTACCCCAAAGCAACAAATAAAATATAATTCCTTATCAAAATTTATAAGGAAAGACAAGTATTTTGTTTAGGCTTGGCTTGTAGGGAATTCCAAACCTGCGTATATTCAAACGCACATAACTATAGAACCCATTCTAAATGCTCATGTGAACGCCATCAGCGTTTCTCACAGGTTCGCGTTTAAAGTCTGTGTAGAGAGAATGGTGTCGTCTTAGCGGCCCCTAATTTAATAACAAATGATCATTGCGACAGAAGCAAATCAATTAAAACTAACTTTAGATGGAAATAACTTAACTCTGCTATAAAGCCAAAACAATCTCTGTTACCTTAAATTATACGCTTATCTCTGTAAAGCTGCTTTGAAACAATCTACATTGTTAAAAGCGCTATATAAATGAAGATGTCTTGACTTGACTTAATATATAATACATATATATATAAATGAGCAAAATTTGGCCACTAAATATTTAATATTCAATTATTTTAATGATCACAATTAAAGTTTTAATTTTATTAAATTGAACAAGCGCAACATTCAGCATTCAATCAAATATTCGAAAAGATGGATTATTAATAATAATGTTATTTCAACATAATATCTCGTTATTTCGACATAATATGTGTGCGTGCAACAAGCAAGATGTGCATTTGTAAATCCGGGGGCGCGTGCATTGATTTTTATTACAGTTTTTCTCGATTGTTTACACCTATTTTCTGAAAGCATGCCTCATATTCTCAGAACTCTACACACAAATCCAAAAAAACACACACAATGGGCAAAACCCCTCAATTCTCCTGCAAAATGAAACTTTACATTCAAAACAATGTTATTTCTTCTCAAAATGGTATTTTGTTTTCAAATGACACACACAAACCATCACATAAATAGACATTTATAAGAACCAGTTGAACACTGATGTGCTCAATGTAAAACACTATGATGAATGGAAAACACTTCTTCTCCATTCATCATAATGACTTGGGCCTTTTTTGGTTCAGTGTTACACTTACTACAGACAGTACATACATAAGTGTGTTGTAAAATATTTGAGAATATTGTTTTTATACTCAGAACACACAAATACACAGTAACAAATATATTTTATTTTTCCCACTAAAACAATGTACATAGTGCACATCCCAACCAACACAAAGTTGTACATACAGTGGTCTACATACAAAACAACAGAAGAATTGACTGTATACAGTTACAGTAAAAAAAATTAAAAAAAAATCCAATGTTGGCATCCATTGCTCATTGAAGAGCTCAACTGTTGCCCTTTTATGCTAAAGCTCTGACTGCTAATTGTAAAACTGTGTGACGGGTGTTTGCCCATGTGATGAGTCAGTGTTCATATTTGAATGGCAGTGTGTTCCTTGTGAAAACAAGAGATTTTCTGCATAAAAATTGTGCCAAAAGCAGAGAATTGTGTGTAGTTTTTTGAAAAAAAGTGTGTTTTAAAACTGCAATCTGAGTGTAAAGCAGGAATTGTGCTTGTAGTTTAGCAGAATTGGTTCAGGGGGTTGGCGAATGAGTTACATGTTGTGGTCATTGTGTCTCAAGTACCAGAAAATGTGTGTAAACAATCGAGAAAAACTGTAATAAACTGTTTTCTGACAGTGTCGACTGCAAAGATGAAGTTGACGATTGCCATCTCCGTAGTGAACGTGTCTATAGAGAGAAATGCACATAATGGATTACATAATAAGTAGTCTTTTTCTTTTCGTTTTGAATTATTTCGTTTAAAGACATTTCAAGCTTTGTGTAGTTGATGTATTTCTCATGTCTGTGTGAGGCATACACTGCATGAGTTTCGTTAACTTAGGATAAGATGCGCTCCAGTTCATGTGCACCAAGTGCCTCAAGTGACGGCGCGGGCGCCTCTTGTCTGCTATATTTTTTAAATTGCTTCTTATTTAATAAATCCAGGCAATTGGTTGATGAAAAATGTATTAAAATTAAGATACAATTTATACAAAACGAAATTCACAAAACTTAATGTAGTGGTCAAAATCATGTCTGACCCGCTTCATGTCTCTCGATATATTGCGCATCCTATCTTACTCGTGCTGTTCACTTTTCATTAATCAACATAAAAGGAAAAAAATAACATTATAATATTTTAACAAATATGAAACTAAATGCGCTTATTTAATGGCTACAACAAGCCTACAGATTTGTAGCCTACAAATTTCTGCACATTCATTATTCTGAATTTTGCACACACAAGTTGAAAGGCATTTGTTCAAATCAAGTTCACGGATAATTGTGCGAGCATTTATTAATCATTATGTCAGTTTTGGCCCACGGGCCGCCTATTGCCGATCCCTGGTGTATATCATCAGAGGTTTTGTAAATATTGCTTGAAGATGAGGTTTTGTGTTTAATGTTTTCAGAAAATGGAGCAAAGTTTCAGAAATTGTGTTTTAGCAATTGAGAAAAACTGTAATCATATTATGTGTTTGTGTTTAATGAATGAGATCTTGGTTAAACGTGTTTAAAATGAAGGTATTTTTGTGTAAAGTTTTGCAGAAATCATTGAGATAATTGTGTGAAAATAGGTGAAATGAATTAAACGTTTTGAGAAATGTGTCTTTGTTTTGAGAACCAAATGAATGGTTTTGGGAAATTTTACCAAGTGAACCAGTTATAGTGAGTTAGTATTTGAGAAAAACTGTAATCTTTGCTGCTTGCGTTTACTGTTTTGCAGCTCAAGTGCATCTCAGATTAAAAAGTGTTTTAGCGCGAGAAAATGTGCTTAGAGTGTGAATGATTATCAAATGGTGTTTGAACTTGTTTAAGGTTTTGCAGAAAGATTAATTTATTCGACAAATAGGTTTAGGCCTTTGAGTATTTTTTTTTTTTTTCAGATAATGGTTAGTGTCTTAGCAATTGTGAAAAACTGTTTTCATAGTATTATAATTTCCTGATGTAAAATTCAAGCTGTTTCAGGAAAGCACAGAAATTAATAGAGCTATTGGGCACCTTTAGTGGACAAAGATAGAATTGCAGCTTTAATTCTGTGAACTACTACAGTGTAAAAGGAATACAAATAAAAAATCGAGCTCTCGTTCCTCTCACACTAAACACATACACACACACACACACACACACACACACAGAGAGAGAGAGAGAGAGAGAGAGAGAGATGTGAAATGTCACTCTTGACCTACCAATCAGGTGAAATGAATTAAGAAGAGCAGCTCCGGTCTGCTCAGAGATGATAAGGACTCTCCTGGCATTTCTTACACACATTCTTAATGTGCTGAGAGCCACAAACACACACAACTGTGGTTCAGTGACCAATGGCGACACTCGACTAATATCTCCAACATTAACTCGTATTACATCTTACAGGGAGTTCTGAAATGGCAAATGAGATGGGAACAGAGATGGGCTACAGAAGCTCACATAGATGCTTTTAAATAGATCAGAGTCTAGATTCCCCCCCCCGGACAAATAGTGACAAACTCGGCTAACAAGACAAATGAATGAGGTCAAATATTCAAGAGAATCGGAAGAAAGGGAAGGCCGAACGTGGCCTAACTCATGTCTGACTCACCGATGCAGAGGGTCAGAAAGCCCAGAGAAGTGACCTGGAAACACAACAGGCTGAGGAGTTCATCAAGCACATACTCTGACTCAGGAGACACGTTCGGCCATGTAACAGCCTAATGATGTGCCCCATATTCAGAGAAAACTGTCCAGTCCAGCCTCATGACTGATCACAGGATCAACAACAATCCTCACAGCAAGCTGCGTTCATAGACCTATTACGGACTATGTGTAAAAGTCAAAAGTAGGTCACTGAAAATCTATTTAATAATTCAATATTATAAATAAAATCAGATAGGGCCTACACATAAACACACCAAGTCAAGTCACCTTTATTTATATAGTGCTTTTTACAATGCAGAGTGTTTCAAAGCAGCTTTACAGAGATAACTGGGAAATAATGCAACAATTAAGATTGTTTCTAGAATAAAACAGTCCACAGTCCATCTTAAGTAAGTTCAGAGATGGTTAATTTTTATTGTAAAAAAGTTATTAATGTAATTCATTTATATATATATATATATATATATATATATATATATATATATATATATATATATATAGCCGCTCTGGAGAAAACCGTGATGTCATTGTCCAGCTCAGGGATGTTTTTCCCAAAAGCATCGTTAGCCAACTGTTCGTAAGTTCCGTCGTTTTCAGGGGTGCGTTTCCCGTACAACTATATAACTCGCTGCTTAAAGGTTGTATCAGTGATTTCAGGCCCAAAAATATTTTTATCACATTCATCTAATCTTTCCTAACTATCCGCTAGCTGCCCGCCCCATAAGCATGCCGTCAAAAAAACGCGTCTCTGTAGGCAGCCTAGGCTCTGAGATCTGCACACAAAAATAAATGGTTTAGCCAAACACTCAAAATCAAAACAAATAGTGTTCCAACCAATCACCGACAGGGGGAGGGTGTTGTGAGGTTTTGAGCCAGCTTTTTCTTCAGCTCTGACTTCGCGTGCAGCCGTGCACAAGCACAAAACCTCACAACACCCTCCCCCTGTCGGTGATTGGTTGGAACACTATTTGTTTTGATTTTGAGTGTTTGGCTAAACCATTTGTTTTTGTGTGCAGATCTCAGAGCCTAGGCTGCCTACAGAGACGCGTTTTTTTGATGGCATGCTTATGGGGCGGGCAGCTAACAGATTAGATGAATGTAATAAAAATATTTTTGGGCCTGAAATCACTGATACCACCTTTAACTACCATAGTACGATGCATCGTTAGAGAAATCAACTAGCTAATCACGACTGTTTCCCGAAAGCGTATGTCGCAAAGTATCGTTCAACCACGTTGGTTTATGACGTCTCGCACGTGGTGGACTAATAGCTTATTTTAATTAATCTCTTTGAGATCGAATTAACGCTAGATTTTGTCATATAAGTTACAGACATGGCATCTGAAGACCATTTCTAATTTTTCTCAGTTATTTTGCTTTATTACCAGACTCAATATTTGGCTCGTTCTTACATAGTAGAGCACGTTCACACATGCGCAGTCTTCAAAAACGGTGCTTTAAATCTCTTGACAAACTAAAAGACGTAAATTACATTTGTATGTTTTCTAAATAAATAACACAGGTTGTACTGAATGTCAGCTTGCTTATTTTGCTAAAGATAAGGATTTATTCAGTCTACATCTCATGTAAACTAGAAACTATGCTTCTAACCACAGCTCGAGAGCTGTCGTTCCAACCACATAAGTTTGCGATGCTGTTTGCGAACGTTCGTTGGAACGATGGTTTCGGGAAACACCAAATCGTTGAACTATGCTGATAACGACGGAACTTGCGACCATAGTTGGCTAACGATGCTTTCGGGAAACGCACCCCAGCATAGTTCAACGAGTCAGTGTTTCCCGAAACCATCGTTCTAATGAACATTCGCACACTGCATCGCAAAGTTGTGTAGTTGGAACGACAGCTCTCCACCTGTGGTTAGAAGAAGAGTTTCTAGTTTGCATCACATGTGGACTAAATAACAAAATAAGCATGCTGACATTCAGTACAACCTGTGTCTTTTATTTAGAATACATACTAATGTCATTTACGTCTTTTAGTTTGTTAAGAGATTTAAAGCACCGTTTTTGAAGACTGCGCATGTGTGAATGTGCTCTACTATGTAAGACTGAGCCAATGATTGAATCTGGAAATAAAGCAAACTAACAGAGAAAAGTGAGAAATAGTCCTCAGATGCCACGTCTGTAATTTATAGCAAAACATCTAGCGTTAATTTGATCCCAAACAGATTAATTAAAAGAAGTAAATACTCCACCACGTGCGTGACGTCATAAACTAACGTGGTTTAAGGGTCTCCTTTTTTAAGAGGTCTCCTTTTTTAAGATAGAACTTCCGGTCGATGGTGTGATAGAGTGGACGTGTAGAGGAGAGCTCCCGAGCAAAAACTGTTTTATTTATAAATCTACGCCTATAAAGTGACTATAACCTTTCACCGACGGTTTTTCTTTAATTGAACTATCGTTTGGGATGTCAGACAAGAACAGAAAGGATAAGGTTTCGAACAAAAGTATTGAAGAGGGACGTACAACACGTGCCATGGCGGCTGAGCAACTAACGCTAGCCATGTTGGTGGCTGAACTTGAGAAGAATCGAAATAACATCACGGAAGAGCTGACAAAACTAATAAAGACGTCACTCTCACCGATTCAAAATACACTAGAAGCTGTTAAACAACAAGTCGAGTCGTACGAAGTTCGCTTCAACGAGGCGGAGGACGTGCTTACAGACCACAGTGACCGGATCTCCACACTGGAATCATCCGTGGCGGAACTGAGGTCCTCCGTGCGGGACCTCACGAAAGAGAACAACGGTTTGAGGGACATGTTGGACGGGTATGAAAATAGGCAAAGGCGTACGAATCTCAGGGTCCTCGGCGTCGCGGAGGACAGCGAGCGGGGGAAGTGTCCATTGAAGTTCATGTCTGAACTCTTGGTCAAAGTGTTGAATGACGACAGCTTGTCAAAAGCCCTGGAGCTGGAAAGATGTCACAGAGCGCCGATGCTTAAACCGAGCCCTGACGCAAACCCGCGGCCGTTCATCCTTTGCTTTCACCGCTTTCAGGAGAGAGAGCGCGTCCTCCAACTGGCTATACAAAAGCGTCAGCTCTTTTATGAGGGCAGGAAAATTTTTATCTTCCCGGATTTGAGCGCTCGGCTGGCGGCCAAGCGCAGTGCCTACAAGAAGGTAAAATCACAGTTTTATGAGAAAGGGGTTAAGTTCAGCCTACGATACCCTGCAACGCTGGTGGTGTACTTTGAGGGATCCCGGCATTCATTCAGCTCTGCAGAGACTGCTGAAACTTTCTATAATCAACACTTCGGCTCAAACAAGGACTGAGTTGGCAATGACAGGACGGGAGGTAAATCAGTATCTACAAATTATAGGGATGATATCGACCACGGGGGGTCTTTCTTGGAATGACTTTAACCCAGGGGATTAAAGATACACTCTTTTTGAATGTGACGCTCAGACGTCGGTCTCTTGCCGCTCCTACGGGGACAGAATGTTGATTTACTTAGCTTTAAGTGGGACGCTCCCTGCCAATGAGTTCTCATTTGTATTTTACCTTATTTCTCACTTTGAAGAGGCACTTTAAAGCACAATATTATTTTGGTTTATTATTATTGGTAATATATCTTAATTTTATTGTTTTTTTTTTGTTTTTTTTTTTTTGTTTTTTTTTCTCTTTAACTTTTTTTCTTCCTGTTTTAGGTATGTTTACATTATATCGTTCCCACCATATATTAATGGATTATATTGATTTTGGCGTTACATGTTAAGATTTAATGCTCGGATAGCTCTCCCAGGGAGAGTAGGTAAGTCGAGGATAGTATCAAGGAAGTCAAGTGTTTATCACAAGGGGGTGGGGGGTTTGGGGTTCACACAGAATATGTTTATTCTTAATTTTATATCAGGATCACAATACATTTTGATTAGATGTTACCAGGATGACTAATTACATTGTACTATCCCTCAATGTTAGAGGGTTAAATTCACCATTTAAGCGAACAAAAGTCTTAGATTTCCTGAGAAGGAAAAATGTTGATGTGGCTCTCCTATCTGAAACACACTTACAACCAGCTTATGTCCGTTGTATGCAGAATAACCATTACAAAGTGGTGGCGTCCTCGGGGGATGGCACTAAGACTAAAGGGGTTATGGTATTAATGAAACGCAAACTTAATTTGGTAATTGAGAAGATTAACTCTAACAAATCAGGGAGATTGGCTTACTGTGGGGTCTCTATTCAGAATAAAAAAATAGCTTTTGTAAGCATTTATGCCCCCACGATTTTTGACTCGTCCTATTTTCCTTGGCTGACCAAAGAGTTGCTGAGTCTTTCTAACTACTCACTTATTATAGGATCAGATATGAATACGTTCTTTGACTGCAATTTAGATAGGTCTAATCCATCCATTACACGTGCACAAGCTTTATCCTCTGAGGCTTTAAAGAACTTTGTCAAGGATATAAACTTGGTTGATATCTGGAGGCTTCAGAACCCTACAGCCAGAGACTACACTTATTTCTCCCCTCATCATAATATGTTCTCAAGAATCGATTACATTTTATCCACGCAAGACTTGATTCCAACTATAGATAAGATGGTTTTCTTACCTCGTATTATTTCTGACCATAATGCAATTATGACTTTATTCAATTTTGACTTTTTACAAGGTAAATCGTCCAGGTGGAGATTTAATACAACCCTGTTGAGAAATGAAAAGTACCTTGCACAAGTTAAGCCCAAACTAGTGGAATTTATTAATATTAACAAAGACTCAGTTTCAGACAAAGCGGTTGTTTGGTCAGCAATCAAAGGCTTTTTGCGCCAAAATGCAATTGGTTTTTCATCCTATCTTAAACGGAGTAGAACCCAAAAGATTACTCAAATGGAACAGGCTTGCTGTAAATTCGAGAGGGAACTTAAGGACAATTACAGTAATCAGGTAGCAATAAAGCTTAGGTCTGTGAGGGCAGAACTAGATAATACGCTGAGGCAACGGGCTGAATTCATGATGCATATCACCAAACACAAATATTACACTGACAGTAGTAAACCAAGTCGTCTCCTGGCGTTAACATTAAAACAACAAGAAAACCAATTTAACATTCCTTCTATAAATTGTCCAGTGAACGGACTGGTCACCAAAACAGCTGACATTAATAATTCATTTAAATTATTTTTGGAGAACCTATACTCTTCGGAAGACCAATTCTCACAGGACTTATTTGATTCATTCTTTGACAACCTGAATTTACCCAAGCTGTCAGACGATGAATCTAAGGACCTGGATATCCCCATAACACTAGAGGAATTACACACAGCAGTTAAATTAACCAATAGGGGGCGCTCACCGGGAATTGACGGGATACCTGTGGAGTTGTACCTGGAACTATGGAATATTATAGGACCTATTTGGCTAGATACTATTAATTCAGCTATAGAAAAGGGCTTCTTCCACAGGGATCTCAACACGGCACTTGTTTCGGTACTTTATAAACCAGGGAAGGACCCCCAGAATTGCTCAAGCTATCGCCCAATTTCTTTAATTAATGCAGATATAAAAATTTATTCCAAAGCTATTGCCATGCGTCTTGATAGAGTTAGTGGGAAGTTAATAAATCCAGATCAGACTGGTTTCCTTAAAGGGCGCCTGGCATCAGATAATGTCCGGCGGCTTCTGCATATTATCTCTGAAACCAAAAAGACAGAACTACCCTTGGACTTTTATTTCTTGATGCAGAAAAGGCGTTTGATCGCTTGGAATGGAGATATTTGTGGAATGTCCTGGGAAAATTCAAATTTGGCCCAAATTTTACTAAAATGATACAAGTATTATACTCTAATCCCTCTGCAAGGGTTGTTACAGCTGGGCACCTTTCTGATCTTTTTAGTATATGTCGTGGTTCCAGACAGGGGTGCCCAGCATCTCCCGCTATTTTTAATTTGTCACTCGAACCATTAGCCCAATACATACGCCAAAGCACATTAGTAGCTCCAGTTAAAATAGGGTCCACATTACACTCCGTTTCTTTGTACGCGGACGATACACTTGTTTACCTTTCGGATTTACAGCAATCTCTTCCGAATGTTCTAAAAATCATAGAACACTTTGGTACAATTTCTGGCTACAAGCTCAACTACTCCAAATCAATTTTAATGTTGTTGAACACGGATCTGAAGAAATTAAATATCCAATCCCGTATACCAGTGGCGCAAAAGGCCACATATTTAGGTGTTGAAATTAGTCCCAGTATCCAGGCAATAACTAGGAATAATTACTCATCTATTTTGAAAAAAGTCGAGAATGACCTATTGAAGTGGGCAGCATTTCCATTGTCCATGCCTGCCCGCATGGCTACAATCAAAATGAATATTCTTCCACGTATAAACTTTATTAGCTCTATGCTCCCACTATCACCTCCAACAGGGTATTGGAAAAAACTTGAATCAATGCTTAAAAAGTTTATTTGGAATGGGAAGAAACCGCGCATCAAATGGTCAACATTGCAACGGGATAAATTTCACGGTGGATGGGCGTGCCCGAATTTCAAGCTGTATCATTGGGCTTTTATATTACGTTCTTTAAAATACTGGCTTGATGCGGAATTAACGTCACCTTGGAAAACGTTAGAACAGGAGCTGGTGCACCCATTAAGGCTTCAGGACGTGATTTTCTCTGGTTTGAAACATAAGAAGTGTTACTTAGAATTTGGACCAATAATTTCGTATGCAGTACAAACTGTGATGAATCTAGAGAAACATGTAGACTTCAAACTGAAATGGCATAAACACTCTCCTATTTGGCACAATACCAACTTATTGACAGGTGGTAAACCATTTATTTTTCAACTGTGGGCTCAACATGGGATCTGGACGCTGGGAGATATCTCAGGGCAAAACTCAATTTTAGATTTTCCTGTTCTAATGTCCCACTTTGGTATCCCAAGACACAATTCCTCTACTTTAGGGTAAGGTCAGCTCTTAATTCACTCAAGGTTCCCTGGGGGTCTGCATTAAAGACTCATCCTATAGTGTCTCTCATGGAAAGAGCACCCCGAAAGAAAACGGTCTCATTCTTTTATAACAATCTCATGTCTTATACCACTACAGAATCGCTTGGGTATAGATCGTGGGAGGTGGATATACCTCTTGGAACAGAGACCATTAATTGGAAGGTGGTGTGGAATAATGTATTTGGGTCTTCTAAAAACCCAAATCATCAATTAATCCACTACAAAATCTGCCATAGGACTTATTTGACACCACGCAAAAGACATTTATTAGGCCTAGTGCCCAACCCCTATTGTACATTTTGTAGTCAGGGCACTATGGGCACATTAATACATGTTTTATGGGAATGTCCAGATGTACAAAGATTTTGGGGCAAAGTTGTGGATAAGATGTCTGTTCTGGTGGGGAGGAAGTTCCCGCTGGAGCCAGCGCTGCTTCTTCTAAATGACGATTCCAGGTTCAAGATCGCTGAGATAGAGCGCAAACTCTGGTTGGCTGGCATGACTGCAGCGAAAAAAATTGTTGTTCTGAGGTGGCTTCCTCCGCACCAATTAGCAATAAAACACTGGCTTCAAGCTCTCCTTGAGGTGATTTACCTGGAGTGGTCATCAGCCCGTATTAATAATGCCAAATTAAAAACGTTGATGATGTGGGAAAAGGCTGCAGAGGATGTAAAGAAGCTATTGTTATGACTTTTTGTGTCTTTCATTCGTGGTAATCCGTTAGGTCCAATTTGTAACCCTGATTATGATTCTGATCTAATCTGTGTGCTCCATAGGGAAGTGGGAGGGTGGGAGGGAGGGTTGGGGGTTTTGTAGCTAAGGAATGTGTGGTGTATATTGCTTATGTTCAATGCAATTACTGGAAGTAATGTAACTGCACAAGTTATTGTTATTGTATCTTGGCAAAATTGAAAATAAATAAAAAAGTGATTACAAAAAAAAATAAACTAACGTGGTTGAGCGACCATTTTGCAACAATACGGTTTCGGGAAACAGTCGTGATTAGCTAGTTGATTTCTTCAACAGTGCATCGTACTATGGTAGTTAAGCAGCGAGTTACGTCGTTGTTCGGGAAACACACCTCAGTTCAGTTCTCATATAATGGTGTCAATGCAGGCAGATCAATAATAAACACCTACAATATATTTTGAAAATAAACAAATGTAAATAAGAACTGACTTTACACACCTCTTAGATCAGTTTTTGTACATTCATTTGGTTAATGTGTATATTTCTTGCTCGTTTTTTCTCTCATATTTTCTTCATGTCACCATTGTTTGAATTTGCCTGTAATTATTTTTTTGTGAAAGCCTGAAAATATTTGTGCATTACAAAGCACAGTTTGTCCAGCTAAAAGAGCATCAAAGCAAAGCAATCTTTCCCGTGACTTATTTTCTGCGTTTGTGGCGAGCTTGAGCACTTTTGATGACGTGTGGAATCTGCGGATAATAATACAGCGAGATATACTCAATGCACAGCGACTTGAATAAATGAATAAATTAAAGAATAATACGGATTATCAAGCAGTGTTTATTGTTTCACTGTTTTCTGCATTGTTGTTGCATTGGCATTTCATTTCTATTCATTTGTCATTTAGTCTTATTGAAAGCTCAGGGTTAGGGGAAGCTTTTGTTTTAAATTAGTTTGCCTGTTTGTGTGTAAATGAAAACGATTGTTTCACCTTAAGATGTTAATCTTCTGTGTATAGAAAAGAAACACTGTAAATACATGTTATATATGTTTGTGTTCTTTTGAAATAGTGTTAGGTTGATGTGACTGATTGAACTTAAGCATTTTACAGTGTGATTTTGTGGCCTCAAGTTTTAATACATCAGACACAGTTTTAATGCAAATCCAGAATGGAGAGACACCAACAAAATGTGTAAACCCATCCAAGATCGCATGACTGTGGATGCAGTCTGTCAATGAGGGCTGAATGCTACATTCTAAAAGACACACTTTGGGTTAAAAACAACCCAAGGGCTGGGTAAGTATAGGACAGAACACATGTTGGGTTAATTTTACTCAACAAATTGGATTGTTGATTTAACCCAGCATAGTTGATTCATTTTTACTATAATACTAGCCTATTTTTATTTTTTTACTTCATACATTAATTAATGTTTACAGATTAACTTATCTAAACTATTCTAAAATACTCGATAAAACCACTGGCTCTCATGATAATTCCTTTATTTACAATCATATTTTACAGAATAGACCCCTTCAATGTTTGTAAACATCGAACGCCTAGGTTGGGTGCGCGCGCAGCATGGGGTCAGAAAAATGGTGCGGCTAATAGACCGGCATATTGTGTCAAGGGTATGCACTGTCTTTGCCATCACAGGAACGGGAACAGAACCATAATAAACTTGTTTTAGCTAATGGCGATAGTCTGCCTGATTAGAGTCCTGCACGGGTTCGGACGGGTGACCCGCAAATTTTGCTCAAACGGGTGAAAAATATCCAACTGTGTCGGGTCGGACACGAGGGAAATACGGGTCTAAACACGGGTTTAAAACAATCACATGCAAACGTAAAAATATATTCAGATTTTTAGGAACACATCTACAAAAATATGCCTGTATTTCAAGTTGATAAAATAATTTAAAATCCACATCAGTTTATTTGTCCACGCGCCATGCCCTCCCAGGATCTTTCACTTTTAAAAATGCATCATAACCGCGCGCGCGATCTGCCTGCAGTCGTCGAGATGGATGCTGAGGAGTTGAAGAGAAGAATAGCTAGTGGAGATTGCAAAGTTGTCGACAGTCATCAAAAATCAAGTCCAGTGTGTGGGAGAAATTTGGAGTTATCTGAAGAAAATATTGTGTACGGCTTATTTGCTGCATGCATTTTCGTGTTGGATAGCCGCAAATGTGGAACTTCATCGCCGAGGAACCATGCAGATAACTGTGGTAACAAACCAAGCAGTTCTGACGAACAGTACTTTTTCAAATTTAACACTGTTAAGTATGTGTATTTTTTTATATAATAAACGGGCAGACAGGGACAATGCTACGATCAAAGATGTTCGTGTTTGTAGTGTTATTGTGTTATTGACAGTTAACGTTATTGTGACAACAACGGTATAAGTTAGTTAAGCTGGTAAGTAAACAAATGTTTTCTGTAAACTGTAGACTGGTTTAATAGTTAGGTGAAGTTCGATATCTGGCATTAATTGTGACCTGTGTCATGCTAGCCTACTTAGCAGATAACTTTAGCAGTATCTATCTGAACCATAGACTGTAAAAAAAAAAAATAGATCTGAACAGATGTCGTCTATTTTTTTTTTAAACGGATGAGATCCTGCAGGAATCCTGAAAAACTTGACTCCACAACTGGTGTGATTTTAACAGTCCACGACGCAACAAGTAGGCATTTTTTCTTGACGAGAAATTCTCTGGTTAACACACAATTCAATGGGATGAAATTAACTTTCTGACCCCGACATGCGCACTGCGAACTTAGAATTTTCCTGTGACGTCAACCGTGAAGGGCTCTATAGTATATTTTATATAATGTTTAATACATATTGCCAACATTTAAGCTCGTTTGACAAATATTGGAAGTAAGAATTAAACATTTAGAAGTAATTCCAGTGTAATGGCCCAGTCTCTGCTGTCCCGGTTCTTACACTGTAACGTGTTGGATCTCGTGCCGGAGCTTGTGTCGTGTTCAGCAGAGGAATTTCTAACTTCATAACCTGTCCATACACAATCAGTGTACAGTTCTGAGAACATATTTAAACATCAACTACCCATCAACTACCCAAACACTGGGTTGTCACGTCTGATGCAGGATCTGGGTAACACAAAAACTGCCCAAACACTGGGTTGTTACGTTTGACCCAGGATCTGGGTAACACAAAAACTACCCAAACACTGGGTTGTAACGTCTGACCCAGGATCTGGGTAACACAAAAACTACCCAAACACTGGGTTGTTACGTCTGACCCAGGAGCTGGGTAACACAAAATCTACCCAAACACTGGGTTGTGTTACGTCTGACCCAGGATCTGGGTAACACAAACACTGGGTTATTATGTCTAACACAGGATCTGAGTAACAAAAAAAATACCCAAATACTGAAAAAATAACCCATAAAAATGACACAAAAGGCTCAACCCAGGATTTGGGTAGAAAAAATAACCCAATATTTTTTAGTGTAATGAAGGTTTCATGAGTTAGATGAAGCAGCTTCACTGCCGGAACAAAAAAGAGTCTGAGTTTGAGCTTCAGAATCCAATCGGCCTGATCAAGATCGGCTCCAGTTCTGACTTTGTGTGTCTCGTTCTCTGATCTAGAGTTTCTCCAGTTCTGATTCTGTGTCTATTTCGCTGATCTAGAGTTTCTCCAGTTCTGATTCTGTGTGTCTTGTTCTCTGATCTAGAGTTTCTCTAGTTCTGACTCTGTGTCTCGTTCTCTGATCTAGAGTTTCTCCAGTTCTGACTCTGTGTGTCTCGTTCGCTGATCTAGAGTTTCTCCAGTTCTGATTCTGTGTCTCGTTCTCTGATATAGAGTTTCTCCAGTTCTGATTCTGTGTGTCTCGTTCTCTGATCTAGAGTTTCTCCAGTTCTGATTCTGTGTCTCGTTCTCTGATCTAGAGTTTCTCCAGTTCTGATTCTGTGTCTTGTTCTCTGATCTAGAGTTTCTCCAGTTCTGATTCTGTGTCTCGTTCTCTGATATAGAGTTTCTCCAGTTCTGATTCTGTGTGTCTCGTTCGCTGATCTAGAGTTTCTCCAGTTCTGATTCTGTGTGTCTCGTTCGCTGATCTAGAGTTTCTCCAGTTCTGATTCTGTGTCTCGTTCTCTGATATAGAGTTTCTCCAGTTCTGATTCTGTGTGTCTCGTTCTCTGATCTAGAGTTTCTCCAGTTCTGATTCTGTGTCTCGTTCTCTGATCTAGAGTTTCTCCAGTTCTGATTCTGTGTCTCGTTCTCTGATCTAGAGTTTCTCCAGTTCTGACTCTGTGTCTCGTTCTCTGATCTAGAGTTTCTCCAGTTCTGATTCTGTTTGTCTCGTTCTCTGATCTAGATTTTCTCCAGTTCTGATTCTGTGTCTCTTTCGCTGATCTAGAGTTTCTCCAGTTCTGATTCTGTGTCTTGTTCTCTGATCTAGAGTTTCTCCAGTTCTGACTCTGTGTCTCGTTCGCTGATCTAGAGTTTCTCCAGTTCTGACTCTGTGTGTCTCGTTCGCTGATCTAGAGTTTCTCCAGTTCTGACTCTGTCTCGTTCTCTGATCTAGAGTTTCTCCAGTTCTGACTCTGTGTGTCTCGTTCGCTGATCTAGAGTTTCTCCAGTTCTGATTCTGTGTGTCTTTTTCTATGATCTAGAGTTTCTCTAGTTCTGACTTTATGTCTCATTCTCTGATCTAGAGTTTCTCCAGTTCTGACTCTGTGTCTCATTCTCTGATCTAGAGTTTCTCCAGTTCTGATTCTGTGTGTCTCGTTCGCTGATCTAGAGTTTCTCCAGTTTTGATTCTGTGTGTCTCGTTCTCTGATCTAGAGTTTCTCCAGTTCTGATTCTGTGTGTCTCGTTCGCTGATCTAGAGTTTCTCCAGTTCTGATTCTGTGTCTCGTTCTCTGATATAGAGTTTCTCCAGTTCTGATTCTGTGTGTCTCGTTCTCTGATCTAGAGTTTCTCCAGTTCTGATTCTGTGTCTCGTTCTCTGATCTAGAGTTTCTCCAGTTCTGATTCTGTGTGTCTCGTTCGCTGATCTAGATTTTCTCCAGTTCTGATTCTGTGTGTCTTGTTCTCTGATCTAGAGTTTCTCCAGTTCTGATTCTGTGTCTCGTTCTCTGATCTAGAGTTTCTCCAGTTCTGATTCTGTGTGTCTCGTTCTCTGATCTAGATTTTCTCCAGTTCTGATTCTGTGTCTCTTTCGCTGATCTAGAGTTTCTCCAGTTCTGATTCTGTGTCTTGTTCTCTGATCTAGAGTTTCTCCAGTTCTGACTCTGTGTCTCGTTCGCTGATCTAGAGTTTCTCCAGTTCTGACTCTGTGTGTCTCGTTCGCTGATCTAGAGTTTCTCCAGTTCTGATTCTGTGTGTCTTGTTCTCTGATCTAGAGTTTCTCCAGTTCTGATTCTGTGTCTCGTTCGCTAATCTAGAGTTTCTCCATTTCTGATTCTGTGTGTCTCTTTCTCTGATCTAGAGTTTCTCCAGTTCTGATTCTGTGTGTCTCGTTTGCTGATCTAGAGTTTCTCCAGTTCTGATTCTGTGTCTCTTTCGCTGATCTAGAGTTTCTCCAGTTCTGATTCTGTGTCTTGTTCTCTGATCTAGAGTTTCTCCAGTTCTGACTCTGTGTCTCGTTCGCTGATCTAGAGTTTCTCCAGTTCTGACTCTGTGTGTCTAGTTCGCTGATCTAGAGTTTCTCTAGTTCTGACTCTGTGTGTCTCGTTCTCTGATCTAGAGTTTCTCCAGTTCTGACTCTGTGTGTCTCGTTCGCTGATGTAGAGTTTCTCCAGTTCTGACTCTGTGTCTCGTTCGCTGATCTAGAGTTTCTTCAGTTCTGACTCTGTGTCTCGTTCTCTGATCTAGAGTTTCTCCAGTTCTGATTCTGTGTCTCTTTCGCTGATCTAGAGTTTCTCCAGTTCTGACTCTGTGTCTCGTTCTCTGATCTAGAGTTTCTCCAGATCTGATTCTGTGTGTCTTTTTCTATGATCTAGAGTTTCTCTAGTTCTGACTCTATGTCTCATTCTCTGATCTAGAGTTTCTCCAGTTCTGACTCTGTGTCTCGTTCTCTGATCTAGAGTTTCTCCAGTTCTGATTCTGTGTGTCTCGTTCGCTGATCTAGAGTTTCTCCAGTTCTGATTCTGTGTGTCTCGTTCGCTGATCTAGAGTTTCTCCAGTTCTGATTCTGTGTGTCTTGTTCTCTGATCTAGAGTTTCTCCAGTTCTGATTCTGTGTGTCTCGTTCGCTGATCTAGAGTTTCTCCAGTTCTGATTCTGTGTGTCTCGTTCTCTGATCTAAAGTTTCTCCAGTTCTGACTCTGTGTCTCGTTCGCTGATCTAGAGTTTCTCCAGTTCTGATTCTGTGTGTCTCATTCGCTGATCTAGAGTTTCTCCAGTTCTGATTCTGTGTGTCTCGTTCGCTGATCTAGAGTTTCTCCAGTTCTGATTCTGTGTGTCTCGTTCGCTGATCTAGAGTTTCTCCAGTTCTGATTCTGTGTGTCTCGTTCTCTGATCTAAAGTTTCTCCAGTTCTGACTCTGTGTGTCTCGATCTCAGATCAGAGTCTCGTTCTCGTGCTGGACATCAGCATCTTCTCTCGCTCTGGAACACTTGCACAGCCGCTCAGATGCCAGCGCCTGTTTCTGCTCGTCTCATTAGCATAAACACACCTGTCCTCATCATGTGTGTTGGCAGTCCTGAGCTCTCAGAGGATCCTGAGCATAAACACTTCAGTGTTTACAGTCACCAGCTGTGCAGCAGATGGCAGTGAAACAGACCTGGGTCTCCATGGAAACACGACGCCAGTCATCAAGTGTTATTTGGCCAGAGGAGAACTGAGCCTGGTTTCTCCAAAGGGTTTTTCCATTATTTTCCATTTGTTTTTCTGTTTTATCCCGGGATGCCCATCCTGAGGTAACTAGAGAGTATGTCAGGTCCAGTTTGGATCCAGCCTATCATGAAGATTTCAGATGATCAACACCTGTGAAGAGACTCGGGAAACTCCTGTGAAGACCAGATGAAGCTCTGAATCAACATGCACCAATGCTACATTTCTCTCTATACCCCTATATACAGTATGTGCACAGTTACAGTTTTTTTTTTTTTTTTTCAATTTCTAACAAGCATCTGTCAATACTAAAGCCACTCTTCATTCAGTCTGCATTAACAGCATGAATATTGGCCAAACAGTTAATCTCACCTCCAAAACTCACTGAGACCAACAAAACAATTAATATATGTCTCAAAATAAGCTTTCCCCCACAATCCAAAGACAGACTGGAGACTGTAAGTGAGTGTGAATATGAATGTGTGTGTGTTCATGAACCTCAGTCCTCTTTCTTTGGTCAACCTGTGCTTTATACCTCTCTTTTTTCTCTGTAATATACCTTCTCAGGGTGAGATGCGTGTTTAAGTCACACATCTGCTGGAATAATGAATGGACCAATAAGCGAACGGAAACAATATCCCTTTAGAAAGCTCTTATTGAACCATTAAATGGAAACACTAATGCACCATGTATCTCCTGAAAAGAAATGATCAATCCCTGCCGTCTCTCTCTCTCTCTCTCTCTCTCTCTCTCTCTCTCTCTCTCTCTCTCTCTCTCTCTACCTGACACCTTCACTCCATCTCTCTCTCTCTCTCTCTCTTTCTCTCTCTCTTTCTCTCTCTCTCTCTCTCTCTCTGTTTATTTAGCTGCAGTTCTTCACAGTTCTCCATCCTGGATGTTTTTGAACACATCACTGCATACACCACTGGCCAAAGCAATTTCGTGAAACCGTGTAAGTCCCAGTGGCCACTATGGAGGCGTGAGGGGCTCGTGGTTCAGAGAGGAGTGGATGGTCATTTCCACAGGAGGGAATCGCTGTAACATGGAGCCAATGTCAAGTCCAAGGCCACAAACATCTCTGAGGAGGACAGGTTTAATTATCCCAACCTGAGAGGTCACAGCGTCACAGACAATGAAAACTCCCAGAAGTCCTCACACATGCTACTTGGTATCACTTTTTATTTTTCTTGGTTTAACCGTGCCGGCCATCTTTATGTTTGGTTATACGGGTGTTTACAGAAATATCAGTATCTCAACTGATCCCAACTGATCTCTAGAGTGCATTACAAGATACATGGACATATAGAAACATTTTGCACATTCTTGTTCCTTAGACTTATGATGGGGAATAGTATAGTGTGATCTTTTTAAAATACCCCCTAACTTTGAGGCTGATTACCTCTGTTAGGAGAGCAGATATGAAGCATTCGTCTGTAAACATGATGAGTTTGAGATTCACTGGTTTCAGAGAAGCGAAGGAAAAGCGTTACACTGCTCTCTCATCTCGTTCATTCATTGGTTATATAAATTTCTTCCCACTTATGGTTGTGCCCTTTTGGAGCCTTTGGTTTGTTGCGAATATGTTTTGTTTCATTCTTTCTCTCTGAATGAGACCTATTAGCGTTTTAGACTTTTATTGCTTTATGCAAAATTTGGTATTTGTGAATTGTCATAAAACTGCTTGTACAAGCGATAAAGCTTCCACTACAGCCAGTTATTAACTCTCTCCTATTCGGTGGGTTACAATCTAATAAAAATTAACAGCATTTTACAGTTAATGTTTATTATTGACATTCAATAGATTATGCTTGTTAGTGAGGTCTAAAACTGTGGTTCTCAAGCAGGGGGGCTCCACAAACTAATAAGTCTTACAATTATTTTAAAATATGTTGTGTGCCATGATGACGCAAAGACGGACACTGTAGTTAAAGAAAGTGAAATTCTACATATTGCAATACAATAGGTACCCACTCAAAAACAAGTCCAACCAACCAATTTCTGGACCACTTCAGATGGACCACTGACTCTTATGAGTTATACACCATTTAAACGTCGCCTCCAAACACAAGCCCATTGCTAAGTAAGAAAAACAGGATTACCGAAGGGAAAGTTTATATCTTAGAATTTGACCTTGTAAATGTCTGATGTGTCAACCACACTAACAGATCCACAGTGACACACACACACATGCGCATATTCACGTCTGATTCATGTTTCATTCTGTTTATTCTATTTCAGCAACTTTCATCTGTTGTAGACAAACCATATGAATAAAAAAAAAAAAACGTTTCTCCGGTGAATCTGTGTTTTGAAGGAATCGGTGAGTGATTGAAACGGCTCCCTCATAAAGAAGGGCACTGGTCTCCTACTGGTGTAATGATGTAACCTGCAGAATAAGCCACTGAAACCAACACCACCAGTGTGACGACTGACAGAAACACAAGCAGATTTGAGGGCTGTTGTATAATTGCGCAATTATTAACAGTTCTTGTGTCATAAGCATATTTGTACCACACAACATTCTTCAAATGACAGATCTAACTTTTTATTATTATAAATCAATTATTCATAAATTGTAAATTACTACCACTGTAAATGCATTCCTCACAGAGCTTATGGCAACTCAAGTATTTCTCTTTAGTAATACTCTTTCACTGTTTTCATATCAGTGCATTTACAGTGGGAAGTACCGCTGCTATGTATTTTTAGTCAGTGGTCAATGATTCAGGCCAGTTATGGGTTATACAGTGATGAGAAATATTCCTCCTGAAGAAGTGAAGGGATGCGGGTCCATCGCTCATGTGTTCTTGCATCAGGAGAGAGATGGAGGGATAGATTATCCGCAAACGTGTAAAGCGCTGAATCAGTACCTGTGTGTCCGAGCCCGCGGGATTGTGGGATTCCAGACCGGGAGTTTGAGATTATCATCTGATGCTGAAGTCAAGTCGAGTCTCCTTCATTTATACAGCGCTTTAACAATATAGATGTTCCACAGCAGCTTTACAGAGTTAACAGGAGATTACAGTAACAGAGATAGTTTCAGCTTTACAGCAGCTCTAGAATAAAGTTATTGTCCAGCTAAAGTTAGTTTGATTGATTCACTTCCGTTGCAAAGATCATTAGTTATTAACTTAGGGGCCGCTAACACACACCGTTCTCACAGAAAACCCTTAACCCGCTCCGGCCGCTCATTCACACAACAACAGTGTTTGGTGCTCGAGAACGCAAACCATGAAACAGGATCCAAGGTGCAAGTTTCAATTTTTTTTAAAAACGTTATCATCTCTGCATAAACTTAAAAACGCGAATCTGTGAAAACACTGACGGCGTGCACATGCGTATTATGTGTTTAGTCTATAGATATGCGCGTTTGAATACATATGTGTCTTTCTTTACAAACTGACCTCAACAAATGACTTGTCTGGCCATGATACAGAATTGACAGTCTACTAATACTCTAATGAGAGCTAGTTGACATGTAGATGCAGAGTTACTTCAATAGAATGTTCAAAAGGGACCATCAAAATAAAGTATTACCAAATGTTGTGTTCGAGGGTGATTTCTCAAATTCATGTCTCATCACTAGACATCATTAGTTTGTCCAACAAACAATAAGAAGAAGGTGCAATGTTTGTAACTCAATCTTCTGTCTGAGATGAAAGTGACATTAACAGTTAGAACAGGTTTCGTGTTTTAAAACCATTGTGTGTGAGAAAGCCTCTCTGAGACCATAAAACTGCTTTCCACCGATCACACACACACACACACACACACACACACACACACACACACACACACACACACACACACACACACACACACACACACACACACACGTCTCTGTTGGCCGGTAGATTTAGATCTTCAGTAGTTTTGGCTGTATATCTACAAGATGAACATTAACATTTAGTGCTGCGATAACAGAGTCCTGGACTCACACTGAATTTACTGTCCGAGAGTCACAGATGGGTCAGTCAGATCAATAAAGCTGGAGAACCCTACAGAAAACACTGAAACACACAACAGACCATATGAGCTCTAGGAGGAATGTGTGAATGTGTGTATGTATGAATGCTACACACACACACACACACACACACACACACACACACACACACACACACACACACAGAGATCGGCCTGTAATTGACTAATTCTCTAAGATCAAGATGCGGTTTTTTTTAACAAGCGGTTTAATTATAGCCAGCTTAAAAGTTTTTGGTACGTATTTGAATTTTC
>NC_138222.1:71250493-71272993 GCF_964197995.2 Scardinius erythrophthalmus | reverse complement strand
GTGTGTGTGTGTTCAGAGTGTGTGTGTGTGTGTTCAGAGTGTGTGTGTGTGTGTGTTCAGAGTGTGTGTGTGTGTGTGTGTGTTCAGAGTGTGTGTTCAGAGTGTGTGTGTGTGTGTTCAGAGTGTGTGTGTGTGTTCAGAGTGTGTGTGTGTGTGTTCAGAGCGTGTGTGTGTGTTCAGAGTGTGTGTGTGTTCAGAGTGTGTGTGTTCAAAGCGTGTGTGTGTGTGTTCAGAGTGAATACACAGAGCGTGTGTGTTCAGAGCGTGTGTGTGTTCAGAGCGTGTGTGTGTTCAGAGCGTGTGTGTGTTCAGAGCGTGTGTGTGTTCAGAGCGTGTGTGTGTTCAGAGCGTGTGTGTGTGTGTTCAGAGCGTGTGTGTGTGTGTTCAGAGTGTGTGTGTGTGTTCAGAGTGTGTGTGTGTGTTCAGAGTGTGTGTGTGTGTTCAGAGTGTGTGTGTGTGTTCAGAGTGTGTGTGTGTGTGTTCAGAGTGTGTGTGTTCAGAGCAAACACACAGAGTGTGTGTGTTCAGAGCGTGTGTGTGTTCAGAGAGCGTGTGTGTTCAGAGTGTGTGTGTGTGTGTGTGTGTGTGTTCAGAGTGTGTGTTCAGAGCGTGTGTGTTCAGAGTGTTGTCATGGACGTGTGTGTTCAGAGTGTTGTCATGGATGTGTGTGTTCAGAGCGTGTTCAGAGTGTTGTCATGGATGTGTGTGTTCAGAGCGTGTGTGTTCAGAGCGTGTTCAGAGTGTTGTCATGGATGTGTGTGTTCAGAGTGTTGTCATGGATGTGTGTGTTCAGAGTGTTGTCATGGACGTGTGTGTTCAGAGTGTTCTCATGGACGTGTGTGTTCAGAGTGTGTTCAGAGTGTTGTCATGGACGTGTGTGTTCAGAGCGTGTGTGTTCAGAGTGTGTTCAGAGTGTTGTCATGGATGTGTGTGTTCAGAGCGTGTGTGTTCAGAGTGTTGTCATGGATGTGTGTGTTCAGAGTGTGTTCGGAGTGTTGTCATGGACGTGTGTGTTCAGAGCGTGTGTGTTCAGAGTGTGTTCAGAGTGTTGTCATGGACGTGTGTGTTCAGAGTGTGTTCAGAGTGTTGTCATGGACGTGTGTGTTCAGAGTGTGTTCAGTGTGTTGTCATGGATGTGTGTGTTCAGAGTGTGTTCAGAGTGTTGTCATGGACGTGTGTGTTCAGAGTGTGTTCAGAGTGTTGTCATGGACGTGTGTGTTCAGAGCGTGTGTGTTCAGAGTGTGTTCAGAGTGTTGTCATGGACGTGTGTGTTCAGAGCGTGTGTGTTCAGAGTGTGTGTGTTCAGAGTGTTGTCATGGACGTGTGTGTTCAGAGCGTGTGTGTTCAGAGTGTGTTCAGAGTGTGTGTGTTCAGAGTGTTGTCATGGACGTGTGTGTTCAGAGCGTGTGTGTTCAGAGTGTTGTCATGGACGTGTGTGTTCAGAGCGTGTGTTCAGAGTATTGTCATGGACGTGTGTGTTCAGAGCGTGTGTGTTCAGAGTGTGTTCAGAGTGTGTGTGTTCAGAGTGTTGTCATGGACGTGTGTGTTCAGAGCGTGTGTGTTCAGAGTGTGTTCAGAGTGTGTGTGTTCAGAGTGTTGTCATGGACGTGTGTGTCGAGACCCAGAGTTTTCTTCCACTGGTTACTCACCTTTGAGTATTTCTAGCTAATCATGATGTTTTCCATCAGAAAAGTATCATAAAGCAGTCAGATTGGATTATTTTGTTCATCTGGCACTGAATGTCTCGGGAACACTGGGGTTCTATCTCTACTGGAACTATTATATGAATTGTGAATTTGATTTGCAGTAATAATGGCTGCACACACGTGATGAAGATGGTGTTGATGATCACTTGTAAAAGTAGACGAGATTCACGACACTTTCAGATCTGAGTAGCTCTTGTCCAAACCAATAGTGGGTGTTAAAAGCACATTTTCCTAAGGTCTGAATATGTTTTTTTGAGTTTCCTGTGGGTTTCCTGTAGGGCTGGGCGATATGGACCAAAAGTCATATCCCGATATATTTAGGCTGAATATCGATATACATCCCGATATTTTTTTCCGCAAAGTGAGAGCAAAAAGTAAAGACTATACTAATAAATAAACATTAAGCCTATGCTAAAGCGATTAAATAGCAGTCCCAAACTAGTTTTTGTTAATACAATGTTGGTATGAGCCACTACAGTCATTTAAAAATATAAAAAAATAACACAAAGAAAAATAAAGTGCCATTTTGGGGTTAATATGGAAACGACAGTAACCATGGTGAATACACAATACTAACAATAATGAAACACGAACACTGCTCCTGATGAACAGAAGGAAAATCATACCTGCATTACTTTTATTTTGTGTAATTTACAACGTAACGGCGTTGCATGCTCGTATTTCTTTCGCACTTTATATACAGTGAGGCGCAGCGCGCGCCGCCACATTTGCGCGTGTAATTGAAGAGTGTGCGGTAACGTTACGAGTACAGGATAACGGCTGACAGGACAAGAAAGTAAGTTTTTCTGAGGTGAAAGACTTTATTTCAGCGTACACTTATGTCACTGCCTGGTAGGTCCTATTGTGCTGGGTTTTCTGAAGTATTCATGATTCGCCTCTCATAACATAACATGCACTAAACACGCACGCAAAGTGGAAAAGGAGGGGCGGGGGCGCGGGGAGCAAGGATCAAAGCGCAAATTTGAACTATCGATATATGCGATATGGTCTAATTCCATATCGCATTTCAAAAATATATCGATATATTTTTTATATCGATATATCGCCCAGCCCTAGTTTCCTGTGAGTTTCCTGTGGGTTTCCTGTGAGTTTCCTGTGAGTTTCCTGTGAGTTTCCTGTGGGTTTCTTGTGGGTTTCCTGTGGGTTTCCTGTGAGTTTCCTGTGGGTTTCCTGTGAGTTTCCTGTGGGTTTCCTGTGAGTTTCCTGTGAGTTTCCTGTGAGTTTCCTGTGGGTTTCCTGTGAGTTTCCTGTGAGTTTCCTGTGGGTTTCCTGTGAGTTTCCTGTGGGTTTCCTGTGAGTTTCCTGTGGGTTTCCTGTGGGTTTCCTGTGAGTTTCCTGTGGGTTTCCTGTAAGTTTCCTGTGAGTTTCCTGTGGGTTTCCTGTGAGTTTCCTGTGGGTTTCCTGTGAGTTTCCTGTGAGTTTCCTGTGGGTTTTCTGTGGGTTTCCTGTGAGTTTCCTGTGAGTTTCCTGTGGGTTTCCTGTGAGTTTCCTGTGGGTTTCCTGTGAGTTTCCTGTGAGTTTCCTGTGGGTTTCCTGTGAGTTTCCTGTGGGTTTCCTTTGAGTTTCCTGTGAGTTTCCTGTGAGTTTCCTGTGGGTTTCCTGTGGGTTTCCTGTGGGTTTCCTGTGAGTTTCCTGTGAGTTTCCTGTGGGTTTCCTGTGGGTTTCCTGTGGGTTTCCTGTGAGTTTCCTGTGGGTTTCCTGTGAGTTTCCTGTGGGTTTCCTGTGGGTTTCCTGTGAGTTTCCTGTGAGTTTCCTGTGGGTTGTGAGGGAATGTTTAAGCTTTTCCTCAGATGTGCTGAGCGCGACAAAGCTTCGCCTGTATGGATTTATGTTGGGATAAAATGTGTTTGGCCTAATTATGATCCGGTTCTCTTTCATCGGCCGATCTCTCAGGATCTTTGTGTGTGTTTATTTCATAGTAAAGTGTATTTGAACAGCACTTTTCAAAATGCACATTGTTTCAGAGCAGCTTTACAGAAAATAAGTGTATATCTCCCTATCCAGGAGTGAAGTGAATAGCTGGCCCGGCTGTGATTAACGTTTCAGAAGCTTTAGCTGTGACTTTAGTTCCTGTCAGCTCTTTAAAGTGGGAGATGAGCTGAAAAGCTCTTTTTGTCTTTGAACACTGATCCCGATCTCAGCGCTGTGCCGTGATGCTCCAGACGTGACCCGAACTCTTCACCTGTGTGACCCGGTGCCGGATCTGATGTAATCCCTCTCCTCTAACCAGCCGAGCTGAGATCCTGAGGTAAACAGATCTTGAAGAGAGGGAGTGCGAGCGGAGAAGTGTGTCTGAAACATCATCAGCGCTCATTAGCGATACGTGACGCGACTTCAGACGCTGTGGTGACGGAGCTGAGGCTCTTCTCTTTATGTGCTCTGCAGATATGAAAGGAAAATATTCACCCAGAAATGATGAAAATGAATTAGTTCAGCCAGAAGTGAATATTCTGCCATTAGTTGCTCACCCTCATGTTGTTTCAAGCTTTCTTTGCCATTGAACACAAAAGAAGAAAATGTGACTCTTTTTGTTTTCATGGAAGGAAGTGAGGTTCCAGTCTCTCCTCACGGGATGGAGAAACAGATGTTTAAAAGCATTGAATATTATTAAGGCACGAGTAAAAACATAATGGGGTGCTGATTGCACAGTTCTTTTGCAGATATAAGACATTATAATAGTTTCTGTTCTGCGAGATGCTGTTCACCATCAAGGTTTGAGACTTCTCCAGTACAAGCAGAAACAAATGAACCATCTCTTCAAATTAGACGCTTGAAATGATCTCTTCAATATGCAGTCAAGATAAAGACACATCAACATAATCCAGCGTATAAGTCAATCTTCTACCCACGATGTCCACATCTGTACGAGGCCAGACCCAGTTATATCAGGCCCTTTGGAATATGAACAAGACCTCATATTAACAATCTGTGCCAGATTCACTTCTGTCCAGTTCCTCCATGGAGTTTGGAAGAATTATGGATCAATTTGGAATTGTCCTGTAAGAAGGCTGAAACTTATCCACATATTCATCATCAGCATGTCTTGACATACAGTAAGAAGCCTTTTCCGTATCATAATCCTATCTCTACTGATGGGTCTTGATTGACAGTCGTGGATAACTGCAGTAACTGGCGTCCAACAGTATTCAGATCCCAGACCAACGGTCCAGTTTTCCAGCAGAAGCTCGGGCTCGATTACTGGCTCTGAGAACAGAACTTCATTGTATTTACTGATTCAAAACCCGTCTACAAGCTCTGGAGTCTATGAAGACAAACCGTCCAATAATCATTGAAATATTAAAGCAAATCTGTTACAGAGACTCAAGTGCAACACTGTTTTCTGCTGGATTCCAGGACAGAGTGGCATCATTGGAGATCGACTTCTTGCTCATGTTCGCAAAACAAGCTCTTGCAGAAAGAATCAGCGAATGACCTCGGACATCAAGCCCTTATTCAACCAATTTATATATATATATATGACAAATGGCAAGCAATGGGTAGAATGTAAAAGTAAATTCTGTGGTTGGGAAAAGATGTGTCTATGCTTTTAAATCAAGACATGATGAAGTTGTATATTCCAGGTGTAGGATGGGTCATACTCGAGGGTTTTTATTCTCGTCTCGGACTGCCTTATTTTTAATGCTATGAGACGGCGCTTTTTATCAGGACAAAGGGCTAATTTATGGATCCAGGAAAACGTGTACAATTTGTAGAACAAATACATTTAACTAATATAATAATAATATAATAATAATATAATAAAACTAATATAATATAATTAACTAATAATTTTATAAATTGTTTGTTTTCATTATACTGTATTCATGATATTATGTTGTTCAATGTTTATATGTTTCTGCCATGTAATAGCCGGTGATGCTGAAATACTGTTATAGACGAACATGTCCAACTGGCCGTTCCCTGATGACATTTATATCAGGAGAAAACCCAGAAACATGTTCTTTTAAACAAAATCCTTCATTCCTGAAGCATGTCTTATTCCACTAAGCTAACCCTTTTGTAGAAATTCTAAAAGTTAAACCAGATAAGGTTTAAGAGAGCCAAAATAAAGAGTAGAAACCTGATATAGTTTTCCATACATTTTGCTCACTATGAAAATGTCCTGCCGTTAAAGAGCAAACAAGCAAACACGCTGGGCGTTTTAATATTGTAATTTGTTTGAAAAAAGCGAACCGAAGAAAATCACACAGGCTTGGATTGATGTGAGGAAATGATGACAGAATGTAAATGAGAATGAAGAAGACAAACGTATATTTTGGCTCCTGGTTTCTGCGGTCAGCGTTGAGCAATCGCTGCTCAAGATTCAAGAGAAACAGAAGCTTTGAATGAAACAGTGAAGAACAGTGATTTTATTGATGGTAGCCAGAGAACTGGAAGGAGTTTAATTTCAATAATTGTGTCACGGCGGCTCAGGAAGATTGAGCTGAAATAAGCTGGATCGCCAGAAACGCTCTGATCTCTTTCTCTCACTGAAGAGGAATTGCACATGCCAGCTGCGCCTCCAGTTGAAAGTGAATTCCTTCCATTTCATTTAAGGAGAATCTTAAAAATCAATCCAGAGTGACTGAGTGAAATGATGTGCAGATCTCTCCATGTTCAGTGAAGTGATTAAATCCGAGCGTTTCTGAGTTAAAGCGCTGAGACCTGGAGACGAGGAGGACGTTCTTCATTTCTTCATCTGATGTTCCTCTGCTGGCTTTGAGAAACACTGAACCTGTAGTGCTGTGTCATTTTGAAGATCGTGTTGAACAAACTTTAATGTAATTAATAAGCACTTAGGGGTCATGAAGTGCATTTTCAGATCTTTATATGATGTTTCTGGAGGTTAGACATATTTTTTTATATACTGTGTATTTGTAAAAAATGATCATTTTCCATCCTGGTTTCAGAAACCGCAGTAAACGCAGTTGAACTTCATCACACCATATTATAAACACGTAATGTTAAAGTCACTTACAGTGGAAGCCTTTTTTTTTACTTGATTATTATATATTATATATTTGTACAAAATATAATAATATAGGCCTATATGATTTACTTTAATGCTGTGAAAAATATAGTATAATAGAGTATAATATAATATAATATAGTATAATATAAAAAAAATATATAATATAAAATAATATAATATAATGCAGTCTGATTAAACACACAAGCCTGTATTTTGTACGAAGGAAGATCTTTGTCTATATTTGTGTCCTGTACTAGTGTTTCTTTACTCTCCTGCTTCACTTCCGCACTGGAAACAGAGACACGACATTTAAGTGCTTCAATTTCCCTCATTTGCATCACAAAATGTGATTGAAATTTGAACAGCACATTAATTATTGCAGTCATCCTACATTATTGTGATTAGATAGAAGAACCACGATGATATGGTGACAGGTCTACTGGACGTCTGTAAATGCCCTGCAGTCGTGCGCTTCTCTCAGTTTAATGGCTTGGAAGCGAATCCACAGTTAGGGTTAGGGTTAGGGTTAGGCTAGGTTTAGTATCTATCCTAGGGTTAGGGTCTATCCTGCAGTCGTGCGCTTCTATCAGTTAGGGTTATGGTTAGGGTTAGGGTAGGGTTAGTATCTATCCTAGGGTTAGGGTCTATCCTGCAGTCGTGCACTTCTATCAGTTTGATGGTTTGGAAGCGAATCCACAGTTAGGGTTAGGGTTAGTATCTACCCTGGGTTAGGGTCTGTCCTGCAGTCGTGCACTTCTATCAGTTTGGGTTAGGGTTAGGGTTAGGCTAGGGTTAGTATCTATCCTGGGTTAGGGTCTATCCTGCAGTCGTGCGCTTCTATCAGTTTTTAATGGTTTGGAAGCGAATCCACTGTTAGTCTTTCTTACGTCTCACTCGTCCACGGCTGGACACAGAGAAACCCTGAAGACAAGAACAGAGCCACCATTTCACAAGGAAATCTAAATCTGCAGCCCTAGTTTAAGTATATAAGTATATTTATTTAGTATATTTATTATATAAGTGTATTTATTTATTTATTCGTTAAGTATATTTATTGATTTAGTGATGAGTGTGTCCTACTAAAAGACAAAAAGAAATAAACCAAAGGAGTAACCTGCGGCAGTCAGAATGTGCAGAGAGACTAGTTAGTGTGTGTGTGTGTGTGTGTGTGTGTGTGTGTGTGTGTGTGCGCGTGTGTGTCTGTGTGTGTGTGTGTGTGTGTGTGTGTGTGTGTGTGTGTCTCTGCAGTGCTGCTGCTGATTCAGCGTTTCTCTTCAGTTCTCTGTGTGTGTGAATGAGAGTTCAGCACTCTTATCTGAACAGCTCACAGTTTAACACACACACACACACACACACACACACACACACACACACACACAGAATTCAGGCTTGTTCCTCTAGACCTCATTCTGTGAGCAGGTATTTTGTGATCAGGCAACTGTAAAGGACGCCTATTTCTGTGGCACAATAGAACCGGTTGATTGTGTCTGGGCTGCCCTGATCTCTGCCTGATTTATCTGTTCAGTTTGTGCATCCAGTGTTCCTTCATTACGTCTCTGTTACATTGACACCATTGACCTCTCTCTCTCTCTCTCTCTCTCTCTCTCTCTCTCTCTCTCTCTCTCTCACACACGCTCTCTCATTCACTCTCTCTCTCTCTCTCTCTCTCTCTCTCTCTCTCATTTTCATTTCTTCTCAAATGTGCTTTTCATTGGCATGTCAGACATTAGCGTATAGAGCATCAGTGCGTCAGTACTTGCATATTCTGCTGTTGTGTATTTTCTAGGGGTGGGTGATAGTTTTGCTTTAAATAAGGTTTTTATATAATATTGAAATTCCAGGATCACAAAAAAATCTAATACTAGAAAATGTACTAAAACCATCTCAAGCTTCCTGAAGACAAGTCAACAACAGTCAGTATCTGCGTTTACATGGACTTTAATAATCTGATACTAGCACAAAAATCACATGTAACCACGTCAACCGGCATGAATTGGCCAAGTCCGATTAAAATTTGATTCGGCTTGTCAGGGAGTTTTTTTTTTTTTTTTTCAACATTTTCTAATTCTGCTGTAAATGGCAGGACTTCATGCAGGAGTTAAACAGCGTGAGAGCGACTGCTGACGATTGTTTTGGTCATTTCTCTGATTCATGAATGTAAAAGCTGATGGTCAGCCTCACACCCTCGACTGTACAATTCAGCTCCTTTATTGCCATTCCTGATCGCACTATGGCCGTTTATATACATTGATTTGAATTATTATGTTGTGTGTTTTGCCCTCGGAGTCTTTAAGTTTAGACTGCAGACCTTCATGCCTGACTGAATCAAAACCTCTGGAAATCTGCAAAGCAAGCAAACATTTTGGATTTGCATGGTCCCAGAAACTATGAATGGGAAGATTCTTTAGTAGTTTTGAGCTGATTTTGCACATACTGTTTTTTTTTTTTTTTTTTTTTTTTTTTTCTAAGTGTTTTTATTTTTAAGCTCCTCACAGTAACATAAAAAATGATTATTTACAGTCTGAATCAAACCATTTTCATTATGTTGTTTTTGTTATGATTTTTCTTTGTGGATTTATGGCTAGATATTGTTGCCAAATAAGCAACTTGTTTTTTTCTTCAGACATATTTACGCATATGAATTGTGAGGATAAATATTTTCTATGGAGAGGGAGACAGATGAGTCTGTAGATCTACTAGTTTCTAGCTGAAGAAATAAATGTGATCCTTTCAGTCTCATTAAATGATATTAATGAATGTTCCATTTCATGTGCTGAAAGAGAAACGGCACCTGCTGCCTTCAGACACATTCCAGCTACACACACGTGAGTGTGTGTAGGAGCGTGTGAGTGTGTTTGTGTGTGCAAAACTGTATGAAAGTCAAGGACGAGGGGTTTATTTATTTTATCTGCTGTCACCCTCATTGGTGTGTTGAGAGGAACTCCTAGACCAAACTGTCTGTCTCTCTCACTTCATCAGGTCAGGAAAGTCTAGTCACTGGACTATTAGTCTGGATCTTATTTCCTAAACAATCTGTTGTTCTAGACATTGGCCACTTTGTTCCGGTTAGCTGCTGCTAAAGCTGTTTCTATGAGTGTGTTTTGGTTGCATGAGAGAACGCTGCTTTTCGATGGCAAACGCAGTTGATTTCAGCACCACGGACAGCTCAACACGTTCATCGTCACACGTTCAGAACCACGGACAGCCCCGCATGTTCAGCACCACGGGCGACTCCACATGTTCAGAACCACGGATAGATCCGAATGCTTAGCACCACGGACAGCTGCACATGTTCATCGTCACACGTTCAGAACCACGGACAGCACCACGGGCGACTCGATGTGTTCAGAACCACGGACAGATCCGTAGGCTTAGCACCACGGGCAGTTTTACATGTTTAGCACCACGGACAGGTTAGGGTTAGCACCACGGGCAGTTTTACATGTTCGCCATCACGGACAGATCGGTATGCTTAGCACCACGGACAGCTGCACACGTTCAGCACCATGGGCAGTTTTACATGTTTAGCACCACGGACAGCTGCACACGTTCATCGTCACACGTTCAGAACCACGGACAGCTGCACACGTTCAGAACCACGGACAGCCCCACATGTTCAGCACCACGGGCGACTCCACATGTTCAGAACCACGGGCAGATCTGTATGCTTAGCACCATGGGCAGTTTTACATGTTCGCCACCACGGACAGCTCCGTATGCTTAGCACCACGGACAGCTGCACGTTCATCGTCACACGTTCACCATCACATGTTCAGCACCATGCGTTTAGTTTGTGTGATGGTCGTTTGCTCTCATCTGTCTCTCCGTTTAATTCAAATGTAAATTATTGGCTTGGAAAATCAAAAAGGACAGTGTCAAAACAGGTGGTTTATCCATTACAGTGCCATTGTTTTTCACATTAACTTAATTTAATGTGCCTCAACTTGACCATTTCAGCGTATCTACTCAGACATGTATGTTGTATGCAATTGTTTTGATAGAGGGAAACAAGATAATACATTTCTACTTTTAACTTTATTTGCTCTTCACACATTCTTCTTTAAACACAATACGTGTCAGCTGTTTGAAAAGTGACCCACATTTGGTTTTCGACCATTGAAAATGGGTAAAATTCAACGATTTGGAAGTGGAGTCACACTGAGATCCCCATATATGAAACTGAACCATACAGGGCCTTCAAATGGAGATTACAAAAGAAAAGTTTATTAAGAATGAACTAGAAGGATATTAAGATTTCTTTAGTACTTCTTGATTTTCATGCACATACACATTGGAAAAAGAATATTTATGGCATTCAGACATGAATGTTCTTTAGTCAAGATGTTCTTTGTGCAGTTTCTAGGGGGAAACAAGATACATTTCTCTTTTCAACATTATTTGTTGTTCAGACATTCCTCTTTGGGGGAGAGTAAGCTGATGAAAAGTGACCCACGTTTGGTTTTTGACCACTGAAAATGTGTTCAGTTTAATAATGGAGTCACACTAAGATTTCCATATCTCTGGAACTGAAGCATATTGGGCCTTAAAAATTGAGATACCAAAAGAAAAGATTAAGATCAAGAATCTAAAGGAATATTAAGAGATTGTTAATACTTGAGTTACAGGCATGTTAACTTCAGGGGAAAAAAAAACACAAGAAGTGCTCTGTCCCATTTTTTCCATTATAATGCAACAAAGATTGCTAAAGTCAACAGAATTGACTAGTAGATTTTCCAATCTCGGTGTAAAAATAAAATCATGGATCATTCTCTCTAATGTAGAGCGTGGGACTTGTGTTAATGACACTGAGAAACAGCTTCCCAGAATGCCTGTGTGATCTAATCGTCTCCCCTCATGAATGTGTGCGTTATGAAAGATTCCAGTCTTTTCTCTTTCATTTGAGAAAACGAAATGTGTCTGGCTGATGCTTTTATTAAACGTGATTCAGTTTATGTCGTTTTGCTTGTGATCTTCCTTATTTGTCTCTTTGGTTAAAAGCATCTGCTAAATGAATGAATTTGAGTGTGTGTGTGTGTGTGTGTGTCTGGGATTCTAATGGATGACCTTGAGCTTGATGACTCTGACGGCCACACACACACACTCGAGCCGGTGACGTCAGCACACACTCATGGACTCTGTCAGTGGATCTTCAGGACAGAATGATGTGTGCACTGGAGGTTGTAATTTGACGTTGCGTTTTGTTTTTATCTCTCGTGTGAGAGCCTGTGATTTCCTCTCACAATCTCACGCTGGGCTGAAAGCAGAAGAATCTCGTCTGTCGCTCATGTACAATTTGGCGGCATTTGAGAGGATTTTTTTGTATAATACCAGCGTCGACTGATTACATGTTTGGCTGAGTGTGAACAGAACAGAAATGGTGTGTATGCACAAAGTTGTGTAGTGTTGATGTAACAAACAAACACATTTCAATAATGTCTTAATTACTCAGCGTCTCTTTCAAACATGTGTTTTTCACACTGAATGTTGCGTGTGTGAGATTCTCACTGATGTGTGAGATTGACACGAGACCTGAGAGGAAAAGCAACATATGCAGAAGCGCGACATAATGAAGACTCAGAGAGAAGAAGAAAGATGGAGACGACTTTGTTTTTGCCGTTTGGGCACAAGGTCATTTTTACACACACAAACAGCCTGACAACATGCTGAGTCAAATGTCATTCTTGATTAGACGTGGCTTGCGGTGTGTGTGTAAGTGTGAGTGTGTGATCTCTCATTCTTCTCTCTGTTTGTGTTTATACTGGCCTCTTGTATTTATATGCACTCCTAGACATAAATATGAAATGAAAGCGGGTACACACTCAAATAAACACATAGACAGTTTCTCACACAGAGAGAGATGACAAATCTTTACAGATTCACTGTGGTGTGTTAATACAGGTGCTGATTCACATCTGTGTGTGTGTGTGTGTACATCCTGGATTCAGTGATGAATGTCTGGCGAAAGAGAAGATGTTCTTCAGTCTTTCTCTCCTCTTTCTGTGGATCTGAGCAGCTTCAGTGTGTGTTAGTTGTCAGTCGGCGTGTGTCTTGGCTCTTCTGTATAAACTGGATCTGGTTTTGTCTGGTGATCCTGTAGGAGGAGGTTAACTCGACGCTCAGACGCTCGGCTCGCTGACTGTCTTTATTGAGAGACTCAGTCTTCGTTTGTCTCGTCGGCTCTCAGATTACTGCTTGTTCTTTTTTAAATTAACATCTATGACTCCATCTCCAGTGTACACTTAATTATAAGTATTAGCAGGAGTAATTATAATTATTATTTTTTTGCACATGGATAGATTTAACGGCATGCTAGTTCAATAACCCTTTCCAGCGTTTCGCTGTGACCTCTTTTGCTTGCTAATTTCCTCTCATTGCCTTCTTGGCTTTGCTGATGTATTACCCACAGTTCATTGCACTCTGAGCCTCTGGTGTCATTTTAATGACCAAAAAACTCATTTAGCAAAATTGACCAGCAGAAATCTTGTGAAATTAGTTTTACCCACTGAGTGTGTGTGTGTGTGTGTGGTCAGCAAGTAAAGTACACATATGAATCAATATTCCATTTCAATATTTAGATTTGAAGAAGTGAGGCTGTGTAATTTGTGGGCTGGTAATCAACCGTCTGTTCTGGCTGATACTCGTACTCATCAACTGATTTGTGTTTCACGTTTGAGCCGCTTCACCCAGGATGGCTAACTTTCTGATTCCTTAAAAAACACCCAAGGTTTGTAAATGACACGAGGCGACTGAACTGAACTTGACCGAATCACATTGATGCTCTAATTTTATATTAATGTATGAAATGAATGTGTTTCTGTATTTTCAGCTGTTCTCGTGTGATTGCCCCCTCAGGATGAATCGTTTGTTCCGTTCTATAAGTTTCTTTTCATAAACTTATTATTTTACATTAGCCTATGACATTTTTATTCTTTATTCTTTTTATTCTTATTCTTTTACATTGCATTATGAATTCATGTAAATGTTAAAGTGTCACATTTTTGATTTCCTGACAAATTAGAAGTACTTTGCATAAGTTATGAAATGTTATAAAATCATTTAAAATATCTAATCAGATAATTGTCTTGTTGTCAGTCAAATTCAAGAGGTCCAATGGAGGTGTTGGCTGTCGAACTCTTCTTTGGTTTGGATTCACTGATCTTTGGCTTGAGTCTTTTATTTCGATATTTGGCCCAGGTGACGTGATGATGCGTTCATGCACATCTTTAGGTAATCAATAGAAAAGATGCTGGTGACCAAGTGTCTTGTAACTCTTCTGCTTCTATTCTGCTGCTTTTGTCGCTCTGCAGTTTGCCTTTGGAAAGCTCTAGCAACATTGTATAACATCATTGTTTGGAATTTCCCAGTTTGTTTATTAAGCGTGCAGGGCAACCACCCAGTAGAGCATTACAATAATCTAGCCTTGAGGTCATGAACGCATGAACTAACTGTTCCGCATTTTTCACTGAAAACATATGACGCAATTTAGATATATTTTTAAGGTAGAAGAATGCGGTTTTGCTAGAAACGTGACTTTCAAATGAAAGATTGGTATCAAAGAGCACACCCAGGTTCCTAACCGACGACGAAGACTTAACAGAGCAGCCATCGAGTGTTAGACAGTATTCTAGGTTATTACGTGAGGAAGTTTTTGGTCCAATTATTAGAAACTCTGTTTTTTCAGAATTAAGTACTAGGAAATTACTAGTCATCCAATTTTTTTTATCAGCTATGCATTCCATTAATTTTTCAATTGGTAAGTTTCTTCCTAATGATATCTCCTAATGGTAGCATGTACAGAGTGAACAGCAGCGGTCCTAGTACTGAGCCTTGTGGTACGCCATACTGAACTCGTGATCGATGAGACATCTCATCATTTACTGCTACAAACTGATAACGGTCAGATAAGTATGATTTAAACCATGCTAGTGCATTTCCACTAATGCCAACATAATGTTCGACTCTATTTAAAAGAATGTTGTGGTCAATAGTATCAAATGCAGCACTAAGATCGAGTAACACTAATAGCGAGATACAACCACGATCGGATGATAAGAGCAAATCATTTGTGACTCTAACGAGAGCTGTTTCGGTACTATGGTACGGTCTAAATCCTGACTGGAAATCCTCGCAGATATCATTTCTTTCAAGAAAGGAACACAGTTGTGAGGATACTGCCTTTTCTGGGTTATAATTTTGTCCATAATATTATGAATCTTGCAAGTACAGAAGTTCATAAAGTCATTACTGCTGTGCTGTTTGGAAATGTCTGGGGTTGAAGCTTTATTTCTTGTTAATTTAGCCACTGTATCAAATAAATACCTAGGGTTGCATTTGTTTTCTTCTAAGAAGTTTGAAAAATAAGCAGATCTAGCTGTTTGTAGAATGTTTTTTGTAATTCCTATGGAAGCAGTAAGGGTGTACTTACTTAGTTTGTCACACATGGCTTTTTCCTTTTGACCTAGTTTTGGTTAAATAAATGAATACACTAAGGGTTGAACGGATAGTAGCTTTAACAAAGATTAATCTATAGTTAATTTATTCAATTAAAACTAAAGTGTCATTTTACATTTAGGCCTAATTATAACACGTCTGTACATGAAATAAATACTATGCTAGACCTTACTTTATTTCTAACTTTGCCATTGTATTTATGCTTGTAATTAATGTATTTTTTCTTATTTTTTACTGACTGTTGCCTTTAATAAAGTTTGCACTTTATTAGTAAGGCAAGTAGTTGTTTGCTGTGGTCTCTAAGTACTTAAAGTGAGCTGTTAGTAATACATGGAAAGCAAAGTGACCCAAAATTGCGATTGTTAACTCATGATTTCTGTTCTGTGCGTCTGTGCGCACCAATCTTGCACTTCTATCTACTCCTCAACCAGACCACCTAGAGACTTCGGGTTCTCGGCATTATGTTAAGGAAGGTCTAATCTCGGGAATGCACAAAAAAATCCAGGAAAAGATTTACTATCTCTTAGTGTTGTGATCCCATGAGGTGAGAAAATTGCGCTAAAACACTCACCGAGTTTTTATTACTTGTTTTTTTTCTCCACATGACTGTATGGCTTTATGTGAGTATATTTATGTGGGCAGAGTTATATGTTTGTAATTAGTTGAATTTAATACTGGTGAAATTGAGGATTATGACTCTGTAAAGGTTTCATTAGATGTGATCTGGCCTCTGTTGATGCAGCTGCTGATGTGTTTGGGTTTGATCAGGATTGCAGTGTTAAATGTGAGATTCTTGGGAACGTTTATCAAATGAGTAAATGACTCTGATGGGAACCTTCGGCTGCTCAAGGTGTTTTTCTGCCAGGAAGCTTTTCACAGATGGACAGACGCTAATTAAAATGCAATAATGTCCAATTTGATGTAATTATTTTTTGGCAGGAGTCTTTGGTGTCCATCTTTCGTTCAGAGAGAATCACTAGCGCTCACAATCTTCAGTCTGATGGAGCTCAACTTACTGGCTCAATAGCCATGTTTCCACTGTCGGGCTAAAAGCTAGCGTGCTAGTGCGTGCCAGGCTAGTCGCGTTTCCACTGTCACTTCCTCTGGGCTTGATCGGGCCTCCTCTGGGTTTTGGCCTGCCGAATACCTTGGTCCAAAGCGGGCCAACTGGGACTTGAACAGAAGCGGGAGACGGTCAACACCGTCTCATTTCCCATGTTATTATAACAGGCTACCCAACATTTAAGACATTTTAAACAATTATCCGCTCAGAACTCTTTCAGACACCAGCGAGTGCTTGAAATAACTTCCTTGCGATCTGACGGGGATTCTGATCACTGCTTCGATTCTGATCACTGCATGAAGCAGAAATATATTTCTATGCGATGGGGAAAGGCTACTTATGCTAATCATTGCGGTAATAAATACACGTGTTTATGGAAAATACCAGAGACTGCTTGAAGAACGTAGACAAATCATATATGATTATAATGGTGAATTTATTTGGTTTCATGTTTTATCTGTCTCTTCCCTGTTTCGTTGTTGATATGGGACTAATGCATCCGCACACACTCCGGTTCACTGCTATCACTCATAACTCCAGTTTTCTGCTCGTGAGCTCCCTCTGTTGCTCTGGCTGAAGGTATAACAGTACAGTGAGACACAGAGATCGCTCAAACCTCCGCAGATCGCAATCATAGCATTATTTTGTGGAAAATTAATAGAAATGCTCAGAAATGTGACTATTTAATGATCTAAGCGCATGGTCTAAAGCGCAAGTACTAAATAGTCTGAACGGCACAAGTTCACTTATGGCGTGTCCGAATCCACTTTTGCTAGTTTAACGACGGGAAAAATGGTTTAAAATGGTTGTCCCTATGAGTCTCTTAATGAGTAATGGGTGTGTTTTGGGATTTATGTGCGTTAAAACAATCAGAGTCTCATCTCCCATTCCCTTTAAATGCCAGTTGCGCTTGCGCCATGGCGGATTCGCTATTTACATGACGGACTTTGATAGTGGAAAGACCGAACGCGTCTCCAGAGCGCAAACGGATCAGACCATCTACGGGACAAGCCGGATTCACCATATCTTTATGGACACAATAATAATCTTTTACATTGTCATCCTTTTATTTTTAATATCTGGCATGTGTGTGTGCTGCTGTGCGTCCCTGTGTGTGTAATAAGCAGAGTGTGTGTGTTCTAAGCAGAGAGTACTCGTGTTGTGGCGCACATTACTAACGCGCTCTCTAAATAAAACACTGCGCCATTGACTTTAGAGCAGGTTCAGTTGGTCAATGGCTCAGTCTATTTCTGTTCCTCAAAATAGCAACGCTCCAACACTGCGCCAGAACACACACTTGTTCTCAGACCAGCAGCTCATGGGCCACAGATGGAGCGAATGCATTTGCTATTTAACGCGGCGCAGGATGTGAAAATGAAAACTGCGTCAGAATGAAACTAGCAAAACACACTTGCGTCGCGCTTGGCGCTGCATTGCACCAGGTGTAAGATAGGGCCCATGATGTCTTATCAATATTTTTCTAATTATGTAAACCTTTGGACTTAAAAGCCTTAATATAGTTGTTTTGTACATTCCTGTGATCTTCAGTAAATGGACGCAAGTGTAACTGAATAGGTGTGTCATTGTGTGAAATGGTAAATATCAGCTTGATTCAGCATGATTAATGTGCGCTCCTGACACAGATTAATACATTTATGTCACTGTAAAAAAATGTTATTATAAAACATTGGTGAAATATTTATGCTGGGAACTTTAGTCTTTAAGTGAAGACCAATTGTTGGCTGCTGTTATGCTCATTTTGCGGCTCTGGCTAGTTTCAGTCAGCTGGTGAAACGGTTTGTTTTAGAGCGTCTCTACTGGCCCAACAGTGGAAACCCAGCTGGAGTTTGGGCTCGTGCTTCAGGTCTGACTCACACTGACCCAACAGTGGAAAATTACAGATATTGATCCGTTTCTCTCCTTAAACTAGCTCTTTATATTAGTTTGGTCTTCCACTCAAGAAACAGCCATTTGTGTAACTTCAAGAAATGAAATATCGTCTAACATAAGTGAGTGTGTGTTTGTGTGCGAGTATGAGTGTGAGTGTGTGTGTGTGTGTGTTAGTAGCTCTATTTCTTGTCCTTTGACAGTTTTATGAAGGAAGGAATCTAAATAAACAATCCAGAGTTGGCACAGACAGTCTGTAGGACATTTCCAGCCTCTCACTGTGGATTATAATACTGTAATTTGTCCTTTTGAGATCTGTACACTACAGCACAGCAATATATTGAGCTGTTCATCATGAGCCGCTTTTCAATAATGCTCTTAGATGTTGTCTTTCTAGGGAACTTACAATTAAGAATGCAAATCATGTTAATGGCAGTTATCAGGACAGGCTGACACCAGCGCTGTTCAGCTTTAAAGGGACAGTTCTGCCAGAAATCACAATTCTGTCGTCATTTACTCTTCATAATGTTGTTCAAACCGGTATGATTTTATTCTTCCGGCTGAAGACAAAAGACAGACACATCTGACACATCCACTGATGGTTTAACAGCCATTAGTGTCAATCAAGTTATTCCCTCTCAGATTAAGACCTATTGTGTTTTACAGCTGGAACATGAAGGTGTTAGAGATTGTGAGAATTGAGTTATTAATTATTAAAGTTTTAGAAGCTACAGGGATGTTTTCACACCGTCATATTGAATCTCACAGCTGATGACGAGTATTTCTGTAGCTCTGTATACAATCATTCATAAAAATATAAAGCTTCTTTATTGGTATCGATGAACCTTCATTGCACAGAAAGTTCTTCAGATTATTATAATTATATAAAAAAAAAGATCTGATCACTGAAGGGTTCTTTGGGAAACTGAAAATGGTTCTTCTATGGCATCGCTGTGGAAACCCTCTTTGGGACCTTTATTTTAAGAGTTAACTGATCGTTTCAAAGCAGCTTCACTGTAATACACAGGAAAATAACAGAATCAATGATTCTAACTTCATTTGAGCTTCATCTGCAGGGATAAAGGCTTGATGGGTGAGTTATCTGGTTCCCTTTCGAAATGTTTACTTGTATTGAGTCTTTGCTAGACGCTATGGGGAAAACTCCTTTTTCTCCGATTTATTGAAGCCTTTTTTGAGACTCAGACTGCTGTCCGAGTCCCTTCTGATCGGGCGCTATACTGCCCTCTTAGCCCTATTGCCCTCAGGGCTCTTATCCAAGGGCTGTAAAACATGTCATTCTGCTTGAACATAGCATGGCATGATTGGATTGGTTCCCCGTAGCGTCTATCAAAGATGCAATAAGAGTTAAGGGGAACATCTCGGTTACTAACGTAACCTCGGTTCCCTGAGATAACGGGAACAAGTATTGCGTAGACGGCCGTGCTGTGAGCGCACACGACTTGCCATTCGTCGCTTCAGCCGAATTAACCTGAAATCTATGGCGAAACGAGCTGCCTTTATAAGCCCCCTTTGGCGGGCTCTGCGCTCTGTTCGGCGGGACGCGCCCTGATTGGCTCACGCAGACACGCCACTTCGCCATAGGTTCGTGCATTTACCACTGCCCTGCCAATAGCATGCGTGCATACAGTAGCACTGCGTTATTGAATAATAGGCTTCAATAAATCTGAGAAAAATGAGTTTTCCCCATAGCGTCTAGCAAAGACGCAATACTCGTTCCCGTTATCTCAGGGAACTGAGGTTATGTTAGTTCCCTGTGAATATGTATTGTGTTCTTTGAGATCTGGGATGGTTTTAGGATTCTGAGGATTTAGAGCTTCAGCAGCAGTCTTGTCTCACTCGCTCTGTCTGTCTGTCTCACTCGCTCTGTCTGTCTGTCTCACTCGCTCTGTCTGTCTCACTCACTCTTTCTGTCTGTCTCACTCGCTCTGTCTGTCTGTCTCACTCGCTCTGTCTGTCTGTCTCACTCGCTCTGTCTGTCTGTCTCACTCGCTCTGTCTGTCTGTCTCACTCGCTCTGTCTGTCTCACTCGCTCTGTCTGTCTGTCTCACTCGCTCTGTCTGTCTCACTCACTCTTTCTGTCTGTCTCACTCGCTCTGTCTGTCTGTCTCACTCGCTCTGTCTGTCTGTCTCACTCGCTCTGTCTGTCTGTCTCACTCGCTCTGTCTGTCTGTCTCACTCGCTCTGTCTGTCTCACTCGCTCTGTCTGTCTGTCTCACTCGCTCTGTCTGTCTCACTCGCTCTGTCTGTCTGTCTGTCTGTCTGTCTCACTCGCTCTGTCTGTCTGTCTGTCTGTCTCACTCGCTCTGTCTGTCTGTCTCACTTGCTCTGTCTGTCTGTCTGTCTGTCTCACTCGCTCTGTCTGTCTGTCTAACTCGCTCTGTCTGTCTGTCTCACTCGCTCTGTCTGTCTCACTCGCTCTGTCTGTCTGTCTGTCTGTCTCACTCGCTCTGTCTGTCTGTCTCACTCGCTCTGTCTGTCTGTCTCACTCTTTCTGTCTGTCTGTCTCACTCGCTCTGTCTGTCTGTCTGTCTGTCTGTCTGTCTCACTTGCTCTGTCTGTCTGTCTCACTCGCTCTTTCTGTCTGTCTCACTCGTTCTTTCTGTCTGTCTCACTCGCTCTGTCTGTCTGTCTCACTCGCTCTGTCTGTCTCACTCGCTCTGTCTGTCTCACTCGCTCTTTCTGTCTCACTCGCTCTTTCTGTCTCACTCACTCTTTCTGTCTGTCTCACTCGCTCTGTCTGTCTCACTCGCTCTTTCTGTCTGTCTCACTCGCTCTGTCTGTCTGTCTCACTCGCTCTGTCTGTCTCACTCGCTCTGTCTGTCTCACTCGCTCTTTCTGTCTCACTCGCTCTTTCTGTCTCACTCACTCTTTCTGTCTGTCTCACTCTTTCTGTCTGTCTCACTCGCTCTGTCTGTCTCACTCCCTCTGTCTGTGTCACTCACTCGCTCTGTCTGTCTCACTCGCTCTTTCTGTCTCACTCGCTCTTTCTGTCTCACTCACTCTTTCTGTCTGTCTCACTCTTTCTGTCTGTCTCACTCGCTCTGTCTGTCTCACTCCCTCTGTCTGTGTCACTCACTCGCTCTGTCTGTCTCACTCGCTCTTTCTGTCTCACTCACTCTTTCTGTCTGTCTCACTCGCTCTGTCTGTCTCACTCGCTCTGTCTGTCTCACTCCCTCTGTCTGTGTCACTCACTCTTTCTGTCTGTCTCACTCTTTCTGTCTGTCTCACTCGCTCTGTCTGTCTCACTCGCTCTTTCTGTCTCACTCACTCTTTCTGTCTGTCTCACTCGCTCTGTCTGTCTGTCTGTCTGTCTGTCTCACTTGCTCTGTCTGTCTGTCTCACTCGCTCTTTCTGTCTGTCTCACTCGCTCTGTCTGTCTGTCTCACTCGCTCTGTCTGTCTCACTCGCTCTGTCTGTCTGTCTCACTCGCTCTGTCTGTCTCACTCGCTCTTTCTGTCTCACTCGCTCTTTCTGTCTCACTCGCTCTTTCTGTCTCACTCGCTCTTTCTGTCTGTCTCACTCGCTCTTTCTGTCTGTCTCACTCGCTCTGTCTGTCTCACTCGCTCTTTCTGTCTCACTCGCTCTGTCTGTCTCACTCGCTCTTTCTGTCTCACTCACTCTTTCTGTCTGTCTCACTCGCTCTGTCTGTCTCACTCGCTCTGTCTGTCTCACTCGCTCTGTCTGTCTCACTCGCTCTTTCTGTCTCACTCGCTCTTTCTGTCTCACTCGCTCTGTCTGTCTGTCTCACTCGCTCTGTCTGTCTCACTCGCTCTGTCTGTCTCACTCGCTCTTTCTGTCTCACTCACTCTTTCTGTCTGTCTCACTCTTTCTGTCTGTCTCACTCGCTCTGTCTGTCTCACTCGCTCTTTCTGTCTCATTCGCTCTTTCTGTCTGTCTCACTCGCTCTGTCTGTCTCACTCGCTCTTTCTGTCTGTCTCACTCGCTCTGTCTGTCTCACTCTTTCTGTCTGTCTCACTCTGTCTGTCTCACTCGCTCTTTCTGTCTCACTCGCTCTTTCTGTCTCACTCGCTCTTTCTGTCTCACTTGCTCTTTCTGTCTGTCTCACTCGCTCTTTCTGTCTCACTCGCTCTTTCTGTCTGTCTCACTCTGTCTGTCTCACTCTGTCTGTCTCACTCTGTCTGTCTCACTCGCTCTTTCTGTCTCACTCGCTCTTTCTGTCTCACTCGCTCTTTCTGTCTCACTCGCTCTTTCTGTCTCACTCGCTCTTTCTGTCTCACTCTGTCTGTCTCACTCGCTCTTTCTGTCTCACTCGCTCTTTCTGTCTCACTCGCTCTTTCTGTCTCACTTGCTCTTTCTGTCTGTCTCACTCGCTCTTTCTGTCTGTCTCACTCGCTCTTTCTGTCTCACTCGCTCTTTCT